>NW_020175536.1:1293597-1417796 GCF_003031525.2 Neophocaena asiaeorientalis asiaeorientalis | reverse complement strand
TATATATATATATATATATATACACACAATGGAATATTACTCAGCCATAAAAAGGAGCAAAACTGTGTCATTTATAGAGACGTGGATGGATCTAGAGACTGTCATACAGAATGAAGTAAGTAGGAAAGAGAAAAACAGATATCATATATTAATGGATATATGTGGAACCTAGAAAAATGGTAGAGATGAACCAGTTTGCAGGGCAGAAATAGAGACACAGATGTAGAGAACAAACATATGGACACCAAGGGGGGAACGTGGTGGGGGGATGTTATGAATTGGGAGATTGGGATTGAGATATATACACTAATATGTATAAAATGGATAACTAATATGAATCTGCTGTATAAAAAAATAAATTAATTTTTTTTAAATACAGTGGTTTGTTATCAATCATGTAAATTTTTCTGGTGATTAGGAATCAATGTTTTAAACAGTTTATATCATAATATGATAGTTTTACTGTGTAGTAGTTTTATTTTAGGAAATTGGTTGAGGGTTTTTAGTAAAGTATATTGCACTATAAATTTTTCCCATTTAAAGAACTGGAAATATTGCAGTTATTTCCAATATTGCAGTTAAATATTCTTGGTTAGGTCTTTTGCACAGAATATCTGATTTTCAGATATGGATTAATGATCTTAAATAGAAGGTGACTGTATCTCTTCAATGTCATACTCCTATACACATCCAAATATAACAATTTTGGGAAATTCAGTTCTTTTGTATTCATTGTCTGAATAACATGTCAATGTAACATATTCTGATAATTGTTTCTTCTAAAATATACTTAGGATCTGGTACCCTGTGTTTCCAACCTTTTTTTCTTTTAGTTTTGTAATTTATCCTTATAAATGAATTGCTTCTCGAAATAAAGAAAAAAATCTAGTTATAAAAAAAAAAGCAAATGGTATTTTAAACACTGATCATTGAAAAAAAATCTAGAGTGAATTCATTTGTAAAGGAAATAATCACCTCACATTCATTTCTTTTGTAGATTTGTCTTGCCTCCATAGTAGGATTGCAGAAAAGGGATAGCACAGCAGAGTGAAAGGAGCATGGGATTAAAATCAAATAGGCCAAAAATCAATCTTTATCTGCCATTAACTAGCTGCATGACCGTAAACAAGTTTCTAAGATTTGTTGAGCTTCAGTTTTCTCATCTGTAAGTAAAGCTATTACTAATCTCACAACTTACTGTGAGGAACCATGTAAGGAACTTGTTCATAGTAAATGCTCATATAGTTATATGTGGCATGTTTTATATTTCTCTCTCTCTCTCTCTCTCTCTCTCTCTCTCCATATATATATACATATATACACACATATATACATACACACATATATACATATATAAAAATCTATACATATATAATACATATATAATACATATCTATACATATATAATATATATAATACCCACATTTTTGTTTCCAAAGAAAATAGCATTTCTAGAATTTTTAAAGTATATTTGCAGCAAGAAAAGTTTAAAAACTATGCAAGACAGGGAAACCATCACAACTCCTCAATATTCTGCATAATTAAATTTATAATTTTTAACCAGTTCTAATTTTACTGAAATTAGCATCTTAGCCTACTTTTTATTACTATTTAGATAAAGTTGAAATTTTCACCTCAGTTCCTACCAAATGAAAAAAATTAATGATTGAGATGCACTTTTCCTTCATTGGATCCCTCCACCTCTATAAGAATCTCTATCAAGTGATCAGTCCATACCTGCCAAGGACACAAGACTGTACTGAGCATATCAGATCAGATATTAATTAAGCACCTTTTTTTCCACTGAAATGATACACCCCACTTCCCCAAAATCTTATTTTTGGTAATTTTATCTATCCTCTAAATTTTAGGAAAAAGTTTGCTCAAAATAGCAATGAATCCAAGAGTAAACTTCAGATGGCTTTTCTTCTTTTATAACATAGTCACCCAGATGCCATGTTTTATATGTTTTATAATACAGTCACTCAGATACCATGACCATTTGTTGCTGCTCAAGTTTCAATATTTGTATATTTGCAGGTGCAAAATGGGCCTCAAATATGCTCAAAAACCAATGTGTTTCAATTGCAAGGTTTTTCCCAAGAGGAAAATTAGAATAAATTTTATATGGTAAAATCACTGATTTGCATTCTATGACCTTAGCTGATTTCTACACTAATGTGGTAGAATTACAGGAATCGTTTCTGGAACACATCCGTCATTAACTTTGCTAGAAGATAGCTGTTTGTGGGCTTAAACAGGCCAAAACGTGAGTTGGAAGAATATGTTCCTCAATGTTGGGAACACTTTGTGTCAAACAAATCTGTCAGTGTGTTTACCTCCACATAGGACATTAGTTCTTATTTTTAGATTCTCATTAAACCCAGTAAAGCAAGTGTCTGCGTAAACTGAAATTTCATTGATACACTTGCTATGCATATGGATAGAAATTACATTGCTCCTTATTATTGGTAATGCTTGCCTTAAAAGCAGAATCTTAAGAGTATTTTAGGAACTGGATTGAAAAACTCTTTAGTTTCATTCTTACTTGAGTGGTCAAATCCTGTTATCAAAAACGTAGTTTCAAAGAAAAAAAATCACTGTTAGCAAAATATTGGTTTCACACTAGTCAATGTGCTACCACTGACCTCAGGTGCTTCAAATCAAAGGATAGAATTTGAGATTTGGAAATGACCTTGGAGATTATCATATTTTCCAACCTACTTCTGTTATAGGTGAGTGAATTAAAGCCCATCACTGTCTCTCTTGTAGATCTCATAGCATCAGACACTGACATGCCCCAGTTTTGTGAGTAGTCTCTCACAGGTTGTGAACATTAAAAGATTTTTTCCCTAATAAGTGGCACTAGCTGTGTTCTCACCCTGTAACTGAGCAGGAGCCTATGGGAACTTCCCATAACAGACCCCCCCAATGTTCTCCACCTGCCTCTTGGCTGTAGAAAAACTTTACCCTCCTAGGCCTTCCCCGAGTTCCAAAGAGTAAATTTAATCAGAGAAGAGAGAAAATGCAAAAAGGAAAACAGTCAAGCAAGACAAAATAATAATAGTTTAGCCATTAAAAAAAGTCAAGGACATTTAGTTTCTCCTTGAAGGCTATAGATAATATTATGAGCCATATCCTTCAAGCTGTTTTGCAGACACTGAAAACCCCACCAGGTTAAAGAAGTTAACTGCATGCTGCCCACAAGTACGTGGACCCCAGAAGGTTGATGATGTTGATTTCCAATTAGCTCACCACCAACCAACCAGAAGACTATCCACTAGATGATCACACACCCCATAACACCCCTCCCTCACCCTGTCTTTAAAAACCTTACCCTGAAAGCCTTCAGGGAGTTCAGGCCTTTTAAGCACTAGCTACCTGGACTCCTTGCTTTGCACCCTGAAATAAACGCTGCACTTTCCTTCCCCACAAGCTGGTGTCAGTAGATTAGCTTTACCGTGTGAAGGCAAGTGGACCCAAATTTGGTTTGGTCATAGCCCCACACCATTTTCCAGCCTGGGGAGCAGGCTCCCTTCAGGTATCTCATTCTGGTTACATAACTTTGTAGCCACTTTCAGTTATTAAAAGCGTCACATTTTGGATCTTTAAAATCAAGTGCTGCTCACTTGACTTTAATCTCAAATTTGATCCTAGGTCCTCTGTCTCTCTGCCCTGCACAGACTAAACTCATGACTCTAGAAACTTGGAGGAGAATGAGGAGCACATTGGTTGACTTCTCCCCTTTTCACCCCTCATCTTCCTGCTTCCTGTACTCCTCCAATATTGAAGTAGGGAGGAGGGAAAGGGACAAGAGACCAAGACTCCTATTCTGATCCTGTTCATCACGAGGTTTCCATCTTCTTCCTGTTGGTGGATTCTCCTTTCTTGCCTTATATGGGCAGGCCAGAAATCCATTCAGTATGGCTGACATTCATATACCCTTGGACCTCCCCTTTTATTTATTCACACTTGCTTCACTGGTGATCTCACCCGGTCTGGTAGCTTTCATAACTTCTATAAACTAAAAACTCCCAACATCCAACTGCCTCATCCTCATCTCTACTTGGATGCTCAGTAGGCATCTCGAACTGAACATGGCCACAAAGCCTGCTCCACCTGCCATCTCCCCATCTCAGCTCACAGCAACTCCATCTTGCTAGTTGCACAAGCCAAAATTTGGAGTCGGTTTTATTCCTTTCTTCTTCTCTTACTCCATATTCAATCTTTCCACAAATTCCATCATCTCTCCTTCAAAATTATATCCAGAATCCAAACTCCTCTTACCACCTTCCATGCTGCCATCCTCATCCCAGTCATCACTGGCTCTCACCCAGATTATTGCAACTGACTTTTAATGTATCTGCCTTGCTTTCCACAGTCTTTCTCAACAGCAACCAGAGCAATCTTGTTAAAACATATATCAGATCATATCACATATATGAAATATTAAATATGACACAGATGAACATATCTATGAAACAGAAACAGACTCACAGACATAGAGAACAGACTTGTGGTTGCCAAGGGGGGGCTGGTGGAAGGATTGGGAGTTTGGGATTAGCAGATGCAAACTAGTATATATAGGATGGATAAACAACAGGGTCCTACTGTATAGCACAGGGAACTATATTCAATATCCTGTGATAAACCATAATGGAAAAGAATATGAAAAAGAATATATATATATGTATATATAAATATATATTTATATATACATATGTATAAATCTGTGACTCAAAGTGATCTGAGTCACTTTGCAGTACAGCAGAAATTAACACAGCATTGTAAATCAACTACACTTAAATAAAAAAATTTTTTTAAAGTATATCAAATCATTTCACACCTCTGCTCAAAATCCTGCAAAGAGTCCCTATTTCATCCAGAATAAAAGCCAGAGGCCTTACGACAGCCTACCAGGCCTTCCATGATTCACTTCATCCCCTATTATGCCTTTGGACTCATATTCAGCCACATTCCTCCTTGCTCACTGCACACCTGCTTGTCTTCAACAAACACTCCAGGCACATATTTTTTCTTAATTGGATGGATGAATGAATAGAGAAGATGGGATATCTGGAAAAGATGAAAACTCTCATTTGAAAAGATACGTGCACCCCAATGTTCATTGCTGCACTATTTACAACAGCCAAGACATAGAAACAACCCAAGTGCCCATCAGCAGATGAATGGATAAAAATGTGGTGTACATATACAATGGAATATTACTCAGCCATAAAAAATAAGATATTGCCATTTGCAGCAGCATGGATGGGCTTAGAGAATAGCATACTAACTGAAGTAAGTCAGACAAAGACAAATATTATATTGTATCACTTATATGTGGAATCTAAAAAATAGTATAAATGAATCTATATACAAAACAGAAACAGACTCACAGACATAGGAAACAAACTTGTGGTTGCAAAAGGGAAAGGAAGGAAGGGAGGGATAAGTTAGGAGTATGGGATTAATAGATATAAACTTCTATACATAAAATAGATAAGCAACAAGCATTTACTGTATAGCACAGGGAACTATATTCAAATATCTTGTAATAACTATAATGGAAAATAATCTGAAATATAGATACATATATATTTATACATATATATATATATATCACTGAATCACTTTGCTGTACCCCTTAAACTAACAGAATATTGTAAATCAACTATACTTCAGTTAAAAGAAAAAAAGATGCAGTACATATATATATGCAATGGAATGCTACTCAACCCTATATAAGAATGCAATCTTGACATTTGTGATAACATGGATGGACCCTGAGGGTATTATGCTTACTGAAATGAGTCATACAGAGAAAGACAAATACCATATGATTTTACTCATATGTGGAATCTTAAAAATGTAATAATAAAAAGTTAAAACGAATGAACAAATAAAATAAAACAAACACAAACTCATAGATACCAAGAACAGATACATGGTTACCAGAGGGGAAGGGGGATGGGGGTGAGCCAGATAAGTAAAAAGGATCGATCTTATGGTGATGGATGGTAACTAGATTTTGGTGGTAGTGTACACAGATGCCAAATTATATTCTTGTACACCTGAGACTTATATAATGTTCTCTATCAATTTTACCTCCATAAAAAATAACATAGAAGCATGCTTCTGAATTGCAAATTGTAAATGTTGAATTTTTTAAATGACTTTTTTGTTATATTTATTGACTGTTTTCTTTTGAAGGCAGGGTGGGGCAGTGTTGTCTGTTTTATTTATTAATGTATCACCACTGCCTAGAATAGTGCCTAACACTTAAGTAGACACTTATAAATAATTGTTAAATGGAAGCAAGGAAAGAAGGAAGATGTCAGAAGCAAGAGGACAATGTCTAAGGTGTCTCTCAAAATACCAAGCCATCTCTATTGTATGTGACTCCCCAGGTCCCCCAAGCTGCTGATGCAGCGCCCCATTGTCCCCATGGAATTTCAGTCATGGGACTCTCTCCCATCTGCCCTCTTCATGGACTTCCCAATCTTTCTCTTCAGCACATGCCAGGTGTTCACTTATGCAAAAAGCCTCTACATCTTGATGGAGCTGCTAAAATGTTTTACTCATCAGGCATTAACCTGCTTGGCTTCCCCCTTGCTGTGTCTTGATGTATCTATGCATTCTCCGTCCTTGCCCCCCACCCCCCAGCATACCCCACCTAATTGTGAGGGGAGTCTCCGACTTCCTTCCCCTCTTCCATAAGCAGCACCCAACCTCAGCCCCACCCCCTCCTCCATTTCCTCAAACCCAGAAGGCACTCATATACTCCATGCCCAGAATTCCTTCAGCTGAAGAGACTCCTGGCTTGTATTTCTCTTCAGAGCACTCATACATACAAGTAGCTATTATTTGCTACATTACCTGGTGGGAAATTCTAGAAAGCTACATTTGTTTTGCCCTCTCAGTATCAGCCCTCACACATAGAACAACAGGACTAGGATTGCTATTCATTTATTACATCTTCTTCATTTGAGAAAATAAAAAGTGAAATGATGGGCATGTATGGGGATAGGGGTTATGGGAACTCACTGTACTTTCTGCTCAATTTCACTGTGAACCTAAAACTTCTCAAAAAATTAAGCTTATTAATTAAAAATAAAAGTATAGCCCTGCCTTACAAATAACAGTGGATTTATGTAAAAATCACTGCCCATTCATCTTCCTGTTAGTCCAGTAAAGTGAATGTGAACTCATTCAGACTTTAAGCAAATTCCCTCAATGTTTATTAATATTATTATTTATTAATTATTTTATTTTATGTTTATTATTTATTGATATTAAATAATATTAATAAATATTTTATTTATTAATAAAATATTATTAATATCAATAAATATTCAAAAGTTGTTTGTCTCAGTAATCTTAAAGTGATTATCAATGCCTGTTTTGGTCAGGGTGTAACCAGAAAAACACAATTCACTTAAAGTATTTACAACAGAAGATACATAATGTTGAAAGTTGATTCCACAGATAATGAAAAAACCGAGAAGCCAAATGAAATGGTGAGAGGGAATCTAGATATTAGCAACATCAGGGAACCACTACTATCCCTAAGGCTGGAAAGACAAAGGGAGGAAGCAAAGTTATCAGAACCCGGGTGCCAGGGTCACTCAGCAGAGGCTAGCTTCATGGCAAGCCTGGAAGACAGAATCTAGTGCCACGGAAGATATATAGCCCTGCCTGAGACACCCACCAGAAAGAGATGAACAAAGAGAAATACCCTTGTTACCAAATGCAAGTTCGTGTGCCTGACGCACATTGCGGCCAAACAAACCGAAACATGAGTTTGGAGCAGAGAAAAGTTTATTGCAAGTCCATGCAAGGAGATGGCTAGCTCATGCCCGAAAGACCCCAAACTCCTTGAAGGGTTTCAGCAAAGCACTTTTAAAGGCAAGATGAGGGAGGGGCAAAGTTGGTTGCTGCAAACATCTTGGTGTCGGAATCCTTTGTTCTTGCAGCTGTCCACGTATGTCAGGTCATGATGTTCCTGTAAACCTCCAACAAGACAAGTGTTATTCCCTGTTCCGCAAATTTTATCTCTATATAAATGGACTCTTAAAGGGCAGAGCCTTGAGAATAGGTTATCTTGAATATTTCAGGCTATAGGTAACATTCTTTTACAAACGGGTACAGAGCCAGCATGACTAAGCACAGGCAACAGAGCACAAAGGTAAAAGTAAAATGAACAGATCTAATGTGGAGTTAGATTTGTTCTTCCCTATTACACCCCGACATCTCCATTTCTCTCACCCTCCCATTTCCTGCAGGGCTTCCCATCTATCACACTGAGCCAGAAGCCAGGTGACACATGAACCTGGGAAACAGCCTGGAGGGATCAGCCCACTCAAGCAGGGGCAGGGCAAGGATTAGATCTGAGGGCAGCAATCAGCACAGCACCAAAGCTAGAATAAATACATATAGCAGGGCTTCCCTGGTGGCGCAGTGGTTGAGAGTCCGCCTGCCGATGCGGGGGACACAGGTTCGTGCCCCGGTCCGGGAAGATCCCACATGCAGCGGAGCGGCTGGGCCCGTGAGCCATGGCCGCTGAGCCTGCACGTCCGGTGCCTGTGCTCCACAACGGGAGAGGCCACAGCAGTGAGAGGCTCGCATACCACAAACACACACAAAAAACACATATAGCAGAATTTGAAAAATGTTCAATAATTTCTATCGGAGTTGATGCTATTTCAGAACATTTCAAAATGCACGTTTTAACATAAGCAAGAGTAAATGGCTTATGCTCCCTTAGTTTCAAAAAAAAAAAAGAAAGAAAGAAAGAAAGGAAGGAAGGAAAGAAAGAAAAACTACCTAATGGTAAAACATTATTAGAATAGGGACTTCCCTGGTGGTGCAGTGGTTAAGAATCCACCTGCCAATGCAGGAGACACTGGCTGGGGACACGGGTTCGAGCTCTGGTCTGGGCTCCACATGCCGTGGAGAAACTAAGCCCATGTGCCACAACTACTGTATCTGCGCTGTAGACCCTGCTCACCACAACTAGAGAAAGCTCGCGTGCAGCAACAGAGACCCAACGCAGCCAAAAATAAACAAATAAATGTTTTTAAAAAGGCATTATTAGAATAGATAAATACTCAAACAAAGCTTGAAAATGGGTTCCTGTTGGATTCCAGCACACAATAATCCTATTCTCTTGGTCTTTATGGCATAAGAGAAGGTTAGAAGTTTCCATGTTATTTCTGGCTACTCCAGTTTCAGCATAGGAAAAAAAAAAAACAGTAATGGTTCAGATCTTATCTTGATATTAACCTCAAATGTTTGTATTTTTAGAGAAGTGAAACTAGTAAATAATATTTGAAGATTAAGTTCCTTTTTCTTCTTCTTGACGCTGTAAAGTTATTTCAATGATTAAAAAAATATTTGTCTGAAAAAAGATTGTGCCATAAAGTTCAAGGGTCCATAATCTGTAATTTGCCAGGCCGAATGTTATGAGAAGACTATCAGGCCATTATTGCATGAAGACTAAGATAACTTAGAAACAGTAGGGACTGCCCAGGGATTTGAGTTCCAACACATGGGTCTGAGTGTCACCTGGAGTACCTTCCTAGCTGTGTATTTTTAGACAAAGAACTTGACAACTCTGAGCCTCGGGTCATTGCAAATAATAATACACTCATGGCACCATTTAGGGTCATGGTGATGATTTAAAGAAACAAAGTTGCTGACCATTATTGCACAAATGTTGGCTACTGTTGTTGTCCTTTTTATTTCAGGGACCCAAGAATGAGCCTTCCTTTTACCGCATGAAAAAACACGGAACACACACATTATGTAGTCAGAAGCAACCTAAAATAGCCACTATATAATTAACCTAGTCTCCAGAAGAGAAAACAATTACAGGATTAGAGAAGGAAAAACACAGACAATTTTCTATGCCTTCTCCACTGCAACAGCTAAATGAAGACCTTCAAGCTCACTGATGGCCCCCATCTATTTTACTGAATCTTTACAGCCCTAAATAGTTCAGATGTGCAGGGCTCACCTGGGTCTGGTAAGCCATGAAACAAGTTAACCAATGGTTTCCCACAAAACGGTGGACTAAGTAATCAGAAGAAGAAATGAAGATCACCTGGACATCTTTGCCTTAAAATAACTGACATGTAGTAGGAAACATTTTCTTTTGTAAGTCCAAGTTTCTTGCAGCAATTTTCTTATTTAAATACCTCCTGGGAAGCAGTTTGTCTAACCAAATCACCAAATTGGTTTCCACTTCATTGCTTTGTCTTCCTCTCTAGTTCAGACCCTGAGAATGATCTATTACAACCCACTCACTCTTCTTTTGAAACGATCTTTTTTTTCCATAAAAGTACTTTTTCTTTTTTTTTCATGAAATTACCTCCAGTTTAGTCCCTTGGAGAAATTTGGCAAAGAATTCATCATACAACAAATAGTTAAAGTCCTACAGTTGCCATGCACTCATCTAGGCTCTTGAGATACATTAAGGAATAAACAAAGGTCCATGCCCTTGTGGAGCTTATATTCTAGTGGGGTAGACAGACAATAAGAAATATAATAAGGAAGTAAGCTGTATAATGTGTTAGGTGATAACACATTAGGTGATAAATGTTATGAACGGTAGAGCAAAGTCAGCAGGATCAAAACTGCTGAGTTGGGTTTGGGGAGAGGGGCAGAAAGTTATCCCCTGTCCTCTCAACCGTTAGCATTTAAAGAGTGAGGATTCCATAAAGACACACAGCCTTTCTTCTGGAGCAGCGTTTCATACTGGCAAGTAATAGCTTTGTTCCCTTTCAGTTCAAGCAAGCAATGGAAATTTTACATAGTTGTTTTCACTCTTTTAATTTCCACATCTGATTTTATGGAATGACATATTAGGATACCCTAGTTTCTACATCCATTATATTTCATTAGGGCTAATTTAGCTTCTCCATCTCCAAGTCCTCAACTTTCCATCTTCCCTTCACAAATAGATTACCAGTTCACATCCTTTGAGGTCAGAATAGTCCAATTAGTCAGTGTTTTACCAATTCAATTCTAAGACTTTCCCGGGACCTCATTTGAACTTCCATGGGTACAAGCTCATCTTAATAAAAGACATGCTTTTATTATGTGGCAAAATTGTACAGCAAGTGAAAACTGAAAGGGAGACCCTCCACAACTCATTTCTGAGGCTCTTCACCCATTTATTACTATACTTTCCTTCTCCCCCTCCCTTCCAAAATATAGTGGGCTGATGGTAGTCCCACCCTGCACTACAAATCTCACCCACCATGCACCCAAGTTTACCCCCTGTGTGGCACTTCCTGAGGACTTTCCACTTAACCTGTACACCAGTGGTTGGTAATAAGTTAATTCAGACTTACTTAATCCAAGTAAAGTAAAAATTTTTTTGAAGTGAGGAGGGGTGTTTGGCCTCATCTTATTCAGCCTTGTATCTTCAGGGCTCAATGCATGTTAGTACTCAATGTATGTTTGATTAATGAATGAATGAATGATTAACACCAATACATGAAAATGTAATCCTGTCAGAGGGAAGGAACAATGTGAATTTTGTTTAAGTGGTTGAAATCAGGACCACATCTCTCCTACAATCTTCTGCTTTATCCCCTACTCATACGTACTTTTATTTCATAATGTTTTACTTGTTTGTTTGTCTGCCTGTCTCTTCCACTTTACTCTGAGCTCCTTGAGAGATTCTACGTGTTTAGCTGTTTTATCTCCTGTCAGCAACATCCAGGATGGAAGAACACTTATCTCCCCACTACTTGTTTCCAGCCAGAGAGGAGCAGGAATGTCTGTCTTCCTTCTCAGAAGAGAAAAATACAAGGGGATCTTCTAATGTCTCTCCCAGCCCTCCCTCACTCCTGTCCAGTCTTCTCACTTCATCAGGCAGGAAATGCAGGGGAAGAAATCACACGTGCTCCACTCAGCCCCACTTACCTCCCCTTTTGGGTTGACCTGCCCTCAGAACATCCATATTCTCTGTCATGGCCATGGAGCAAGTATATGGGGTGGGCTGGAGAGTGAGGGGGTGGTACTGTTCTTCCAGGCCTGGGTGAGTAAGCTGGCCTAATCCAGGAGTAAATTCTTAGGTGGCCGACTGGGGACGCCATTTCTAAACCATGGTCTCTAGTCAGCCTTACCAACAAAGCCAGTTTTGTATCTCTGTTAAATTCCCGCAGCTATGCCTGAATCCTCTGAATACCACAGCTGACACTGGGCCTGGCTCATCATATGCACTCAAAAATCAGAGAGTTTAATGAAATAATGTTGTCGGGGTCTTTGTGATGCTTGTCTAGAAATGTGAAGGATGAGCTGTATAAGCACAAGGCAACTCCAATGCTCAGGAAAATGGGGAGTCAGCTCTGATTCAAAGTCCAGGACTCATTCATTTATTTGGTACTTAGAGGAATAGGAGCAGGCTAGGGTGAGGTAAAAAATGTCTAACCTTGGCTCTGTGTTTCCTTATTATTATATCATTATATCATTAATGTCTTGAGCCTGAGCTGGGGCAGGTCCCAGCAATACCTGATGTCTTTATCCTGGGAATACCCTTCTAAAAGTGTGTTCTGTGGGATTCTGCTTGAGCAACATACTCTTTGGAAAAATAAAAAAGGAAGAAAATAGAGCATCGTGGTCAAGATCGTGGGTTCTGCTGCCAAACGCTTGGGTTCAAATTGCAACAAAGTCACTCGCTCATAATGTCCTAGGCAGTTATTGAAGCATTCCAGGCCTCAGGACCATCATTCCAAAAACTAAGGACATGACATACAATAGTTATATGGATTAAATGAGGTAACCTATGTAAAGCATTTAATGTGGTAAACAGTACAGAGGTGCTCAGTAAATGCTGGCTTCCTTGCATTCATTTGATAAACCTATTACCTCCCTCTGTTAGAGATTCACAATTGGCAGAAGTACACTTAGGGCTCTGAAATACCCTGCAATATGCCTTGACTTCCTAAGTGTATTTCACCATGAACTCTTTTTTTGTGGCTTTAAATTTTTTTTCTTAACATCCATGCAAAAACTTTACGCAACACTGCCATAGGATGTGAATATAGCTAAGGGCCACAAACACCCCTCGTGGCCATCAAGCTCTAAAAAAATTCAGACATACACCCCCATTTGGCTGGTGAGGTATCTCTGAGGTCGAACAGCGTGCAGCTTCCCTCACCATCTGCCTTTTCATGACCAGTGCTATGCACAGGCCTTAGTTAATTGAACATGCAAAGTGCCGCCCACAGGCAACGATCTCAGTGTCTATTTTGACTCATCATCCCACGAAATCAGAGATGAAAGCAACATCTAATGGCTGCGAATACATAAATAGCCATTTCCATTCACTTTCAATTACCCTGCAGAGGAATCTGGTCACAGATGAGCTCAGTAAATTCACAATATGTTAGCCTCAATAGCCATGCTGAGCAAAATCAGCCAATTTGTTAGAACATTAATCCTCTAAAAGCGTGCCAACCCTAATCATTTTATGGCTTCAGATTGCTTAATGGTAAAGCTGAGACGACCCCCCAGGGACACCCAGGTGTGACCTTCAGTTAGTCAAGTGCAGGCAGTCTCCTGATAATGTGGATGCAAGTCTTGCTGCCTCGATACCTGCTTTACGCTAGGGTGGCAGGTGTTCCAAACTCTCATTTGCACTGTCTTTCACCAACTCATCTTGGAGGAACGTCCAGTCCTTTGAAAGCAAGGATTACATATTATTTATTTCTGAATCGCCAGTGGTGGGCATAGTGTCAGGCACAGAGTTCACACGAAATACATTTGTTAAATGAAAACTCAAATAAGTGACAGTAATTTACCCTTAGAAAAGAGGAGGGGAAAGAAAGAAGAAAGGGAAGGGAAGGGAAGGAAAGGAAGGGGAAGGAAAGGAAAGGAAAGGAAAGGAAAGGAAAGGAAGGGAAGGGAAAGGAAGGGAAAGGAAGGGAAATGGAAGGGAAGGGAAGGAAGGAAGGAGTGAGGGAAGAGAGAATGGCTTTTTTTTTTACACTTCTCTGTCTGAAGGCAGAGGTGAAGGCTCTCTTTGCTTGATTCTACCTGTGAATCTGAAATTCTGTACTGATAACTTCAGAGTAAAACTGGTAGAATAATGTAACAACTAAAAGTGGGCTGCACCATACTATATGGGTTAAAATTTTTGGATGTCTCTTTGTAGCTGTGTGACTTTGGGGGAGTTATTTAGCCTCTCTTTGTCTTAGTTTCTAAACTCTCAGATAGGGATGATAACATGAGGAGTAAATATAGTTTATATAATATCTATATCTACCTATCTGCTTATCTATATATGTAGAATGTCTGGTACATGGTAAACACTATGTAAGCCTGAAGGACTAGGAGTAGAGCAGTAATGAGTTTATGGACCCTTGTTCCCATGTCAATTGCTCTCTCTTAACACGCTGTTCCCTTTTCTGCATCTCTTAGAATTCACTTCTCACAAGGCGGAGGCAGCAAGAACCTAGCAAGGAACAGCATGTATATATTTGTCTGGCCTTGCCCTTTAGTCAGATCTCTCTAGTAGAAGTGGCATCTAGTCAAGGACACTATCTACCACATGGTAGACTTGTGCCCTCTGGCCTTCCCTTTTCTCTATCCTGGGGGTCTCTCATTCACACCTTCTACCCCCAGAGACCATAATAAATTCTAGCCATGCAAAACTCCCACAGTCTCACCAGAAAAACTGTATTCACATCCTAGCTTGGATATTGAGTCAGTGTTACATGAATTCATACAACCAGCAGGATGACTGTTGCTGGCTGACCAGTGGTCACCTCAGGGACCCATGCTTCATAGTCACCTTCCTTTTTCTCAATGAAAAGTGCTTTTTAAAAAATCAACTTAATTGAGGTATAAATTATATGTAATAAAATGTGCCCATTTTAAGTGTTCAGTTTAATGAGATTTGATAAATGTATACACCTGTGTAACTACTACCATCATCGATACATTTCCCTCCCCCTCCCCAAATTTCCCTTGTACCACTCGATAGTCAATTATCCCCACATCAATCCCCAAGCAACCATTCATTTACCACTACTGACAAGTTTTGCCTTTGCTAGAATTTCATATAAATTCACTTTCATGTATTCTCTTTTATTCAACATGTTTTCGATAGTTATTCATGTTGTTACATATTTTAGTAGTTTGCTTCTTTTTATTGCTAAGTAGTATTCCAGTGTATGGATATATTATAATTTGTTTTATTCACCTGTTGATGAACATGTGAATTACATGCAGTTTTTGGCTGTTACAAATAAAGCTTTTATGAACATTCATGTACAATTTTTGGTGTGGCATACACTTTTATTTCTCTTGTGTAGATTCCTAGGCATGATTGCATGATTGCTAGTCCTATGGTAGTTGTGTGTTTAACTTTATAAGAATCTGCCAGATTGTTTTCCAAAGTGCTTCACCATTTTATGTTCCCATAAGTAGTTTACAAGTGTTACAGTTACTCCACATTCTTGTCAATTCTTAATATTATCAACCTTTTTAAGTTTTAGTAATTCTAGTAGATATGGGATTATATCTTATTGTGTTTTAATTTTCATTCCCTAATGATTAGTGATGTTTGGCATCGTGCTTACTGGCCATTTGTATATCTTCTTTGGTAGAGTATCTGTTCAACTCTTTTACCCATTTTCTACTTGGGTTTCTTTTGTCTTCTTATTATTGAAATCTAAGAGTTCTTTATATGTTCAGGATATAAGTGTTTTGCCAGATATGTATTTTGAAAATACTTTATCCTATGTTTACTTTTTCATTTTCTTAATGGTGTCTTATGAAGATCAGAAAATTTTGATTATGGTAAAGTTACATTTTTCAATTTTTTTCTTCACATTTCATGCTTTTTGTGTTCCTAAGAAATCTTTATGCCAACACAAGTTCGCAAAGATTTTCTTATATTTTTCCTTTAACAATTTAATAGTTTTGGCATTTACATTTAGGTCTATGAATCATTTCAGGGTACTACATGAGAATGATGGGAAGTAAAATACAATGTTCATTTTTTTCTAAGTGGACACCCAGTTGTTCCAGCATCATTTGTGAAAAAGATTTGCTGCAAAGTGAATTCAGTACATGCACACACACACACACACACACACACACACACACACACACACACTATCTTCTGTTCTGTTGATCAGTGTGTCTATCCTTACATCAGTACCATGTTATCTTGATTACCGTCATTTTTGTTAATCTTGAAAGCAGGTAGTATAAGTTCTCCACTCTTGTTCTTCTTCAAAATTGTTTTGACCTTCTAAGTCCTTTGTATTTCCATATAAATTATAGAATCAACTTGATAATTTCTTCCCCCCCCCGAAAAAAAAGTCATGCTATGATTGAGGTAAAATTCTATGCAAGGAGAATTGATATCTTAACAATAAGGAGTCTTCCAATTCATAAACATGCTATATCTTACCATTTATTTAGGTGTTCCTTCATTTCTCTCAGCAAGGTTTTATAGTTTTCAACTCTCATAGTGTACAGTCTTAATATCTCTTGTTAAATTTATCCTTTATTCTTTTATGTACTTTATTCTGTTCTAAATGGAATCACTTTTTTGTTGAACGCTCCAGTGGTTCATTGCTAGTATATAAACATGCAATTGTTTTTTGCATGCTACGTTTTATCTTATGACCTTGCTAAATCCACTTGTTAATTCTAGTAGCTTTCTTGTAGATTCTTTAGGGCTTTTATACATGTATGATCATGTCCTATGTGAATAAAGGCAGCTTTACTTCTTCCATTCTAATTTGTATGCTTTTTTTTTTTTTTTTGGTCTGGCTTTATTGCACAGAGTAGGACCATGTACAAGGACAAATGCAGTGTTGAATAGAATTGATAAAAACAGACCTCCTTGTTATGCTCCCAATTTTACATTGAGTCTTTCACCATTAAGTATGATGTTAGCTGTGATTTTTTTGTTGTTGTTTTTTGTAGATGTTCTTTATCAGATTGGAAAGTTTCCTTCTATTCCTAATTTGCTGAGATATTTTACCATGAATATGTGTTGAATTTTGTCCAATGCTTTTTCTGCATCTAATGATGCTTATATTGTTTTTCTTCTTTATTCTGTTGACATGGTGATTGATATTGATTCTTTTAATATAAACCAACTTTGCAGTCCTCGGATAAATCTTATTTGTTAATTTTGTATTATTTCTTTCATGTATTGCTGGATTCCATCTGCTGATAATTTGTAGAGTAACTTTTTTTCAATATTCATGAGGGACGTGGGTCAACAGTTTTCTTGTAATGTCTTAGTCTGGTTTTGTTTCAGGGTAAGGCTGGCCTCATAAAGCATGTTAGGATGTATTTCCTCTTCCTCTGTTTTTCAAAAAAGTTTGTGTAGGATTTGTTATTTCTTCCATAAATGTCTGACAGAATTCACCAATGAAGCCATCTAGCAAATCTGTAGGGTTTTTTTTTTTTTGTAGGAAATCTTTTCATTTTGAATGCAGTATCTTCTATAGATATAGGACTATATAGATATTCTATTTTTACCTATGTCGATTTTGATAATTTGTGCTTTTCAAGAAATGCTTATTTCATCTTAGTTGTCAATTTTTTGACATAAAGTTGTTCATAATATTTCTTTATTTTCCTTTTAATGCTGCAGGATCTACAGTGATAAATCTTTTTATTCTTGATATTTGTAAGTTGTAGCTTTTTTTTTCCTGATCAGTCTGGCTAAAGGCTTATTCATTTTATTGATTATTTTTCAAAGCATCAGCTTTTGGTTTTATTTATTTTCTCAGTTAGCCCACTTTCTATTTAATTACTTTTGTTTGTGTCTTTATTATTCCCTTCCTTCTGCTTACTTTGGGTTTCATTTCCTCTATAGTGTACAATATGCATCTTCTTAAAGTGGAAGCCTAGATCATAATGCCCTTCTTTATCCTGATAATATTCCTTGCTCTGAGTCTACTTTATCTACTATTAATACAGCCATTCTTTCTTTTGATTAGTTTCTCCTTGGTATTTTTTTCCTTCTTTTACTTTTAACCTAGGTTTTGATATTTTAAAATAGGTTTCTTACAGGTATCATAGAGTTGAGTATTGCTTTTTTTCATCCAATTTGACAATCTTGGTCTTTTATTTAGGGCCTTTAGTCCATTTACAGTCCATGAATTATTGATATAGTTGAGTTTAAATCCATAATCTTGCCATGTGCTGTTTATGTTTGTCTGAATAAATCTTTTTCTCATTTATTTCTGAAGCATATTTTTGCTTAATATAGAATTTTAGGTTAACAGGGTGTTTTTTGTCTTTTGGGTTTTTTTTTAACTTTTTTCAGTACTTTAAATCTGTTTTTCCATTATGTATTGGCTTGTACTGTTTCTGACAGGAAGTCTGACATCATTGTTATCTTTTATATAATACGATATTCTCATATCCTTTGGTTTTTTTCTTAATATTTATTTATTTGGCTGCATCAGGTCAGTTGCAGCATGCGGGATCTTTGTTGCGGCATGCGGAATTTTTCATTGTGGCACGTAGGCTCTAGAGCTCGCGGGCTCAGTAGTTGCAGCACACGGGCTTAGTTGCCCCACAGCATGTGGGATCTTAGTTCCCCAACCAGGGATTGAACCCATGTGCCCTGCATTGGAAGGTGGATTCTTAACCACTGGACCACCTGGGAAGTCCCCCTCTGGCTGTTTTCAGATCTTCTCTTTATCAATGATATTCAGCAATTTGATTAAGATATGCCTTGATGGGTTTTTTGTTTGTTTGTTTATGTGATTGTTTGTTCATTTTGGTTGGGGGTTGTTGAATTTCTTGAGTGTAAAATTTTATGGTTTATATCAAATTTGGAATTTTTCTACTTTTTCTACCCCTTCCTTTCTTGTTGGATTCCAATTATATGTATACAGAGTACTTGAAATTCTTGCAAAGATCACTGAGGCACCATTCATTTATTTTAGTCTTTTTTCTTTCTCTGCTTCCATTTGGATAGTTTCTATTCCTACATCTTCAACTTAACTGATCTGTTTTTCTACACAATCTAATCTTCTGTTATGTTCATCCTGTAACATGTTTATATTAGGTATTGATTTTTTTGTTCCTAGAAATTCCATTTGCTTTCTTTGAAATATAGTTCTCTCCTCACTAACTTCATGTTTCTCTTTAAATCCTTGAGCATATTTGTCATAGCAATTTTAAAGCTGTTATATGTTAATTCTGTCTTGTTTGTCATTTCTGGGTTTACTGATTTACTTTTTCCTGGTTATGGGTCACATTTTCCGGCTTCTTTATACACAGCTAGTAATTTTTATTGGATCCTGGGAATTGTGATTGTTATACTTTGAATGCCAAGATTTTGTTGTTTTCCATTAAAGTGTGTTTAAGTTTGTTTTGACAGGCAATTAAATTATTTGTGATCACCTTGATCTTTTTGAGGTTTGTTTTCAAATTTTTAGGAATGTCTAGAGTAGCCTTTACTCTAGGCTTAGTCTGGATCTAGTACTAAATTGTGAACCTTCTGGGGTCCCCATTTATCATTCATTGAGGTCTCACTACTTTGGTTAGTTGGAACTCAAATATCTTCCAGTCAAGTAAGATCTCTGGAAATTGCTTATTTTACACCTCCTTCATTGTTCCTTGGTTGGCTTTGAGGAGTTTTCATCCTCTGCTTGCATAGCTTACAGTTCATCAACAGACTCAAGTGGACCTCTGTGCAGGTTTCTGGTGCTCTTTCTCTGCATGGTTCCCTACTGTCCAATTCCCTGACCTACAAACTGCATCTTCCTCAGCCTTCTCAACCACTGGTTTCTGTGTCCTCATTGCAATAGGACCACTGCATTCTGCTTAGGCTCTCACTCTACAAGCTGGGGTCATTGAAAGAATGACCCCACACTGCTTTTTTGTCATCTCTTAAGGGTCACAGTCCTGCACTGCCAGTTGTCCAAAGTCTGAAGACAGTTATTTAATGTATTTTTGTCTAATTTTCTAGTGTTTTTAGTGGGAGAGCAAGCCCAATCTGTTACATCATCATATCTGGAAGTGGAAGTCAAATGCTGTGTTTTGATTACTGTTATACTTTAGGCAAAAATGGTTTTCTGATTTAAGTAAAGTTCATGTTAATCTACAAAAGACTTAACCTTCCCCTTCAAAGATCACAGTAATCCCTTTTCATCATCGACAGGATTTGAGGAAGAGAAAAGAACAAACGGTCAAAGAAATCCTAAAATGGTTATGTTGTCAGGATTTCCATTTAAGAAGGGTACGTACGTACCCACTTCACTTAGCAACAAACCTCTGCCTCACCACTTTTCTTCATTTACATTCTCGGTTCTGGATTCCCCATGTAGTACACAGTGCTCCTTGCTTTTTTCAAAATGTCTCTCAACAGAATTTTCTGCCTAATGATCCATCTGCTCAGAGTCCAGCTCCCCATACAGGGACCATACATGTGGGACACACTTCATGGGTGGTGGGAGACTAACTCAGGGTTTATTGCCTTTGACCAAGGTAATATCTGTTATTATCAGCAGACCGCTTCTGGAGAAACAGTTCTGCCTTTGTTTAACCCAAAAGAGTACGTTTAATCAATCCAGGAAGAACAAAGACCTCTTGGCCAGTCATTGGAAGTGAACATTTTAATTAGATCAGGTATTTAAATGTCTCCAGGTGGGCAGTTAATAAAACAAGAGAACTATCAATGACGTTTAACCAAAATATATTTCTCTCCTTCCAGTATGCAGAAGAGCAATCGAAGGAAGCATTCAAAATGATTCCTACTTAATTGATCTCCAGTGGATGATACAGTTATACCTGGCAAGTATTTACAGGCCAGGTGTTTGTTGTTGTTTTGCTCTTTTAAGTAATTTGTTAAATGGTATTTTTATTTATTTATTAATTCAGAAACATTTACTTCACTCTTACTATGTGTCATGCTTTGTCCTAGCCATTCCCTAGTGGTAGCTGGAGATGGTGGCTCTTCCCAAGGTTCTCAGAGTCCCCTAAAGGAGCAAGATGTGTAACTGGATCATTATAATATAGTGAACTCATTTTATGGAGATATGCTCAGAGAGCTGCAGGAGCACAGAAAAAGGAGTAATTCTCCATGCCTGGGAAGAGCAACCCAGAGGGAGTATCATTTCAGTAGTAGATTATGGTCAATATATCTGAACAGAATTGAGGCAGTTTTGAACTGGGTACATTGTAAGAAATACAAGGGAAAGTAACACAAAAAGAGACAAAATTGTATAGTAACCGTCCATGTACTAGTTTCCATAATTATCAATAGATAGCCAATCTTGTTTCACCTATACTCCCTTTTCTCACTGGACTATTAAAAACAAAATGACATTACCATTTTTAACATACCATCATTATTACACCCCCAAAATGACAGTAAATACTCAGTACCGTCAGTGTACAAATTTCCCTGAGTAAGAGTCCAAAGTCCACCCAGAGCCTTTGGGTTGAGAGGGCTCCAGAAGTTTACTCCTTACTGACCTGTCCAAACCCTCCTAGTTAGAGTCCTCTCTTCCCTTCCCCTGCAGCTCCTGAGCCCGAGCTGATCAGGCCAGGATTGCAGCAGCAGTGTTAACCACCAGCAGGTGGATCGGGAAATTATCTTTCTTACCATATCATCTATCAACTATAGTTGAGCCTGATTTCCTTTGTGCTTCTGCTTTATTTCCCTGATAAGTTTCTGACCATTTGACTACTGCACTCATGACTATCTGTGGTGGTTTTAAAATCAAATTCTTTGACACCCTTTCTATTGAGAAATGATGTCTATGCCCCAGTTGAATTGTGATGAGTTTTAACTGTTTTGATCAACAAAGTATAGCAAAAGTGATACAATGTGACTTACAAGGCTGGGTCATAAATGGCCAGGGAGCTCCGGTCTTTTTTGCTGCACCAGTTCACCATACTGTGAGGAAGCACAACCCACGTGCAGATGTCACGTGTGGGCCTTCTGGTTGAGAATCCCGACTGAACCCAGTCTTTTCACCACCCCACCAGACACCATATCTGTGGTTGAAGAAGTTTCTAGCTGATTTCAGTCCATTATTATTTGAGTCATTCTAGATGTCTGAATCTTCCCAACTGAGACTTGAGGTATTATAAAGCAGAGACATGCCATCACCACTTAATTTTTATTAGAGAGTGACCCATCTGAAATCCTTACCCATAGAATAATGGATTCAGCGTAAAAAAATGGCGAATGTTTTTGCCACTAAATTTCATAGTAATTTGTTACATACAACATTAATAAGCACCCTAGTTCCTGCATGTCTGTTTCCTTGGAGCACTAAATCCCCTCAAACTTCTGCCTCAGTTCAATCCACTGAATTGCCATGATTTGGGAGACCAGCTAAAGAAATGGACTAAGAGATCTTACCATTCACCCTGCAGAATTTAATGTAATCCTCATTTCTAGTAAAGTGACTCACTCTGACCTCAGGCTGTATCTGTCATCATTAAGTCCAGAGTGTCTTGGTTCCATTTTTCTGGAGAATAAATATCCAGATGCCTGGCTTTATGGTTGTGGGGGAAGGGTTTAAATAGTCTGCATTTCAATCAGTCTTCTTACATTAAGCCCATTCTCACCCTGCCTCCAATCCTTCCGTCTTTCCTGGGTCTTGCAGAGTCAAGCTTCACTGTTGGCATCTTCTTGGAGGTACTTACATTTCCACTGTTTTCACTTGGCTAAGTTGGACTCCACCAGCATTCTCTCTTCTACAGTATTTGTTGGCATAACACGTCTGCTGTGGTTTCCCACCCTCTTTTCTCTGTCCTTGTGTATTTGTATCTTGTTTTATTCATCCTCAGGCTTCTGATCTCCTAGAAGCAGATCAGGGAAAGTTGCTGGAGGGCTGGCCATGTTTTCTGGATGTGGACTCTCACTCAGTCCCCGCTTTCTGGCCTGCCTCTCACCCTAGCCAAACACGATGCCCAGTACTGCTGAGTTCTAAGCTCAAGCTTTCTTCTGTGTGTTGCAGACTCTCAAACACTCTTCTTATTCTCAGTCCTGTGCCTTGTTCCCAACTTCCACAGTACCTGACACCTCCAAGTTCTGAGCCTCGTATGGTCTCTGTGGAGTGGACAAGCTCACCACTTGTAAGTTTCCCCCTTTTCAGATGCTACTATGTCAGTCATCACTTCTCTGTCCACTTTCTGTCTCTCAAAAATGTATCATTCCCCCCAAAGTACCATTTTCTTCCTGGGTCTATAGCTTTTAAATTTCTTTAGGTCTTAGAAGGAAGAGGATATAAACCTATGTGGTCAATATACTAAGTTTAATAAATTCAAAATTGTCAATATTTACTTAGAAAGTCACCAATGAATAATGAAGGTTTGCTAAGACAAAAATCAGAAATCATATAGTAGTTGCTATTTTATATCATACTCTCTGTCTAATGTACTTCTTTCTTTTTATTGGGTTGCAGAATATTGAGGGGCTTCTATTTCATAGAGAAAAATAGTTGCAAACAATAATGTTTTTACCAGATTGCCCAGAAGTCTTCTGATACTCAATATAACTGATCCAAAAGCTCGAAAGAGGAGCTGCAAGATATGTTTTATCTACAAACAATAAATGTTGGAGAAGTTGTGGAGAAAAGGGAACCCTCCTACACTGTTGGTGGGAATATAAATTGGTAGAGCCACTATGGAAAACAGTATGGAGGTTCCTTAAAAAACTAAAAGTAGAACTACCATATGACCCAGCAATCCCACTCCTGGGCATATATCTGGAGAAAACCATAATTTGAAAAGATACATGCACCCCAATGTTCATTACAGCACTATTTACAATAGCCAGAACATTGAAACAACCTAAATGTCCATCGACAGAGGAATGGATAAAGAAGATGTGGTACATATATACAATGGAATATTACTCAGCCATAAAAAGAACAAAATAATGCCATTTGCAGCAACATGGATGGACCTAGAGATTGTCACATTGAGTGAAGTAAGTCAGACAGAGAAAGACAAATATCATACGATATTGCTTATATGTGGAATCTTAAAAAAATAAAGGGAGTACAAATGAACTTATTTACAAAACAGAAGTAGAGTCACACATGTAGAAAACAAGCTTATGTTTACCAGGAGATAAGAGAAGGAGGGATAAAGTAGGACATAGGAATTGACATATACACACTACTATATATAAAATAGATAACTAAGAAGAACCTACTATATAGCACAGGGCACTCTACTCAATACTGTGTAATGACCTATATGGGAAAAGAATCTAAAACAAAAAAGAAAAAAGTGTATATATGTATAGTATAACTGATTCACTTTGCTATACACCTGAAACTAACACAACATTGTAAATTAACTACACTCCAATAATTTTTTTTTAAAAGATACCTTTTTTTTAAGTTGATGCACTAACAATACCTCACATCTTGTCATTGGCAAGTATTCAGTTTGGAGTGAGTTGGTGCGACAATTTTTTGAACAGCACATAATTGGGAACATAATGAGATATCCAATAATGTCTTTAAAAATCTCAGAAAGATTTCTGTTCAAGGTTGTAAATGAAGCACACACTTCCCTCCCCTTGTTCTTGAAAACCAATTGGAGTGACAATAAGCAAAGAAGAGGAGAAATTCCTATAAGAGCTGGAATTGGGAAGGGGGGTATCAATGTAATTTACCAAAAGGCATTGGTAAACTTCCATAAGACAGAATCTAGGTGATGTGATTCCCATGGAGGAGCAAGAGTAGATGGCACTCCAGCTCTGAGCATGTCCCAATGTGGCTGAGGCAGAGGGCTGGTCAGCTCTAGTAGTGATACACACCAGAGTCAGGAGTTGATAATTATCATAGCTGAGTTTTGTCGAGCGCTTACTACATGCCAAACAATGTTTGTTTTCTTTGCTTGTTTGGTTTTTCTGCAGTACGCGGACCTCTCACTCTTGTGGCCTCTCCCGTTGCGGAGCACAAGCTCCGGACGCGCAGGCTCAGCGGCCATGGCTCACGGGCCCAGCCGCTCCACGGCATGTGGGATCTTCCCGGACCGGGGCACGAACCCGTGTCGCCTGCATCGGCAGGCGGACTCTCAACCACTGTGCCACCAGGGAAGCCCCAAACAATGTATTTTTAAGCACCTTACTAGGTATTGTCCCATTTAATCCTGACAACAACCTTATTAAATCTGTACTATATCCAGATGAAGAAACTGCGGCACAGAAAAGTTAATATTATGCCCAAGGTTCCTCAGCTAATAAGTGGTAAAGCTACATGTGGGACTCGGGCAGTTAACTCCAGAATCTTATAACTGCTTTACCAGACTGAGGCTGTTTCCAAACGGCTATATTCATTTTGTTTTGCATGTAGAATTCAAACTTTAAGGTTCACTTTTATTGATGATATTTCATCTGTATTTGCTTAAGCTAGAAAATACTGAGAGACTGCACTGTAAAATTGAGCTTATTCAATTTATTAAAAGTCAGACAGAAAGCACCAAAAACTCACAAATGCTAAAGCTGTCATATAATTGGATCACGAGTTACCCATTCACATATCTTTTAAAACCGGCTGTTTCTCCATGAAAATGTCATGCATCCAGTGGAAGCATTTGAGTGTTGCGTAAGATTTAATTGAGCACAGCATACAGTAGCTCGTTATAACGTACTTGTTTATACAACTTTGTGAGGAGGCACATACAGCAAGCTGAATTCATCCTACCCCTACACTGCGGTAGGATGACAAATCTCCTATAGAATGCATTTTTTTAAAGTACAAGTACAAAAGCTGTCAGAAAAATTTTATTCCAAAGTTTGCACAAAAGCTAGTTAAACTAGGTATCACAAGTCAACACCTAATTTGTGGCCCATATAGTAGACTTTGCAGAGGTGTCCTAGGGCCAGCACACACAGGAAGAGGCTCCTGGTAACCGTATTTATACTGCATGATTCTGTGCCCTTGGCCATGGTTGATTGGCTCTACAGTTGATACCTGGGTCAAGTTAGCCAGCTGGATCCTCTCTCCTAAGCATTTGCAATTGGTACTGCACATTGAGTCAGTGTCTGCAGATACACAAATGCAGAGGGTGTGTAGTGGCGATATTTTTGGCTACAAGGCCTGAGGAGCACAGGAAGCATGTCTTGAGAGAAAAGAATGAAGAAACACACAGAGTTGAGAAACAGCCCTGTTGACCTCTGGTACCTGGCTTAGGTTCCTTTGTGAGACCTGGCTGCCTTCTAAACCTTGGTCTAAGACAAAGTCCTGAGTCCTTCAAATAAAATACTCCATTTTGGCTTGAGCTAGTTAGGGTTGGTTTATATTACTTTAAATCATAACCCTAACTTATAGGATTAAAATTTAGTATCATGGAACTTCCCTGGTGGCTCAGTGGTTGAGAGTCCGCCTGCCGATGCAGGGAACACGGGTTCGTGCCCCGGTCCGGGAAGATCCCACATGCCGCGGAGCGGCTGGGCCCGTGAGCCATGGCCTCTGAGCCTGCGCGTCCGGAGCCTGTGCTCCGCAACAGGAGAGGCCACAAGAGTGAGAGGCCCGCGTACTCCGCAACAGGAGAGGCCACAAGAGTGAGAGGCCCGCGTACCGGAAAAAAAAAAAAAAAAAATAGTATCATGCGTTAAAATTTAGTATCAGCCCATGGGTGTGCTTTTTACGAGTTTTTGAAGTATTCAAAACGTCTTCAATGAATTTTTCCTATGTTTGCAACTCCTGCTACTTCTGTGGCATGCACAGCATGGAAACCTCTCATCTAAAGCTGCTGAACAGAATGAAGAGTACGGCCGGCCGGAAGTGAAAACATCACACCATTAAACCAAGCTGCCTCTCGATTGGATTAGTAAGAAGCCTAGTCTTGCTGAAGATGCTTTCTTGTATCTGTTGGGTTATCTCTTGCTGCTTTGGGCCCAGTGGAAAACAAACAGGAGCCCTGGAGATTCAAAGGCCCTCCCTGCTGCCTGAGGCTGTAGCCTCTGCACTTATTGTTGCTGCTCTTCCTGCCTCTGCCGTGGGAAAGCAGTTATTTGTTTGCTCTGGTCTCTCCTTACTTGTTGTTCTTGTTGCCGGTGCAGCTCATTCTGCTCCAGGCCTCTCAGTCCTCAGAGACCAGGCCCAGCTTGAAACAGAGCAGGTCTCTATGGGGCCTTCCCAGGACAGACCCCACTCCATGTCCTCCACCTGCCTTTTTTCTGTAGAAAAACTTCAGCCAAAGAATAAGTTTAATCAAAGAAGTGAGGAAATGCAGAAGCAAAGGAAAACAATCAAACAAGACCAAATAATAATAGTTTAGCCATTAAACAAAACCAAGGACCTTTAGTTCCTTCTCAAGGGCTATAGATAATATTCTGAGCCATATCCTGTGAGCTGTTTTGCAGATACTGAAACCCCACCAGGTGGAAGAAGTTAACCACATGACGACCAGACTGTAGCTATGACGTAGGGTGCCACAATTCAGAGAACTGGCCTCAAAGAAATGGGAACAAACCGACCCTGGAACCGAAGATTAACTGTACCTAAAACAATCAAGATGATGATGATCAAACAACCGCATGACCAATTTCAAGAAAACTGTCAGAGCTGACTGTGCTGTTTCTGCATGTAGCCCGCTCCCTCTCCCTAGACACCCCTGAGACTCCCCTTTAAAAGCTCTTGCCCACTGATTGTCAGGGGGGAATCAGCCTTTGGTTGCCGGCCTCCAAAATAAAGCAAACTTTCCTTTCCACCAACCTTGCCTCTCGAGTACTGGCTTTTGAGGGACTAGCGGCTGGACCCTACTTTCGGTAACAAACTGACACAGAGCACCAGAGAGGAGTCAAAGCTCCCCCAACCCCAGACCATGGTCCTCGCTTAACTCAGGTCATGACAATGGGAATATCCATTCCCTTCAGGGGAAATCCTTTCCTCACTACAAGGTGTCATGCAGTTTGCGGCCTCAACAAAATAATATGGTACATAGTGGATCTTCCTAAATCTGAGATTTTCCAGTCATATTCATGATCAACTTTTCTCGATGCTCCATTTATTGAGTTGGATCTGTTGGCTGGCTGGTTGGGATATTAAAAGTGCAAAAAGCACTGTCTTTGGTCTTTGATGGCCAGGAAAGTCAGGCAACTCACTAGCATAGTAAAATTAAAACAAAACAAAGCAAGCAAAAATAACAAAACAGAAAATACTAGGGAGAAACAAAAGAGGGAGAAAATCGAAAGACCGAAGAAGAGTCAGAGAGTAGCAAATGCTGGCAACCAAAGAAAACAGATATTGGGCTTCCCTGGTGGCGCAGTGGTTAAGAATCTGCCTGCCAGTGCAGGGGACATGGGTTCAAGCCCTGGTCTGGGAAGATTCCACATGCCTAGGAGCAACTAAGCCCGTGCACCACAACTACTGAGCCTGCACTCCAGAGCCCGCAAGCCACAATTACTGAGCCCACATGCCACAACTACTGGAGCCCATGCACCCAGAGCCCATGCTCCACAACAAGAGAAACCACCGCAATGAGAAGCCCGTGCACCACAATGAAGAGTTGCCCCTCCTCCCTGCAACTAGAGAAAGCCTGCACGCAGCAGCAAAGACCAAACACAGCCAAAAATAAATAAATAAACAAAATAAATTTATTAAGGAAAGAAAGAAAGAAAACAGATATCTTTGGACCTACTTGTGGTTTAGAGGGATGTTCAGTGAAAGGGCAGCTAACTTACTAACCTTGGCAGCTCCATAAGTAGAGCACCGCAGAACTCAGGCAGTGCCAAATGTAAGGTACCCCAGTGGGCTCAGCTCAGTTCAGCTGCCAGGGGAGCATTTGCTACTTGATCATTAATAACAACAACATTTATGGGAGTTTATGGAATTTATAGGAATTTTCATAATCATGATCTTATTTGATCCTCATGGGCCTGGGAATTGACAAGTACAGCAGTATTATTGCAACACTTTAGAAGTGAGGAAACTAAAATGAAAAATAGAAAAGGTTATTTTCTCAAGGTCTCCTGACTACCCACCTCATGTTTCTTTCTATACATCACAACAGACTTTGATTCAATAATTAATTGAATAGAAACTCAGCTCTGGAAGTTATGCCATAGCAGAGGTATCACTCCCCTTTATTTGGAAGAGACAAATAATTGAAAAGCAAGTGGCTATCAAGGACTTTTTCAAGCGAGAAAGTTCTAGTGTCTTAATCTACTCAGTCCTACATTTGCCTTTATAAGGAACAATAAGAGCCCATTTACTGAGCACTTAATGGGATCAGCATCTTAGATGCTTTATTTAAACTTGACAACAGCTATGTGATTGACCTTCATTTTAATGACAAAACTGAGTCTCAGAGAGGTTAAGTAACTCACCCAGTGTTGCACAGCCAGATAATGACAGAGTCTGAGTTTGAGCCAGTATCTAACTCTAAAGCCTTGCTTGGTTCTTAACCACCACACCTTGTGGCCTGGGTAAGCAACACTGTGCTAAGTCAGGTGAGGTGTCTTGTCTTTGAGTTAAGGAAAAGGTAACTCAACACCTAAGAATGCCAGAAGTGTTATATATATATTAGCCAGGGGGCAGGGGAGGAGGGTGCAGGGGAGGATCAAAATCTATTTTAAATTTTTTGACTTAAGTGAACTTTCGTGGTCAGGAGAAATTACTTTCCTGAATTACATTTTTCCTTTCAGTTCAGGACACATGAGTCATTATTCCACTTTTACTTTGTATATCGTTGCCCAAGTTTATCTTTATTATTATTATTTTGATTGCACTATTATCTTTATTTACATAAAGCAGAAGGATTTTTTCTAAAAATAAAAAATCTCTTGAGCAGTAGTTCATTTTTAAAAATACGTACCCACCTAATTTTTTGTATATGAATAAATGAATAAATGTGATTCTCTTCGTGCTACACTCTTACAGCACAGTCCTATTTGTGGGGCTTCCTCTTCTTTTGAACAATTCCACATTTCTTATCACTTCTCCCTGTAGTTATGTTTTTGATGATATTTCCTTTTTGCCTTTTCATTATTTTTACTGGTGTGATCAAGGTGCCTTCAGTCCAGTTTTTCTCCTGATATTTTGCAAGTTCTACCTCCCTTTCATTCCATTAATGGCTGCCTTCCCTTTCCTGTGCTCACAATCACGCTCTCATGTTTTCCTAGTTTATTTGAAGAAAAGCTGCCATCAGTTTCTCCCCTACCCCAGGAGTTCTATTATTTCATTTTCTCCTGATTCTAATAAGATTAAACTTTTAAAATATGCTCATTCCCCCTTCTCTTGCTGTCCTCTACTCCCTGCCTTGCTCACCATGAAACTTTGGGAATGGAATTATTTAGTCCTTTTTCCTATCTCCGATTGTTAGACTTTGCTGAGATAGTTAAAATCATTGGTTTCTCTTTTTGAGAGTCCTAATATTAAAACATCCCAGGCTAATATTATCTATTTAGATTTAAAGTAAATATATCTTGCAAGCTTCATTGCTCACCACTGTTTCCTCTCCTTGACATCTCCATACTGATTTTTTTTTCCGTCCTTTTGTTTGGTGTCTTTTCTAGAATAGTTTCCTCATATGGAGAACACAGATGATAGAGTCTCTGATTACTAGCACAACCACAATTAAATTTCTTTCATCTTGACAGGAGAATGATCCTTGGTTAACGTAGGATTCCTAGGTTGCAGGCTTTTTTTTTTTTGTAAATAGTTTGTGGGATGTTTGTTAGTTCTCTGTTGCTTTTAGTGTTACAACAGATGAGAAGTCTGATTCCTTGTCCTTTGCAGAAAACCTGTTTTTTTTCTGTCTGGAAGTCTGTAAGATTTTCTCTTTAGCCTTAGAATTCAGAAATTTTACCAAGACATGTCTTTAAAAAAAGAATCAATACTACTAGAAACTCATTGATTCTTTCCAATATGCAGACTCAAGTCTTTCATAGTTCTGGCAAGTTTTCTACTATAACTTAATAAATGTTCTACTCTTGTCTCTTGTAAGTTTTTTCTTCTAGAAGTCTTGTAAAATTATTACTATTTAGCATGTCAGAACTCCTAAATCTATCTAACCAAAAAGTGATCTTTTCTCATCATTTCTACTGTGCATTTTGGGTATATTTCTTGTCATTATCCTTCTAGGCCACTAATCCAAGCATTATTTACAATAGCCAGGACATGGAAACAACTTAAATGTCCAACGACAGATGAATGGATAAAGAAGATGTGGTACATATATACAATGGAATATTACTTAGCCATAAAAAGGAGCAAAATTGGGTCATTTGTAGAGATGTGGATGGACCTAGAGTCTGTCATACAGAGTGAAGTAAACCAGAAAGAGAAACAGATATCGTATATTAATGCACATATGTGGAATCTAGAAAAATGGTATAGATGAACCTATTTGCCGGGCAGGAATAGAGACATAGACGTAGAGAACGGACATGTGGACACAGGGTGGGAAGGGGAGGGTGGGAAGAATTGGGAGATTAGGGTTGACATATATAAACTACCATGCGTCAAATAGATAGCTAGTGGGAATATGCTGTGAAGCACAGGAAGCTCAGATCAGTGCTCTGCGATGACCTAGATGGGTGGGATTGCGGGGGAGGGAGGTCCCAGAGGGAGGGGATATAGGTATACATATAGCTGATTCACTTCATTGTACAGCAGAAACTAACACAACATTGTAAAGCAATTATACTCCGATAAAAAAAAATTTGAAAAAGAATAGATACATATATATGTATAACTGAGTCACTTTGCTGTACACCTGAAACTAACACAACATTGTTAAATAACTATACTCCAGTATAAAAAGTTAAAAAAAAAAAAAAGATTCTCATCCCCGAGGTGTGGAGTGTGGGAGGGGAAATAAAAGGAGAAGTTTGAGATGAAGAAAGATATAAGAGACATAATCAGTGCAATATATGGACCTTATATAGATCTTAATTTTAACCCTATACAGATCCTATTTTGATCTATGAGGAAAATTTGAACACTGATCATTATCTCATTATCAAATGAGATAATAGAATTAAATGTTAGGTTTTTAGAAAGAATCTTTTTCATGTAGAGATACATATTAAAATATTTATGGGTGCAATTATATGATGATTAGGATTTGCTTGAAGAGAATCAGGGGAGAGTGGGACAGCTCCTTTTCCTTTCTATCTAGTCTCGGACTTTTCCTCTCCATGTGGCCTTCTCATGTGGTCTCTTTATCAGCAGATCTGGCCTTCTTCGATGAATGACCCCGAAAGCACAAAATTAGAAGTTGCCAGACCTTCTTAAAGGCTGAGGCCCAGAACTGGCACAGCATCACTTCCTTTACATTATGTTGGTTAAAGGGAGACAAAGGGTCATCCCAGAATCATTGGAGGAGGGCGCTACACCAGGGTGTGAATACTGGAAGGTGTGACTCATGGGGCTAAATTAATTCATCTACCACACCTACGTATTAATTAAACCTTTAAAATTATAACGTTGAGATGTCTTGTCTCCAGCTGAGGACTGCTGTGGACCAGCCATTTCAGTGGGGAGAGAGGTCCTGAGCCTTTTCTATCCCATTTAGCATTTGTCCTCTTCTGCCAGCCTGCCAACATCTCTGACCCAGCCAGCATCAAAGCAGGGAGATGCAAGAACAGTAAACAGAGTGGGAGTTTTTACTTTAATGATGTTTTTCTAAGTTGGCTTCGCTCTTTGAATTTGGCAAATGTTTACAACTGATTTCTTCTCTTGCGACGGGACGGTGGCTGGGGCAGAGTTGGTGTTTCATGAGTTCCTTTGAGATCTCCCTCCAGGCCACGGGGAACTTTGTATTGTACTTTCCACAGCAAAGATACTTTCCTGTGACTCACTGGGCCCTTAAAGCTCAGGTTTGTCTTCTGACTCTTCAATGAAGACCCTTTGCTGGGATCCCCTCTTTACCCATCTCCTACTCACACAAAGCAGTCCTCTTGGACAAAATTCGGACCAACTCCAAGTTGACTAGATCACATTTCCTACAGCTGGAAGCACTACTCACATACCCTTGACTCAGTAATCTCTGAGAATGGAAACCAGTCTGGATGCAGGGACATGTCCTTAGTTGGCACCATCAGAGAAGCTAGCTAAGCAAGCCATCTTTCCCAGATTTTAGATTTTTCCAGGGAGAAGCCCATTTTATCACCCCAGTGTCAGGGAACATATCAAGCTCTTCAAGTAAATTCACTGAAGATCCCTTTCATGAGGATCATACCCCAAACCTACCTCCTTGGGTGGAGAGAAGGGCTTTACAGATCTGCTCTCTCCAAATGAATCTTCTCCTAGGTACTGCTCTCAACCATTTAGACCCTCAGTGTTGGAGGGGCTTAAGAATTGTGTCTTGAATAGAAAACAGACTTGTGGTTGCCAAGGGAGCAGGGAGTGGGGGAGGGATGGATTGGGAGTTTGGGATTAGCAGATGCAGACTATTATATATAGAATGGATAAACAACAAGGTCCTGCTATATATATATATAAAACTGGATCACTTTTCTGTACAGCAGAAATTAACACGTTGTAAATCAACTATACTTCAATTAAAAAACAAAAAAAAGAATTGTGTCCTGGGTTTTCAGTTACCTCCTTTTCCCAAGTTCCTGAAGATGGCTCATCTCACTTTGGTTATCTACTATCTATTGTATCTTGGCATCTCCATCATGACTTTTAATCTCATATCCTAATACAAATGATCTGTATGTGCAAGCTGAATTCATAGCCCGATTCCTAATTCAAATGTTTGTTTTGCACTTCCATTCAAATGTTCCCAAAAGGTTTTCTTCCTTCAGTAGTACCTTGAGACGAGTGGATTGAGAACAGTTATTTAGAGAACATGAAGAATGCATAGTGCTTTATATTTCAAAAATAATTTATATCACAACATCCTCAAATTTCTTTACCCAAAGGAGAGACTAAATACTGACAAGTTCCCTTTTCCTCTTCTACTCTGTACAGCTACACAGATATTCATAGCCTAGGAACCAGGCCACTTCACTGACATAGATGATCAGGAATCCAGGGCCCATCTTGGTAACCATAGAAGCAGGCAACCAATGACATCAGAAGCCTACGTCGTGGCTTCTCTTTGCTTAGTGCTGCTATGTTGAAGGAAATCACAAGGTGAGGCAAGGAAAACATTATATAAAAAGCCTTTCATTCCTTTTGAGAGGTACTTGGGAATGATTTCTAAAAGAAGTATCTGAATCCCTGAAGCCATTTTTAAACCTTCGGCTTGCATTAATAACATTTACAGTAGGAAAGAACTTGACAATTTGAAAATGATGTAAAGTAATAAGAATGCAGATTCAAATATATCTATTTTTTATCTTATATAAAATACATTCTTTTTAAACCAATTGTTAGTTTTGGCTTTTAGTTTGACTATAAAGGCGCCCAGCTGTAGGATGGTTATGCCATAACCCCAGACTTGTATAAAGTCATTTTAACATAAACAAAAGTTGGATGCAGCAATTATGCTGGCCTATGGTGTTTGATTTCTACCTGAACTCCACTTTTCCTAATGTTCCACTTTCCTTCCAGCTACACTCTAGGCTTCTCAGATTACCTCCTCATGCCTGTTCTATTCCATCATTATTGCCAGGTCCGCTCATTCATTTTCAGGGAATCTCTAAAACTGTACTTGAAAATAACTTGCCACATGCCAGGTTTATTATTCAGAATGGTAATGCATGTAATATATTTGGCCTAGAGCCTCAAAAAAAAAATTAGTGATTTTATCCCACTAAGAAAATTCACAAGCCCTATCCTGGTTAGAAGTAGCTAGCAGTTTGGTTGGTTGGTTGTTATATGGACAAGGGAGAAACGATTTTTCTAGCTGCATTGACAATTAAGACTATTAAAAAGAGGGGTTTTCAACAGAAGCTGAATGACCCAGTCCATATGAGCTCCTGAAACCCTGGCAGACCTGTCCCATTACTAAGGAATAAGGGAGGCCTAATAACCCTCTCAAACAAAAATCCATGTCACATGAAATGTGCAAAAATGAGCAAAACGCTACAAAGAAATGTCATTTAGGAGTCGTTCTATACATTCATAGCTTGACTCAAACCATATCATTCCAGCCCCGCGGGTACGCCCAGTCTCAGGTCACTGTTGATGGCTACACAAGCTGTGTGTCATACAACCCAGGACTCCGGTGTTACTTTTGACATAGACCAGCTCAACAATGCAGTGGCCATGTCAACCCTCTCTGGGAGACATAACTTAGCTGGGGATGGAGGGCCTCTGACTTAGGACTTCTGATTCCCTGACCCATTATGTCACCCCTAAGTGTCTTGGGTGCAGGAGCTCTCTCACAGGTAGGAGGAGGAAGGCCTAAACAAATGTCCCTAGTGCATCAGCAGGACTGGCTTAAGAGAAAGACATGTGCACAAAACGTCAAGACAGAAATCTTTAAAGCAACTCTTTTTAAAATAGCACTTCTGAATTCAAAAACAATTTGTCCCAAGACAAACATTTTAAAACTCCTCTTTTGTGAGCTAATCGGTTGAGTGAATCGAAAAGGTGTATTTTGGAATTGTGCAAAACCAGTTCTTCTGCAATTTGCTTCTGCAAATGGGTTATCCCACTTGTAACAATATGTATCCTATATATGACAAAACTTTGTCACAAAGAGTAGCTGTGGGAATGCTTGCTCCTACCAGGGTGACTCCACCACAGCTGCACAGCCAATGAAGCTTGTGTAGTATTATTTAGCAGTAAAGCCCACCCCCTGGTGGACATGAGTAGAAATTTAAAATCAGTAAAACCTTTCAAATATATTTCATTCCTCTTTAACGTTTAAATCATAGAATTGAAAATGAAAAGGGGATAGCTGCTTCACTGGTGGGCCATAAAAGCTGTAATATGGTAGAAAGATTTGTGTGTGTGTGTGTTTTAATATACATTTATTTATTTAATTTCTTTATTTTTGCCTGTGTTGAGTCTTCGTTGCTGCGCGCGGGCTTTCTCTAGTTGCGGCGAGCGGGGGGCTACTCCTCACTGCGGTGCACGGGCTTCTCATCGCGGTGGCTTCTCTTGTTGCGGAGCACGAGCTCTAGGTGCGTGGGCTCAGTAGTTGTGGCACACGGGCTTAGTTGCTCCGCGGCATGTGGGATCTTCCCAGACCAGGGCTTGAACCTGTGTTCCCTGAGTTGGCTGGCGGATTCTTAACAACTGCGTCACCAGGGAAGCCCTGGTAGAAAGAGTTATGTTAAAGTCAAGGCTTTTGAGGCCATAAGTGAGGGTTGAGATGTAAAGCCATTTTAGGGTTTGGAGTGGGGCAGGGGTCTCTCAGTCTTGGCACTATTGACATTTTGGGCTTGACAGTGTTTTGTTGTGTAGGGCTGTACTGTGCATTGTAAGATGCTTAGCAGCATCCCTCACCTCCAACAGGCTGATGTTTGTAGCACTATACCACACCTGCACACACATTGCCAAATATCCCTGGAGGCGCCATAAATAACTCCCAGTTGAGAACCGCTGGAGTAGAGGGATGACATGATATGATATCATTTAATAAAATCACTCTCTGCTTCTCTGTTGAGAATAGCCAGCAGGCAACAGAGAGACCAGTTAAGATTGGAGATGGTGAAAAGTGGTCAAATCCTGGATATATTTTGAAGTTAGAGCTGACAGAAATTTTGGAAGGACAGATATGGAGTGAGAGGGAAAAAGAGTCAACGCTGCCACAAAAGATTTTGGCCTGAACAACTAGAATTGAATTGCCGTTAACTGAGATGGGAAAACAGCATGAGGAGCTGGCTCTGGAGTTGTTTGGACTTGAGGGTCTAGATCAGGAGCACACAATTGTGAATGTTAGGTTTGAGAGTCATTTTAGACACTCAAATGGAGATGATAGACTGTCTGGAAATTAGGAGAGAGGTTCAGACTGCTGCCATAAGCTTGGGAGTCATTAGCTTACAGATAATATTATAGATAATATTTAATGAGCTTAAGAAATGAAAAAAATGTACATATATTATATATTTATTAAAAAGTAGATATATAGACAGATACAATGACTAGGCCCTGAGCAACTCTAACCATTCGATGTAAGGGTATACGAAAGAACCAGCAAAAGCAGCAGCAAGAAAAGTTAAACAGGCAAGTGTAATGTTCTGGAAGTCATGTGTCTTTGTATGCTTCTTTTTTTTTTTTGGCTGCGTTGGGTCTTCGTTGCTGCATGTGGGCTTTCTCTAGCTGTGGCGAGTAGGGGCTACCGTTCGTTGCGGTGCGTGGGCTTCTCATTGTGGTGGCTTCTCTTGCTGCAGAGCACGGGCTTTAGGCGCACGGGCTTCAGTAGTTGAGGCTCATGGGCTCTAGAGCGCAGGCTCAGTAGTTGTGGCGCACGGACTTCGTTGCTTCGCAGCATGTGGGATCTTCCCGGAGCAGGGATCAAACCCATGTTCCCTGCATTGGCAGGCAGATTCTTAACCACTGCACCACCAGGGAATTCCTAGTTTTTTTTTTTTTCTTTAAAAAAATGTTTTTATCTTAGTAACTCCCTTCTTAATGTTATCATTCATGAATATCTGTAATTTATCATACTTTCTGAAATAACTTAATTACCTGGCTGTTTCTTCTAGATTGTGAGCTCCTGAGAATGAAGATCTATCTTTGCATCTTTGTAGCAACTGGCACAGTGACTGGCACGTAGTACATAATAGATGCTTCCAGTTTAATAGGAAATTCACTCCTCTGAAATGAAATCACCTGTATAATAAGGTGACAGTCATTGAGATTCCCAATTAATTCAAAATCAGCAATAACTCAGACATAATTAAAATAACTAAGATATTTAGATTATGTGGCATCATCAAGGACTCAGCCACCAACATCTGCTGTACTGAATCCTACAATGAAAGGGACCCTATCCTTGCCTTGACTTCTACCAAAGTGTCTCAGCTTTTGTTCGTTTTACATATTGGTACTCCTGATAAGATTTTATTTGATAAAAGAAAATTAGTTCCATGGTTAAAAACTATGAAGACATTAATCAACCCTAATAGTCTGTTGTCATCAGACTCATCAAAAGACATGCTTGAAAACTGAAAAGGCACAGTTAGCCTTCATGTTATCTTTAAAAATATTTAGTTGATTAAGTAAACAATTGCTTAGTCACATTGTATGTCTACAATGTGTCAGAGATTATGTAAAGTGCTTTGTATATTAATACTTTATCTTATTAACTGTCAATAACAACCCTATAAATTGTGACACAGATGAGGAAACTGAGACTCGGGGATATTAATAAATATACCCCCAAAACTTCCAGTTAATAAATGGCAGAGCTGGCTTTGAAACTAGATTTGACTCCAAAAATAGTGGTCTTAAATACTAGGCTCTACTGCCTTACGTGTATGGCTATGAAAGAAAGGCTATGAAATCACTACAAATGGTTTTTTATAATGTAGAGTTGCTTTTGTTATGGAGATGAAGGGAGAAGGGAAGGATGAAAACAGGAATAAAAATTACATTGTAACATGATTATAGCCCTTACTCACAGATAATGTTAGAAGAAAATGGACGAAACAGAAACACGAATGATCCCAAGTGGTAGAATTGTGGGTGGGTTTTTTCCCCTTATTTCTACTCTTTATTGGTATTATCCTTAATTTTTTCAAAGAAAGTATATTGTTTAAGGTGAGCCATAATTCAGCGGGGTTGGTGGTGGTATTTTTTATTATGAAAAAAACTTAACTTACACTAAAGTTGAACTGAAGAGTATAATAAACTGCCATATACCAATTCTGGAACTCAATTCCGATAATTAACAACTACAGTCAATCCTGTTTTGTTTATATTCCTATCCACATCCCTCCCTATATTATTCTGAGTCAAATACCAAACATCATGTCATTTCACTGTATTTGAGTAGGTGTCTTAAACATAGCTGCAATAAAGCCATTATCACACCTAAAAGTTTAATAGTAATTCCTTGCTATTATTAAATAACCAGTCAATATTCAAATTTCCAGTTGTCATAAATGCTAAAATTTTTTTTTTCAATTTTTAAGTTTTTTTGATTCAAGATCCACATCAGGTCCACATATTGTGATTGGTTGATATCTTCTAAGTACCTCTCACCTTGTATGTTTCCCTCCAACTCCCCTCCATCACTTTTTTCTCCTTGCAAATTATTGAAGAAACAATTGTGCCAACTGCATCCCTTCAGTGTCATTCAACATAATATGCTGCTCTCTTTCCTGTAAATTGGTAGATACTTGATCAGATTTAGGTATGATTCTTTTTGGCAAAACTACTCTATGTGTCATAGTGCGCTCCTCCCTCAGAAAGCACGTGATGCTAAGAGTGAGTCTCTTTGTTTACTTTTAGCAGCTGAACAATAGCATGGCCAATGCTTATTATCTCCATTAATTCTTTGGAAGTTGCAAAGTGATGATACTGTAATTCCATCATTCCTTTTTCACTCATTAAGTGAAACTTTTTTTTTTAAGAAAAAGTATCCTTCATTTACTACCTGCCTATCCAGAGGTACAGTGTGTATGGGAACTGTAGGAAATATTGAATTCTTTTGTTTATTTACCAGTTTTCAAAATATTGAGTCAGCTTGCTAGTACCCTCCAACGGTGATAAATTAGTGCTTTGGTTTTTGTATGGTGTCTCTTTATTTAGTATCATTTTGAACTCATGTATTTAAACATATTCAGCGTTTCCACCCACTACAGATATTATTTTCTATATTGATGTTCAAATTGTGCTATCTGCCAACTGGCTCGTGAGTCTTTTGAGAGTGTACTAAATCATCCTTTATAGTTTTCTTGCTATCTGACCTGACAAAATATGCAGGCTCATTTTATACTTTTCCTACTGAATATATCTATTTCTTCTTAAAGTAACTTGAGTTTATGCTGATAATTCTAATTAAAAACAGGGCTCTACAGATTTTCCTAAACTTACATCTCCTTTCTCTTCAGCCAAGAATCCTAGTCCTAAACAATGAATGGAATGATAGAATTAGAAAATCACATAATTATTCACTTGCCTTATTCACAATGTTTTATTCCACACAATAATCTCAGAATGCTGACACTGTCACCAATAAGATTGTCAACAGTGTAAGATGATTTTACAGTTCTTTTTTACTTTAGGATATATCCCACTAGGGAGGTACAAATTATTGCATTTTATAGCAATTAGCATAGTTATCTGTGTGGCTGTGGCACCAACTGGTTATATATTTAGGTACCTTTGGTGTTTCTTTTTGCTTTTTTTTTTTTTTTTTGGTTATAACATTGCAAAAATATTTAAGTGACTCCAAAGTCAAATCAACAAAATATGGTATATTCCAAGAATTCTAGCTTCCAACATTGTCCCTTCCAACATATTCCTCCCCCCACCCCCTTATTGGTAACCATTTTTTTAAAATTATGGTTAAACCTTCAATTTTTAAAAAATATAATCATATACTTGTATGTGTGTGGGTATAGAGCCCTACCCTTCTTAAATAGTAACATGCTACAACACACTTTCCTCTAGTTTGCTTCTCTCAATTAACAATGTATCCTAGAGAAGTAGCTGAGTTAGTTTTACAGCTACATAGTATCCATTACATGGACATATCATAGTTTCTTAACCAATCCCTTGAAACTACTTTTTAAAAATTTTTTTTTCTAAGTGTGTATTCGGGATAGAATTTTAGAAATTGGATTGCTAGGTCAAAGCATAACTAACTGCATATGTAATTTTGCTGGTTACTGAAATTTACCTCCATAGGGACTGTTTTGCAATGACCAATAGGAATATAGGAAAGTGTTTCCCCACAACTTTGTCAACAAAGTATGTTGTCAGAATTGGAATACTGCCAACCTACAGGTGAGAAATTGTAACTCCATATACTTTTGATTTTCATTTTTCTTATTATGGGTGAGGTTGAGCATCTTTTCACATGTTTAAGAACCATGTGCATTTTTCCTATGAACTGTCTATTCATTTCTCTTGCCTAGTTTGTTATAGGGTTGTTGGTCTCTTTCTTCTCTATTTTGGAAACAAGTCAATCATTTGAGTCAAGATACAGTTTCCAACCCTCTAATCATATAACTTTTCAGACTGCGTTTCTTGAAAAGTGGTGACTAGCACTACATATTCCAAATGCAGTCATATCACATTAAACATGAGAGAAAGAACACTGGGCTTGAATCATCTACCATCTCCTTGTCAATTAAAAAAACAAGTTCTGTGCCTTATATGTCAAGGCATAAGCTTGTTGCATCCAATTTTTTCTCACTATCCTCAACTTCTTAGCTATGTCTGATATGACTATACACATCCCTCCTTAAAACTTCATTTGTGTGGCAAACTGGCTAGGTACAAATCACTTAAACCAAGCTACCTTAAATTCTTTTTGGAAAATGTCAGGACATTAATAAAAGTCAATACTTAAGTCATTTGCCCTTTCTTGCTCCATTTCTTTGGCTATGAAATAAAGCAGTTGGTCTTCTTAAAGTGTCAAATTATCTGGTCTTACATCACTTCCTTTTCAAAAATCTACTGAGGACTACCCCAACTGCTTTTAAAATACATCTCCAAACACTTTTCCAAGTTTATTCTTCCCCAAATGTCTTCCACTCACTGTCTCTTAAACTTTTTTTTTTTTTTTTTTCTAATTTGTATACTTCTTGGGCCAGAAGCATCAGCATTACCTGGGAGTTTTAAATGCAAATTTGGGGGCCCCATCCCAGAGCTATGGACTCAAGAAACTGGGGCTGAGGCCCAGCAACACATGCTTAACAAGCCCCACATCCCGACTCCTGACTGACGCACGCTCAAGTCTGAGAAAACAATGATATAGACTAACCTTTCCCACAATTCTGCGAATGCCCTTGCTAAAAGCTATTAGCTTCTATTGCATTTTAATTAAGTTCCAGATATTTTTTCATGTATATTGTCTCCCCAGCTAGGCTAGAAATTAAAGTCAGGTCTTCATCTCTTATCCTATCAAACAATCTAACATGGTTCTAGTCACGTTCCAACGTTTGCAAAAACCTCAACTACATATAGCTTGATTCACCTATTGTTGCTTTGAAATAGCACAATAAAAATTTATATAATTTCTTTCCAGGAAAATAACTATTTCATGAGAACAGTCTTAAAAGATAGGAAAATTAAATTTGTTTGGCCTGAGTCAACTCCTTCAAATCTATCGTTTTAGAAAAATGTAGGTGAAACTTACTGTACTTCTCCTGAGATATCCAAGTCCTAATCCCTGGAACATATAAACACTGTTACCTTACATGACAAAAGGGAGTCTGCAGATGTAATTAAGGACCTGAGACAGGGAGACTATCCTGATCATCCAGGTGTGCCCGACAATGTCCTTATAAGGGGGAACAGAGAGAGACACTATGACCAAAGAGAGATCATATGACCACAGACGCAGACACTTGAAAATGCTGTACTTTCGGCTTTGAAGATGGAGGAGGGGGCAAAGAGACACAGAATGCAAGGAATGCAGCTCCAGAAGCTAGAAAAGGCAAGAAAACACTTACTTCCCTAGAGCCTCCAAAAGGAACCAGACCTGCTAACACCCTGACTTTAGCCCTGTGAAACCGATTTTGGACTTCTGGCCTCCAGAACTGTAAGAGAATTGATCTGTGCTATTTTAAGCCACTAAATTTGTGGTAAGTTGTTAACAGCAGCAATAGGAAATCAATACAAAGCTTTTGACAAGTTTTTATTGTGAAATATTGGATTTAGAAAAAAAGTACAAAATGTCAACAGTCAGATGTGTACAGGAACAGTATTTCAATAGTCTATACATGTGAACAGCTTAACAGGTTCACTGCAGAATGCATATTTAGACCAATACAATCTAAAAAGGACTGCAATATTCACAGGCTATTAATACATAAATAACTGGAGCCAAAATGACCCTCACTGGTAAATGCTAATCGATAGCTGAAAACAGGCTAGAAAGCACAATACGGCACACCATAGTATCTCCTTACAGGTCCACATTGAGAGGATATCAGGTCATTATGTCAATACACTACAGATCCAGGACTGGGACTCAATTACTAGTTTATACAACTGCAAAATAATCAGGTTATAAAACCAGGTCATAGAATAAAGAGAGGGCATTTAATTAGGACTAAATACTGTGAAGCCCCTAAAAGGTTTTAGCCTTGGAATTTACAACCTTAAGTATTTAGACTCATTTCAATTTTTAATCTCTTACCTAAAAAATGGGGAAGGGGCATCTTTCTTTTGTAGCAGCTCCAACAAGGTATAAGAACTATTACACAGTTTAAAACCATAATGACCACTGTGGATTGACAAATGGCTATGAAACCAGAATACAAACACTATAAATTTTAAAGAAAGGTAATGATGGTATTATGAATTTAGCAAATCCTGAAAACATTAAAATCTGTGTTAAGGAGGCATTACCTATCATTGTTGAGAATACTAAGTTTAGGAAGATTATTGCATGAAGATTTCATAAAAATAAACTGGTTTAATTCTTTCAAGTCTGACTGATTCAATATTTTACTATCACTTGAAAATTACCCTAGGTATATGTTTTCAAATTGGACAAAGAATTATTTGAAATCTGTTTATAATGAATCACTATAGGAATAATCTACTGAAACATGAATCATGTTAAAAACAATTATTACAATCATCCTGTGTGCTGCAGAAAGAGGATCTTTGATAGGACATTCATAATCAATGCTTCAAGACTGATAAATTTAATAACAGTTTACTTGAAACAAATTTACTTTGCCCATAAATTCCTAAGAGAAGGAGCCTTCTACTCTATACAGTATATCTAGCAATGCTTGACGCTTTAAAATTGAACTGAAACTCTGAACTGGCATTTACTAAGTAGATCAATTCTATTACAGGCTGAAAACCACTGGATTAGAACACAATTAGTCAGTAACTTCTCCTAACCTATCCCACCCTACCTTAACCTTTTATAGACAATTTTAAAGACTCTGATATAATTTTCTTATAAATAATGCCTGAATCTTGCAGTAGATTCTAATTTATTTAAAGATAATCACAGATTGATTTAAAAGATATTTAGTTTTTTTCCAGATTTGCTTTAAAACTTACAAATTAAGTATGGTGTACATAAATATTAACTTAGATAACCACATATTATAGGGAAAGCAGATATATGGACCACTGCAGAAAAATTATTTTTAAAAATTTTAATAAAAGAAAAATAAAACATGTAACACAAAATATGAACATGAAGCCATATGACATAAAAAATAAAATTATTCTATCAGAAGTGATTTAAAATTAAATCTTTTGGGAAGTATTTTGACATAATTCAATGAATTCAATGACCAACAGCTTCCCATATCACACAGAAACAAAGCACAAAATTATCTAAAGTCTAGATGCATTATCAGTTCTTAATGCAACCTCAAACATTTTACTAGCAACTTTGATTTCCTTTTGAAATAGGCTTCTGTACATATGCATTTATATACAAACATTTATTAAACATGATTTTAAAACAAACTATGTACAAAAGATCAGCATTCCTATAAATAAAAACATTAGCTGGCAAAAAGGCACTTGTAAGTAAAAATCTACAGTAGTTTTTACAAAACAAACACATTTACCTTGGATACTGTACAATAAACATTAATTCCTATACCAATAATGAAAATACTAGTTTACTAACTAATGGTAACGATGTAACTTTAAAAAACATATTTACATATACTCTGAAGTCCATTTAATAAAAGCACCATGATTCTCTCCTAAAGTCATGTTCATGAAAAGTAAAAACACAATTACCAAAAAACCAGTGTTCACAATTTTTCTTGTTTAAAAGTTTTTGTATTTCTAAATTGAAAACTGTTTATATGAAATTAGCATAGTGTAAAACAAAAAACAAAACAAAAAGCCCTGCTGCTCTGACTTCTGAAAACCATACCTACTCTATTATTGCATGTTGTATTTTATAAAGAGCACTACTCATGCACTCCCTTACAACTGTTTAATACTATTGCTGGCAAAAAAGTTCCTGGATATCAAATAATTAAAAAGTTGCTTCAAACCAGTTGAAGTTTTATTTGAATGTTATACAACTTAAAAAATGCTGTATATCAGTTACAAAAGTGAATAGGAAACATGCCAATTCATTTGGTGTGCAAAAATATTTTTCCACTACACAGAATTTAAGGGCTTCACAGAATTTTTTTCAAATTTTACATTTTCAGCAGAAACACTAATGAATAACCAACCACTTCTCAAGGGGATGTTAATATGCTTCCACTTTTGTCAAACTTTTTACCCTTTGACAATGCTGCAACCTGTTTGAGTAGTTCTCTGTTTTTGGCCTGTGGAAGACAAAAACATTTACGATTAAAAATGTTTCAAACATTAAGTTATGCTGAAGAATACTATTTCAAGTATTTTACTGAAACACTAACAGAATAAATGAAAGAGTTGATATATTTAGGTTCATCTCTTTAATGTTGGATATGTAGAAGGAAAATCCTAGATTCGTTTATCAGCCCCCTTTGTAATGGCAATATTAAAGTAATTGTTGTCCAAAGATATAATTGGTTACACAAAAGGCAACTTAAAGTGAATCCCTTTAAAAGAGGGTCAAAATTTTAAATAGGGGAAAAATATTTTTGTTTTATCTGAAAAACATGAAACAAAAACTATGAATATAAGTACTGTTGTATGATTAATAAGATCAAATAACAAGTGATAATTTGAGAGGGCTATTTTTAGACAAACTCTACAAAGTCTTTCATTTTGATGTTTACCTATTTATAGAGCAAGCATAAGGGGTCCTTTTTGCAAAAATATTCAGACTTTATGACTTTCCCAAAGAGACTACTCTCTTAATGATATTCAAAAGAAAACTTTTTGAAGCACCCATCACAACCACCCTTTCTGGTCTTTCTGTTGTTGTTCCTTTATTTGGCATACAGTTATTTGGTATTGGGTTTGATATAATTTGAGCAGTTACACATCATCACTGTTTTCATTTTCATGAAAGGCTGAAATTTCTTTTCAAAGATTCAAGATTTCATTTTGTCATCAATCTGAACTGAATTTGCAAGTCATTCAAATGTTCCATCCACCACTGACAACACACTGTCCTCAAGCCAATGTGCTATGACAGTCACTAGTGTTTAGTGAGGAGGAAGGTATAAATGGGGGCCTTCAGTGAATATTTTCAAATTTTGACTACATCCATCTCCCTGTGTAATCTCTTAACTGTGGCAATGTAGATAATAAAGGACCCTCCATATATATATATACAAATATGTTAATGCACAAATGCTTTTGGAGTTTTTGAGCCAAAACAGGGAGAATGTTGACAACAGTCTGGAATCTGAGAACTGACAAAATTTCAGAAGATATCCTCTGGTTTACGTTTGAAAACCATTTTTCTGCACAGGTCTCAAGATTTTTTATTATCTACACTTTTTTAACCTCAGTGCTTTATCTTCTACTCTAATTTTAGTCTTTGTATGGCACTCTGCCTTTTCAGTATACCATCTTAAAGCAGTTTCATAGAATATAAACCTTTCCCAAGCTTTGTACGTCCCAACCCTCCCCAACCCTTCACCAATCAAATTCTCCCTAATTAATACCCATGACCTCCAAAATGCAAATATCCTAGCTATCTTACATTTGCAAGTCAAATCATTTTTTAATGTTCGACTGTATGATTAATAGCATTTCTCTATTCCACGATTATTAAACAATTAAGGTGGTAATTAAGGGCTTCAATTTCAAATTCAATTTCAAATTTGGAAAATCATCAAGAATTTAAAAGGATTTTTATTTTCCCTTTAAAAAGAAATAGTTTGGGGCTTCTAAAAAAAAAAAAAAAAAAAAAAAAAAAAAAAGAAATAGTTTGAGAAACTCAGACGACAAATCAGTGAGAATGCCTGGCAGTTAGTGGAAGTCAAGTACACGTAACCATTATCAATTGGTGTATTACTCAGCTGACCAGTCCTAGTAAACATGGTAGTTATAAGTTGTTTTCTTTTCATTGTTTGCTACATATTATTCAATATATAACTATAATAGACTCACTGGTTAAAAAAAGGAATCTTAAGAAACAGAAATTTTAAAATACAAATTAATGAAGGGCATAAAAAAAGGAAAACGTCTGCAAACTTGCCTCAAAGAGATCTCTGTCAGATTTGTAAGTTATACAAAAGTGTTTACACTGACATAGCAAATCATTAGAGTTAATTTTCAAACTATCTTTTCTCATTCATCAAGAAAAAAACAAAAAAATCAATGAGTTTATAATTTTCATATTCTAAGTATGAAATACAAGAACTCAAACCTTAGGTATTGAAAGAAGTTTTTCCTTTTAATTCTTTAGCAGCTAATTTTCAATCTGCATGTATATATTCAGTCTCCTAATCACGTCACTAGTAAATTTATTTGCTGATAAATTATGTAAGAAAAAAGCCTTTAAGAAAAATAAACAGTAAGTCAGTTGTTTAATGGGGACAAGTCCAAATCTGTCTTATTCTTATTTCGGTACATTTAAAATATATTTTATAGAAATATTTAACATATATGCATTAAAATTTTTTATCCTAATATTACTTCTTTATTATGCACCATGCAAAAATCAATTATTTAAGAACTCTTAAGCAAGTTAAGTTAAAAATGTTTAGAAATGCTGGCCTCAAGAAAAGAATATGTGGATTACGAATCACACAGATCCTGCTTTGCATCCTGGCTCTGCCACTTATCTGCTATGTAACTTGGGAGCCTATTTTCTCATATGTAAAACAGAAACTTCACCATCTACCTCAACAGGAGTTGAAAGAACTAATCAAATATACAAAACACTTAGCCTAACACAGTGGCTGGTATATGGTAGGCACTCAAATGTTAATTCCCTTTCCCCTTTTATCAACTTACCTCCTAAATGAAGGTCTACTTTTTATTTGGCTTTCTTGATATTTTAGACAATTTGGTTTTTGTTTGGTTGGTTGGGATTTGTTGTAGGGTTTTTGTCTTTTTGTTTTTGGTATTTTGGACAATTTTTTTTCTTGTGATGCTCAGTGCTTATTTTTCAAGTTTGGTAGTTTCAAATGTTTTGAGAGTTATTAGAACAAGATAAATTTTCTGCTTCAGCATTCAGTTTCTTATGACAAAAAGAAAAACAGTTCACTATGTTTACTCACTTAGGTGGAGAACCTTACATGGTTGCTAAAGGGAGTGGGGTTAAAAGAGGATACGTAACTGTGACAGAATGTCACCAGTAATAATACAAATGATAAAGGGAAGTGGCCTGACAATAAGGATGAAGTAGAAAACCTGAGTAAGCTGAGGTGGGAGTCAGTGCAGAACAGGAGAAAAGTATAGTTAAATCTGAGTCAGAAGATATAGGTTTCTATGTCACTTCTGACTCTGTGACCACAGCTTCATCTGGATACCACATAACTTAAAGTTACTGTAGGGAGCAAATAAGAGAGCCTATGTAAAATTATGTTGAAAATGTATACTTCTATATAATTATTAGTTATTATTAAATTATATGAAACTTCAGCTACCAACCAGGAAGAGGTAGGCTTAAGATACCAATCAGGCTAAGATGTCAAAGAGAGGTTCCCTTGTGCTTACAACTACAAAAGGAAACAACAAATTGCTCTTTTGAACAGTGAGAAGTACTAAGTTTTATCATAGTTAAGTACTGCTCACAGGTTTTCTGTCATGTCATTCTGGATTTATGCATGTCTTGGCTAAATCACATTAAACCAGAGATCACCATGCAGAAGATTTTGTTTCCAGTAATCATTCAGCACTAATAACTGAATGAGTAAAATAACATAAAACTACTGCTTGCTGGTGGATGAGAAACAATAATGTACAAGAAGCCTAATATATAAAATGGGCAATCTCTCAAAACAGAGGGCAGATGGGCATTTCCATAAATTGTCACTCATTCAACAAATCATTTGAATTCCTACTATGTGTCAGGTTCTACTAAAGTTTCTCTTCAGAATTCTCTGTAATAGTAAGATCAGCATTACGACTAGGCAATCTCTACCTTGAATTTCAACAGGTTCCTAAATCCACTTTACAATCTTACTCAATTTAAGCTATTTTCAAAGTATGAAGAACACAAAACCAAAAGATAGGAAATAGCAAATATCCCTTGGTATTACACTGTTTAAAAAAAAAAAAAAAGCAGGGCAATATTAATTCCTTCCTTCCCAAGCTACACTCTCCCATCAAGAGCCTAAAGTCTGTGTGCTGCCATCTTCTATGCTTTTAGGACTTAATTCTACAAATGTCAGAATGTATAAATCGATAAAACATATGATTAACTTAGTGTAGTCTGATTTCTAAATTTATGAAACCTAGGTGAAAAAAGGCTTAAATAAGGGAATAACCTAAATCTCTGTTTGATGCTCTCCATCTCTGCATTCCAGACCTCAGAAACCACCCTCCTTGTCACTGTGGTGACTCTTGGCATCACCATTCAGTTGTTTTGTATATGGACACCTTACTGAGTATCCTCTGCAGTACTCCGAGGAGGTTGGCCTACATCCTTAGAGGCTCCGTGCTGTGGATACAGCAGAACCCTATTTGGCACTTTAAAAATCACAGTACAGAGGTTAAAGTGCACTCTTTGGCCTTGCATCTCTGCACGCAGCATGAATTTCCTCCACTCGAGGTCCCATTAATTGGTTTTGTAGCCCCACCTCTCCTCCTGTTATCTGGGAGGAAACAGGAAGAATAACTACATAAGGTACTGAAGACCTTACTTTCACCTTAGTTTCATGAATCTGATTTTTAATTTTTTGCTTTTCACCTGAGGATCAACTGAACATAGTTCAGTGATATCCTCCTCTGAGAACCCCATTTGAACTTTAGGCAAAAGGTTTCAGAATTAATCTACTGAATCCCCTTATCAAGTGATTTCAGGCAATAACTTTTAATGGGAGCAGGATTACAAGGTATTTTAAGTCAAAATCAAAGCTGAAAATGCTCTAGATATGCATAAAGTAGGGATACCAATACCAGTGTAAGAGAAAGAATACTATTAACCAAGTTTACCCCTCCTTGCCTAACAGTTTACAAAAATAATCTCATTTACCTGGAGTTGTTCCACAGTTTCTTTGTGAGCTTTTTCCATACTGTTCATCTTTGTTCTCAAGTTTGACTCTTGGTACTGAAAGTCTGCCTTAAGTTCAGTTAACTGAAAGATTAAAGAAAAAATATATATATATGTGTATATATGTATATATATATATGCATGTGCACAAACACATCGTTAAACATTTTTCACAATAAACTCACAATTCATTATAAAAGTGGAGAAGGTTAACAGCAGTTCACTGAGTTTTCTAACTTATCTCGAATTTGTTCTGAGACATGATGAATTCTATCTAATTTACTACTTTAATACAATTTTAATGTTAAGATAATATTGAAACATCAGTATAACTTTTGAGAAGTTGTCTTTTTTGTTTCTTTTTTAAGGTGGTTTCGCTGGACACAGTTTGGCAAACTGGTATGCCAACAGAAAAGCTTAATGGTTAATACCTTGGAAAATGCTTCAGTTAAAACATACTTCACATTATATATAAACAAAGTAAACAGTAAAACTGGTTTCAGGTTACAATAGTCTTTCAATGAAAAAAAAAAAAGTTTCACATTGGGCAAGTATATAAAGGAACAGTCTTATCAACCAAAAGCTATATTGCTTTTATTTTAAAATTTATGTGCAGAATTCCATATCCAATACCACTTAAGATTTGAGGTAAAAATGGAGAACAAAGAACAGAAATACAACTAACACAGAATAAGAAAGGAAAGGGGGTTATTTTAAAATTTGGGTTAAATTAGACAACGTAAGAAAAAAGATGGTGATTTGAGGAAGGAAAGACAGCTATATGACAATTTTTTTCATAAATATAAATGACATACATAAAGATACAAAATCTCATGACTTCATGCTAAAAAATAAGTTGGTATTATATAATTTCAACATAAGAACCAGGCAGAAGAAAGGTTCTGGTTATTTTTAATTGGTTTTCATTATGCAAGCTTTAAAGGTTTGCAGGTTCTTTTCTGTAATTACCCGGTAGCCAGTAAACAAAGAAGTACACCAAAAAGAGAGAAAGGAAGTCACAGTGCCCTATATTCTGATTTTCTGAATAAAAGCTCTCGCTTTTTGTCCAGTTCAAAGAATAACTGAATCCTGCTTTCTACATTACAAAGGAATTCCTTTTCTGAAATGTCAGTTCACATCAGATAAGCTATGATATTTTCATCACTACACTGTGAGTTGCCTCCAGATTATGAATTTCTGGAAGATAAGAATCATGTCTTATTTCACCTTTTTATCCTCATGATCTAGTACGTGGCTGGCTCTAGAAGTCACTGAATAAAGTGAAATAAATTCTAGAAAATAACGTGGTTGTCTTACATTTACATTCTTTTAAAAAGCTGTAAGTATGTAGCTATTTTAGGCTTACAATTATTTTCCTCATAGTACTGCTAATTTCCATCCCCATTAGTGTTTAAGAAAAAAGGAACACTAACAAAACCAGAAAACTTTTCACTAACTGCACTAACATAGAATAGTGATACTTGAAGAAAAAAAAAACATCTAAAAAAGCCAAAATTCCACAATTCATTACTACGTAGTTTTGGAATCATTGCTATTTAATTGTAAACTTCCCATTTTATTCAACTTTTATCTAGGTTAGTACAGATAGACCTGTCTTTGTGTAACAGAAATGTTTCTAATATTTTGTGTGTAGAACAAATTTCCATTAAAGCTAATTTAAAATATTCTGTTGTTAAGCAAAAAGAACCATAAAAAATAAAATACTCCTAACTATCCTATTGTTGTCTATGTCAATCCTAAATTTCATTTATCGAATTTGCTTAAGGTAAGGTACAAATGTATTAAAATAAATTTAAATCTATTAATCATCAAGGTGTGGGAAAATGTAACATAAAAGTTACATTTTTACATGAAAGCCAGAAGTAAAAGCCAACTCAGCGTCAAGCACTACTATGTAATCTCAGAGATAGCTACATACTACATATTCATAATCACAACTTGTTGATAATTTTAAAAGAACGTTTTTAATGTTTTCCTATTGCAATGATATGTTTGAAATAGGTCAAGCCAGACAGTCTAGGATCCTAAAGCAAGTACAGAAGTAGGTTCTACCCTCAAAGAAGACCAAACCCCAGTAATAGCAGCTATGAGCACTTATACATGCCAGAAGCTGTAAGTAAACACTTTACAGTCTCATTTAATCACAACCATCTTCCCATGAGATGGTGTTAATACTCTCATTTTTAAAATGAGAAAACTGAGGCGCAAACAGGTAAAATTCTGCTCAAGTGCACACAGGAAGTATTAGAATTTTTCACTAAACAGACAACATATTCGATATTCCTCTTTATCTAACTGATAAAGTCTCAATAAGTACACTTACTTCCTATCTTAGATACCTATTGTTAATCATTACCACACAGGAAATTCCCACAGCATTAATTTTCTCCACTTATTTGATCTTGATTGAAATAAATATATAATTGGTATATCAGACTATATTCTATTACTTTCTTATACCAAAAGAATTGACATAATATTCCATTTACATCTCTTTTTCAAATTAAGACATTAGATCTAATTTTAGATTACAGGCTTACTGAAAACTAATGTTCAGAAATTATTAGAATTCTAATCAGCTCTCAATTGATTCTTAGAACTAAAATTCTGAAGTACCACTTTTACATATCATAATTAGATGGCCTACGTTCCACTTTGGGCTTCTGTGTCTTATGAGAATCATGTACCACAAACATGACCAAGTTATTGAAGAAAGTCTAACAAAATTTGCAATTATCAAGCAAGAGTCAAGATGTAAACCTTACCAGGCTTCAGTGAACCATGTACTTACCTTTTTATCTTTTTCTAAAATGGTCTGGTCTCTCTGTTGTAAGAGACGTTTAAGTGACATCACTTCTTCTTTCAGTTGACTTATAAGGACAAAATTGTCTGTTCCCCCACTATCTGCTGACTGATTTATAGAGCTACTAAAAAGAAAAAAGTAAAACACAGTTAAATGAAGTAGAAGGAAAATTAGCAGGTGTTCAAATTGCATAATTTAGACAATTCCACAAACATCCTTAAGGCTAATGCAAAAAAATATGTACCTGACAGAAATGGATGCAACTGGCAAATTACCTTACTAATGGCACACATTACATACACCTGCAGAAATATAATTCAGTATTAGCTTTTAGGGGGTCAATACTTCTAGTGTAAAGCAAAGGCAGCCAATTTGTACAGTAACATCAGCAAACTTTTGGCTAATGAACTAAAACAAAGTCACTCTCAAAATACTTTAAATCTAAAAACATTTTCCAAGCAGGTCAATTTCAAATATCACAATTAGTTTTGTGTTTCACTGAAGAATAATTAAGATAATGTTCTCTAGTCAGATTTTTTTTTCAAAACCCAAATTTATGCCCCAAACAGAACATCATTCAGTGCCACTTTCTTATTGCTAAAATTAAGTTAAAATTTTTAACTGATTATGTTTACTCTTCTAGGTGACTCAAAGAAGTCAATGTAGAAGATACATGTTCTATTCTTTTACCTAGTAATAACTGGCAATCAGCCATAACTGTTCAACTAAGTTGAATTTTCACAGCACTAAAGGAATTCATTTTTACCTATCTCCATTAGATGGCTTAGATTCCAATTTGGGCTTTTTCTTTGGAGTTTCATTCTGAATTGCTGCAGAGGATTTATGGCTGAAACCAAACATTAATAAAAATAATTAGAGTAAAAAGGGCATAAGCATCAAATGAAAAGTTATTCTTCTTCCCCTAAAGTTTTACTGAACATCAGTTTTTTTAAAGCCTAAGTAACAAAGTTAAAGGAGTATCACATCTTAAAAAATACATGTCAAAATACTTCATAAAATACGTTAACATATTTACCTCTGTTTCCACAGTCCCTGCTCTTGTTCTGGACTCAGACTGCTGATTCTGAAAAATACACAGATGATATCTAATAACATTTATTTAACCCATCAGCATTTTAACAGCATTCTTCCCAATGGAATCAAATGATATATGTTTATATTCTTTTGTTCTGAGGAAGGCATATTCAACTAAGTTTCCAGACTAAGCTAATATATATTGAATAAATCACATTCCAATAAGATAAATTCTAATCAAATGACTACTAGCCATCTTAAGTTGTTTAAGAAAGGTAAGATGATAGGGACTGGATTTTCTTTTTAATCAGTACTTTCAATAATTCAATTTAATATCATATTAAGGGTTAGGGTATATGAGCATGAAAACCACCACAACAGGGTTCTATAATGACAAAGTCTGAAAATCATCATCTTAGGCTACCCTTGCTATTTCAGACAGATGTTTTATCTTAAAGTTAAGGCCTTCCTAATAATCCTATGCAGAGATTCCTTTGGAATAACTCAAGTTACTCACAGTAGTGTGTCAAGTTGAACCAGGAAATATCTGAATTTTTCTTTCTTTCCTAGTTTTCCTAAGAATCTTTTCCAAAGTCTCATCTTTCATTAGGCTGTATTTTCAGTCATGCTGAAAATACTGGGAAATCTCATAGTAACTACTCATTTTACTTTTACTTACAATTACTACTACAGTACTACTTCTTTTCCACTATGCCGCAATACTAGCAACCACTTTATAACTATGAATTGTCCATACTTTTTTCCTGTACTTTCACATTGGCCAATCCTTCATTAACCTCTAGCTTATTCATTCAACACGTGCAGGGCATCTCCTATGTAATGCACACCACGTAAACTGCTGACCCTTGAACAACATGGGGGTTTGGGGGTGCTGATCCTCTGTGCAGTTGAAAATCTGCACTTAACTTTACAGTCAGCCCTCCATATAGGAGGTTCTGCAACCACAGACTCAATCAACCACAGATCATGTAGAACTATAGTAAATATTTAATAAAAAAAAAAAAAAAAAAGCTGAGTATTTAAGTGGATCTATGCAGTTCTAGCATGTTGTTGTTCAAGGGTCCACTGTATATACAATATAAGAGATGTTAAAAAGACCTGGGCTGTGTGACCTTTTGCAAGTTCTTAAAATCCCTGAGCCTCAGTTACCTCATCTGTCAAATGGATATAAAACATACCTTATAGGGAAAATGAGGATTAAATGAGTTACCTATGTAAAGACACTTAGTATACTGCTAGCATACACAAAATAAAAATATGTACATATGTTTGTGTGTGTATATAAAATTTACTATTCTTTTAGCTGTAGAAGCTTTTTAACCATGTTCTTAAGAATCAGCTATAAATAACAAGCTGGGGAAACAGCAGCTGTAATTCTCTCAACCTGACTTATTCTCTACTTGTGGCAATGAACGGCAACCCTACTGAGGAATTCAGTTGCCATTTTGTTTCTTTTACAAATTTCATTAAAAGCATTAGCAAGGTATATAATCACACATGAATTAATAGAACTATCCAGACCTCAAAATGAGAAAAATCACATTAATAATGACTTAACAGAAACAGAATCTCAGCTTTCTGAGGTGGGCTATTTTTTGCATCCATGTTAACCTGAGTTTCTTCCTTCCCCCATCACTATATATCACAGTATGTAAGCTCTTCATAATCATCCTTATCCAATGAACTTAAGATAGGGCTCCACAAACTGGTTGCCTACTCATCAAATACAAAATAGTATTTGCATATCTTAAATAATCAAAAAGAAAATAAAAAGTCAATCCATTCTCTTTCCCTTTAATTCTGAAACCTTAATTTCAAAAGATTAAGTTCCTGTCACAAAAGTTGATCTTTATAAACATAATCTGAGTGTGTCCTTTCACATCATGCTAAAACAAATTTATCTGTAAAGGGCAAGGGAAAGGGACATTTCAGCTGAGTCTTAGGTCTGACAGTTATCATCATGGTAGTTATTTCCTCATATTTTTTCCTAAAGCAAGAAGCAAAATCAAGGAAGGTTTACATTCCTTTGTTCCTTGGGATACACTGATATAGAGGCCACAAGATTTCTTCAAAGTAGCCAGATTAGAAGTCATTACGCAGTCTACCACTGTTACATCCAGAAAGCACTACAACACAGTGAGACAAATGGAAAAACTGCTAGAGAAGCAAACAATCTCAGTGCCTCAATAAACCCCCATAATCTAATATGTGCTTGCCTATAATTCAGAATCAAATGTTGTTAATTAGACAGAACTACATTACATTCCACAAATATCTTCATGTGTTCCAAACTAGGGCAGGCATCAGTTTTCTGTAAATGAAACTGTTTTAACTGTCTAGAACTTTAAAAAGGCTCAGAGAAATTTGTGAAAAAAAAATAAATTCTCCTGAAAATCAGTGGGTATCATGTCCCCTTCTTCTCCATTTTAATTTTTGTGTTTATTTTGCATTTTAATATTCTTGATTTGTCCATGAAGACTAAAACTACACCTTAAAAAATACTTTACACACATAAAAGGTTAAGATACTACTACTATGTAACTTTTCTCCCTAAGGCAATTTAAAAATCGAGTAGTTGTTAATATTTGAAGAGTTCCTGTCTGTTTTTTAAAAAAGCAAAGTACCATGTCAAAAAGATTACTTCACAAAGTACCATGTCAAAAAGATTACTTTGTGAACCTTCAAGGTTTAGAATGCTTCCATCATGGTCACAAATGACAGTGTTACAATCTGTTCTCCAAAAATACATTTCCTAGTCACTGGTTTAAATTTGTTTTAACTAAAAAAAGTTAATAGTAACTGAGGTAAATAAAATTTTTACAAGTAAAATCCCAACAATTCTTTGAACATAAAAAGAATACTGAGGCTTTTGATAACATGAATCAATGAAGCATCAATTAACTCTGATGTACTTGTATTCTGACTTCATTATATGATCATAACTTTATATTGTAAATCTCTAAAGGTCCTATCTTTATATTTATGGTAAACAACTACACTCATTATGTGTAATTCTGTACACTGAATAAAGTGGGGAACAGCCCTAGAAGCTGTCATGGTAACACACAAGAAGCTTACCATGTACAATGGAAACTAGACAAGCACATAGCTAGCGTTTACAAAAAGTTAAACACCAAAATCTGGCACTAAAATGCCAGTGAGGACTTTGGAAAACACAATTTCAAAGTACTTACTTGTGATGGCTACTGCTGTGACGATGGTGATGGTGATGATGGTGGTGATGATGTTTTGAATGATGCTGGTCTTTCTCAGTAAGAGATGAAGAAGATGAATTTGAATGTGACGATCCCAGGCTCTTCCTTTGTTCTTTTGTCTTCTGCAAAACTCTCTTGTACGATAAAGTACAGAGCCAGCATAATAACTTCCCATCAACCTTTTAAAAGAAAATACTTATATTAGATTAAATATACGTGTAACTGGCTATAAGTGAAACCAGGTTAAGATAAACTGCTCAACTGCTGGTGTGCATGTGCACACTCTCTCTCACACACACACACACACACACACACACAGTTGCAAAATGGAAGTAAAAGTAGACTTTTCCGAAACTTGGGGAAATGCTTATTTAGAGGATCATAAAATTAGAAAGGATGATATATGGACTTCCATTAGTTTTGAGGCATTTTTAAATTTGGAGAGGAAAACTTATTTTATTACTAGAAAATAAGCATAACTTGATGATATACTTCAAAGAAACCTTATCTAAGCACTATCATAAATTCTTAAATTACTGTGTAACTACTAAAATGACAAAGTAGTTCCCATGAAAGCAAAACTGTTAAAGAAAAAATGAGATTGAATGACATATAGAATCGACTCTCATTTGCAGATTTTGTATTGGCAAATTCACCACCTATTAGCTAAAATTTATCTGTCACCCCTAAATCAATTTGTAGCACTTTTGTGATCATACACCCACATGCACAGAACAGCAAAAAAATGTGTGTAGCTAGACTGCAAATGTTCCCAGATGAGGTTAACACGGTGATGCTTTGCTGTCTTTCTTCAGCTCTCATACTGTAAACAAGTATCCTTTTCAGTCTACCTACTATCACGTTTTTCACATTTGTGCTTTTTATTAGTGATTTCACTGTTAAAATGGTCCCCAAAGGTAGTGCTAAAGTGATGTACAGTGTTCCTAAGCATAAGGCGACTATGATGTACTTTATGTGGAAAATACCCGTTGGATAAGATTCATTCAGGCATAGTTATAGTGCTGTTTGCTATGAGTTCAATTTAATCAATCAACAATATATATTAAGGTGTCTTTAAACAGAAACATACACAAAACAAAACAAGATTAGGTACCGATCCACTGATTACCACATTGTGACCAGAGGCAGGGACCTATCCTGTATTGTCCGTAGGAGCAACAGTTCTATTCACTAACTCAGTGTTTGCAGCAACTTTATAGAACACAACTCTCACAGACAATGGGAGGCCAGTGTCTGCGTGTCAACGGGGAGGAAAACAGACTTCTTTCCAAAATTAAGACTAAAATTAAGTTCCTATCCTCTATTTGTTCAAATGAGAAGTGCTGGAGGAACATGTCTTACAACTAGGGTACATATATTGCTGTGGAGGAACACGGCAGAGCCCCTCAAAGAGACAGTCATCCTCCAAATCAACTGAAACTGACAGTCATCAGGAGGCCTGTGTGAATGATCAGCAGAGAAATGTCACACACATATAGATACCTTTTAAGTCACTGTAGGTAGAGAAAAACAAACAATGGTATAAAATATGAGCCCCAAATCAAAAGGTACATGACTAACTTTGAATCATATGTGTTAAAGTGCCATCAGGTATATTTTCACACCAGCAACTTCAAGTAGCCAGCAAAAAGGTAAGTAGCTGAAAAGATTTAAAAGCAGTTAGTAATTCTCCCACACCAAATACTGAATAACCAAATAGTACAGAATAGCTATCACAGAATGTTTTTTAAAGTGTAGTAATCTCAACTGATCAACATGAATCTACATATCATGCCAGCAAGGAGAAAATGCACTGTTCCTGCACTTTCATCTAACCACCTGCTTTCAGGGACCCAACGAATACATCAAGCTTCAGTAATACATTAAGTATAATAACTTCCAACTTGTTTGTGTTTTACTTAATTTCCAGATGTCATAAAATAAATAAAACATACCTTTCTTCTTCCTTCCTCCTTCCGATCAAAAGCACATTGTTGTTTGCACTGTTCACAAGTCTGAGGTGGTCCATATTTTTTTTCTGAATTTGTGCAACGCTGACACTTGGTACCAATAAATGCTGCAATTATGTTACAGTATTGACAAGGCTTAGGCTGAAAAACAGATATATATTTTCTTTAATTGAGACATTTTAAAATACTAAAATTTTGCTGCATAAAATATACCCAGTGAACAGGACATATTTTAGGAATTAATTAAGGAAACTAATAGGCAAAAAGTTTTCTGTGAAGTATGTTGCCCTATCATAGTCAAAGACATTTATTATGCTTCTATTCATTTGCTAACATTTATTTCTAGACTCATTAAACTTTTCATTAGTTAAATAAGATCGTGAAAAATGTACTTATGACCTGCATAGTATGTTATATAATACAAAAGCTACATGTAAAGACATTTCAATAAATGAAAACAAAGGTACACACTGACAAAAGTTTCATGTATCCAGTATTTGGGGGAGTGAATTTCTACTAACATAATATCCTGTTAGCTTAATTACTATATCATTTATTCAAAATACATTTAACAACTTTTCATCATATATAGGTACAGCTGATGCAAGAAATAGGTGAGTTTTCAACTAAAAAAAACTGGCACAAGCATATTCAACATAACTATAACAAACATACCTTGATTTTCTTTGATATTCAAAAGACAACTGAAGATTTTAGAATCCCTTAAGGCCAGAAATTTGACTATTCATGACTGTAATATACCAATAATAACTATAATATACATATAAAAAAGAACTTATATGAGGATAACTTCTTGACTTTTGTGACTAAATGCCTGAACTGTGCCACTATATAAAAATTGTCAGAGGTTCTGAGGAAGAAGTAAAGTACAGTTATGCAAACTTTATAAGTAGGTTCTCTACAACCAGGAGTTTGTTTGCTATATTTGACTCCTTAAAGAATAAAATCATAACTTCCCCACTGAAATTCAATATATATAAACATGCACATAATATGACTGTTTTAAAATTTTATCTTCCCATCAGACTCTCTATAGAAAGTTTCTTTCCTGAAATATTTTGGTACTTGAAATATTTAAGAACATAGCATACATATTTTTTAAAAGGTCCATCTTTGTGAAAACATTAATTGACCAGCAGCAGCAATAAAATGAGATGAAAATATAAGATATACTTACGGTGCCAAATTGCTTCACATTTTGAGCACACTTCTTACAAATCGTGTTAGTTTTGCTGAAAAGGAAATTGTATATCGATGATGAAACTTATGCAGCACGATGCTGAACTAAAGCAAGCAAAGTGTACTATTAGTAGAAGTGTACCATGTGCTTTAGTAGTACTTAAAACTTACTCTAACACAGAGTAAGAATTTTTTAAAAATGCAAACGTAAGGATCTTTTTAGGATCTTCTTAGGATCTTTTTTGCGCCCCTTAATTAAGATAAATGTTTTCATACATTTTTATTGTGTATTTTAAATGGAAACAAATCAAAAAATCCTATTGTTTTCTATCTAGTTCCAAAATCCTCACACTTGCCACTATTTATGCACAGCACCAGTGCCTATCTAACCTTCCACTGGGTGCTCTCCACTATTATGATGCTCACACCTACTTGTGAAGAAATTATTTGTTCTTCTTTTAAGCTCTTGTGCATGCACTGAGGCTCTAACAGGAATCACTCCATTAAGAAATATGTGCTGTTCTTCCACTGGTAACAAGTTACTGGATTTCACCCTTGGAAGGTAGCTGGTAACACTATAGACCTTTCCTCAGGTCCATGTCCGCACTAACATTCTGCCATTTTTTAATAGTTTAACAGTAACAGTTTATATTTGCACTTTTCGTTAGCAAGGCTGTACATTTTCCATGCAATAATTTATTTTTTATCTCCTCAGGTATAAAGTCTAGCTGTAAAATACCCATTAATTTTTGGTCAGCATTCTCTCTCCTACCATGCAAAAAGGGCTTACAACTTAAAGCTTAGAAACTAAACCACTTAATTAAAAAAAAACTGTAACATAAATATGGGATTACAACCCTCAAGTATTCCTTACAGACAATACTTTGTCTTTAACAATCAAAAACTGTTCAATATACAAACCTCTCTTGTTGAAATTCTGATCTGCAGTAAGTACATTTTACAATGGGATGCGCAATCCGACATTCCTGTAATAAGACAATATGTTAGTCATTATCTATCTCAAGGTCCTCAAAATTTCACGTTTCTGGTGGAAAATTATTACCCAACCTAGTCAAATGCCTAAAACATCAATAAAATCTGTCCCCCAACGTAGAAAATTGAGTGATTTATCAAATAAGTAGCCAATTACGGCATAATTCCTTAGGGAAGGCTTAGGTGTCTTTGTCTTTATTAGATGGGGGGGGTACGCAACAGATAAATTAAAAAAAGCTGTCAGGGCCGATTCCAAGGACTGGTTAAATGTGAAACTACTTATTATTTTGCACCGTTGCTCACAGACAGCATCCCGGCTTTAATGGGATGGGAGGAGCTCCAAATCATAGAGCATTCTGTTCCCAAGCCAGACGCTTCGCTTTCCTGGACAGGGAAGAAGGATGCCATCAGCTTTGCGGCTTCAGGTTCCTAGCAAGAAAGTGCAAACACCGTCCTCTGCCTCCCGGTGGAAGGAGAGGACAGACTAGACAGAAAACCGAGATGAAAACATCTCCATCCCGGGGTCTCTGCGGCATAGACAGGTGGCTACCTCACGCAGCCCCACCCCTGAAACCCCTCAACGTTGCTGGGGCCCGGCCCCCTCCTGGGTCGCCTGGAAGAGGGCAGGGTTCCGTCCTCCTCTCAGGGGCTTTCCCAGCTGATGCCCAGGTCCTCGGATAACGGGGTCTCTGAGTGAGGAGGCGAGGGCTCCAAACCCCCAAGGCGCCGGCGAAGAGAGAGGGGCTGCAGTGCAGCGGGCACCCAGCTCCCTCGGGCTATGGCCGAGGAAACCCCACCCGCCCACCACCCAGCGCCCACGGACCTTGCAAAGCTGCTGGCCCTGGGAGAGCTCCTCGAAGGGATAGCGCTGGGTGCACTTGGTGCAGGCGTACAGGGCCGAGGCCGCCATCCTGCTCCTTTTTCCAGAGCCTTGAAGAGAGAGACCAAGGTACTGCAGACGCAGCCGTCTCCCTCCGCCTCCACTTCCGCCCCAGCCCACCCAGTGACGCCGTCCCAGCAGCTCCCGCTTAGGCCCCGAGAGCGGCGGAGGGAGACGAAGCGGATAGTTCGCTGCGGTTTAGCTGCGCGGCGACGGATCCGCTTCCTCCTCGGCCTCCCTTCCCCACCCCTGATTGGCTGGGGCGACTACTGCGTCACTCGGTCGCTCCGCCCAACTCCTAACCCCCGCTACGCAGGGAGCTCCCACAAAGGGAGGAAGTCGCTGGCCAATAAAAGCCCGACGGTCTCAGCGCGCGAAAGCCGCTTTAAACTCACCCCGCCCAAAGGTCCCGGTCGCGGCTTTTCCTAGCAGCCAGTCCCAGGTTTGGGTGGAAACTTCCGAATCCAATTGGGCAGTTGTTTGCGGAGGTTTACTCTCTGCTCCTACTGTTTTTTTCCCCTTGACTTCTATTGGACCAAATCTTTAAGCTCCCTCTCCTTCTATTTGTTATTGGTCGAAAGGTAAGTACCTCACGTGGAGAGGCGTCCCCGAGTCAAACTCACGCTCTCTCCGGCGATTAACGCAAGGGAAGTGATGGAGTGTTTTGAGCTTCGCATTCGCTTTTATTACAGTCATCCCATTCAATCGCCACTGGAGACAACACAACGCCTCGCCCACGCTTCCCCTTCGAGAATGCCCGCCCCTGTGCAGAACCCCTTCAAGAGCCGCCCGGTAGCCAGCCAGCCCAGTCCCCGCGGCGCGCTACCTTGTGACGTCACCGAGGGAAGAGGCGGATTCTCCTACCACCGGAAGACGTCTGATTTTTTGATTGGCTAGCCAGGACGTCCGTTAGGACGTGTTGCGCTTTTGGTGTGCACTCGGAGTGTGGGCGGCCCTGTGGGGGTGTGTGGCAGGGGTTTCCAGACCCGGGGCCAATACACCAGCCCCTTCCATCAGGGGTTCGGTTTAGGGTCGCCCCTGGCGGGCGGCTCTCGAATCTTGAAGAACAGCACACGAACCCGGACCCTCCCGGGGCTGCGGAGGTCGGCAGGAAGATGGCGGCAGCGTCGGTCTCTGAGACTTTGGCTTCTCAGTTCTCGGTAAGAAGCGGTTGACGTTCGAATAGGCCCCGGGTCGGTCCTGGCGCCCCTTTGCTTTTTCTCACTCTTCAGAGCGCTCTCGGCCCAGAGTCTCACTCCATCTTGGGGAGCGGCGGGGGGCGCCTAGATCGCCCCTTGCTACCTCGGCGCCCACCGCTCCTATGTCAAGGTTGCACCCTTCCATTTAGACAGGCCGGGCCCGTCACTCCCGCCCCCCCCGTCGCCTCTTTTATCTTTCGGCCTAGCCGCCCAGGTGCCGAAAGTTGCCTGGACTCGCAGGGATGACTACCTACACCTTGGCCTGCGAGAACAGGGCTCCTGGGTCTCGTGGGTGTAACGGCCCCTCTTGGAAACTCTCCGAGACCAGGTGGGCGCTCTAGTCGGCTTAATGGGCAGCTGTTGAATTGTGTGTCTTGAGTGCGTCTGCTGATTCCTTTGCTGGCAGTGCCTCCCCCTCCCATCCTCCCAGTAACTTCGATCTGTGCTCATCCTACCTCGAGCGCGCGCGCTTCCCACCTCCCTCTGTATTACGGTGACCTCAGTGTGTAGTAAATGCCCTTTTAGAGAGGCGACAAGGGGAGCCAATCTTAAATATTGTATTGGCCTCTACAAGAGCCACCAGTCTCTTCAGTCACTGGTATTTTGTGGAATTGGAGCGGGACCTGCCGCATTGGGAATAGATAGGCAGTAAATGTGAATGTGAAGCAGCTCAAGCTGGAGCCATTAGCTCTTCATCTAGCAAATGCTGAGTGTCTGGCGTACTTTTAGGCTCTAGGATTACACGGATGAATAGGGGAGAACCCCTGCTCTGAAGGAGCAAAGCACTGAAGAGAAACTACACGTAATTAGATTATTACACAGTACAGTTTGATAAATGCCACCCTGTTAGAATAACCTAGGCGAGAGTGATTAGCAGTGCTTGGGTAGAGAAGGTGGAGCTAGCTGGGTGGTGAAGGAATCGGAAATGCTTGTCCCAGGAACAGAAAAGGAAGGAGAAAAACTCACCGCAGGCATTTTGGAATATGTGCCAAGACAAGAGGTGTTTTCAGAAAACTTGTAAAAATTTGAATTGAGCAGAGGTAGTGTGGAGGTAGAGTTCGGTTACATGAATTGTAAAAATAGGTTAAAATATGAAAAAAGAGAGATAGTGAGAGGAGAATATCAGGTAAGGTTGTCAAAGAAGTTAATGGGGAAAAGCTTAGGGGGACAGTAAAAGCAGAGTCACCTTGGTGAAAACACACTTTTCCTCAGTTTCAGCTTTTGGTGACTGTTGTTAAAATTTGTGTTAATGAGGCCAGAAGTGATCTTCAGAGTTTCAGCACAGTGGGGGTAGCAAGTTTGTAGAGAGGTCAGGGATGATTAAGAGGAAGGAAGGAAGGAAACAATCGGAGTTATCCAGGAATTAGATCAGTGAAAGGGAAGATAAAAGACAAGCTATTAGACTATTAAGAAATGTCATTAAGTAGATGGATGAGATGATACAGGAGTTGTGATTAATCAGGAGAAAAAATAATTAAACATAATTGGGAAAGGAGGGCTTTTCACCACTCTCAAAACAGCACTTGGAGACTGAGCAAGGAAAACTATAAATGTTGATTTGAGCTGAACTCTGCCAAGGCCACCTGGCTGAGAGTGGTTACTGGGGTGTGGTCAACCCTTAGTCTTTAAGATACCCTGGACAGAAATCCTATAGAGTGTTTAATAGGAAAGCATATATATTTTTATATGCTAAGCTCAGCTTTAAGTGGATTCGAAATACTCAGAGTACACTAAGAATACCTAGGACCCTTTACAAATCAAAGTATAACTTTCTTAACTTTACCTGCTAAATCAAAATGTCTAATTTGGAAGTCACTATGTCTCAAAACAAAAATGACTAAATTTAACTTATCAGTGTGTAGGAAATGGCCCTGCTTAGATACTTTAACTGTCCTGTCAGAAATAAGGCTGGCATTTCCAACAGAATTTAAAAAGCACTCCAGCTTAACAGCCGATCATAAAATAAGGCAACGAAAGAAGACCTTTTAAAACTACAACATGAACTCAGAAAATGAGATTTCAGGGTTGTGAACATTAACTATTTCTGTTGTATTTAACATTGATAAACCCAGCATAGGTATAGTAAATGGAAATGCTTTAAGGAGGCAAGGATTTTTATCAGGTAGATTCACAAATAACAGTCTTTGGGAAGCAGGTGCAATGTAAATCTCAAATGTGAACAACATGGAAGTAGGTGATACTTTTGAATTGTTCTTGTAAGCATTCTTTCTCTGCAACAGCAGCAAGAAGAGTAACAACTCGCAGCTAACATTGATTGAAAGATTGTTATGTATTAACCCACTAGTGGAGAGCCTCAGGAAAATAAGTATGATCAGGCATAATGATAATGAAAGTACAGGCAGCCTAGTGTTGAAACAGAATATCTTTCCTGTTTTTGTTTTAAATTTTCCCCAGTAACCACGGTCAGCACTCTTAGGTCACTTTGGACTTAATTAATAAGCTAATCTCCTAATTGGTCTCCCTGGCTTTTTTGCCAGGCCCATTGACAAATCTGCTCTGTATTTCTCTTAAAAGTGATTTATGAATGTATCATAGATTTCATAACATTAAATATATAAAGATTTATTTTTGAGTATAATAAAATGAATACCTTCATGCCCCTTAGTGCATCTTCCTGCTTCTCTTTTACTCTCTTACACACACACACACACACACACACACACACATTTTGAGATTATAATAATATATAATACTAGTATAGTACTATCCAGCAGGCATTTTGAATACTTTTTATATATTAACTCATTTAATCCTCATAATAATCTTATGAGGTTGGCCTTAGTATTTCCATTTTTGAATGAGCAAAATGAGGGACAAAGAGGTTAAGTCAAGGTTACACAACTAGTAAATGACAGAGCGTCTTTTATATTTCTGTATAGTGTAGTATCTTGATGGGCTTTGGGGTTTTTAGGGTGTGTTCATTTGTTTGCCAACTATTGTAAACAGTCCTGTTGTGATCATCTCTATATGTTTCACATGTGCAAAATTTTCTCTAGCGTGGCAGTTCTCAGAGAGTGGTCTGAAGACCTTTGGGGGTCTACAGTGTCCTTCCTTATCCAGCCACTTTGTGGGAGACCAGATTCTTCATGTACATTAACCAAAACAGAGAGAATGCAGAAGCAAATAAAATCTAGCAGCCTTCTTTAAGCCAAGAGTTAAAGAGATTTGCAAAAAATGTAAAACAGTGCCACTCTTTTCACTAAATTCTTTGGATGACATAGTTATTTTTCATTCAAAAATTATATTTATGATAACATCATGGGTTTAATATTTTTAAATTAGTAAATATCTTTAAATTTTCTGTTTTAATTTTTCATGTGATAAATATCAATTGATATAACCCACATAAGCAAAAGCTTTTTGGGGTCTTCAGTAATTTTTAAGAGTGTAAGGGCGTCCTGAGACCAAAAAGTTTGAGGAGCAGCGATTTTTGAAACACAGGTTTGTACTGCGGGTTACAACTTAGTAATGGGTTGTAGTGTATGTTTAGAAACTTAGGACTGACTTTTTTTTTTGAGGAGAGAGAGGAAATAGTTAGTGAAATGCTGGGTCATAGAGTGTGTGCATCTTTGGCTTTATTTGGTAATGCTGAATTGTTTCCCAAAGTGATTGTACCAGTTTACCTTCCCATCAACAGTCCCCTTTAATCTGTATCCTCTTTAACCGGTGGTGGTGTGTCAATTTTTTTCTTTTTTTTGCTGAGAGATGAGTGTGAAGTGGTGTCCTGTTCTTATTCTTATTTGTGTTCTCTGATCATTGATGAAAATACACTTTTTTTTCATAATTTTACTAGTCTTTTGTGTGTTTTGTTCTTGTTATGTGATATGCCTCTTAGTATCTTTTGCCTTTTTTCAATTGGTTTGTCTTTTTTTTTTTTTTTTTACTGATTTATAGTCATTCTTTACGTATTCTGAGTCAACTATTAGAAGTCTTCTAATGCTCTTTGGCTTGTTTTTTTATGATATGTTTTGATTAGCAAGAGTTCTTTATTTTAATATAAAATTTATTCTTTCTTTAATGATTATTGATTTTTGGCTAAATTCTTCCTTATAGCCAAGGCCTTAATGATATTCTGTATTTTTCTCTACAGGTGTTAAAGTTGGGGCCTATTGTCTTTTATTTGCTTGAAATTAATTTGTGTGCTTATGAGGTAGGGATGTTTTATTTATGATATGCATTTCAGCATTGTTTAAACTCATCCTTTCCCCAGTGGTTTACAATTCCAGCTGTAGGTATATTAATTTCCATATGTGTATGAACATGTTACTGGGCTGTTTGTTCCACTGTTGTATTTTTCTATACTCACTGTCTTAATGCTTTTCTTTTTTTTTTTTTGGTCTGAGAGGCCAACTATCTTCCTTGTTCCTCAGAAGAAATGGTAGCTATTCTTGGTCCTCTGCTGTTCTTCAGTAGAAATTCTAGAATCTGGTATTGGAATTTTGATTGAAATTGAATTGAATTTCTAGTTCATTTTGGGAATAACTGATATCTTTAGGATATTGAGCTATCTGAACATGTTATTCCAGTTTTTTTGAGTAACATTTATTTAAACATTTTTCAGTAAAGTTTTATAGTTTCAGGTCTTGTATATTTATTAAATTTATTTCTAGTTACTTTATTTTTTATATGTTTTCATAAGTTGCATTTTCTAACTAGTATATAGAATTATTATTGCTTATTGCATATTAATTTTACTCAGCAACTTTCCTAAACTCCAGTTGTAACAATTGAGGGTTCTTGGTATTCTCTGTTGAGACAGTCATAATAAGTTTGGATTCTTCCTTTACAGTTTTAACATCTGTTATTTCTTTTCATTATCTTAATGTGCAGGCTAGGAAATAACAGCACAACATTGACAAGAAGTTGTCTTGTAGATAATCTTTGCCTTGTTCCTGAATTTTAAAGGGATGTTTTAAATTTTGCACCATTAAATATGTTGCCATTTTTTGGGTAAATTTTCTAATTACCATAAGAAAAAAGTTATTTAATAATGGCTAGATATTAAATTTTATTGACTACTCTTTTGCATTTGTTGTTCGTATGGATTTTCACTTTAATGGGATGGATCGCATCAAAAGATGTTCCTAATGTTCACACAGTTTTAGATTCCTGGAATAACCCCGCGTTGGTCATACTGCTTTATCTTTTCTATGTATTTGTGTATGGTCTGCTAAATGGTATTTAAATTTTTATGTACCTGATTTTTATTTCTTCCAGCTGTGTTGCACATTACATTTGAAAAGAAGGCAAGTAATAGTACATTTTTTATCATCCTTCACACTTAACAGTGTCATACACAGAGACGTTTAATAAATATTTGAGGGGACTTCCTTGGTAGTCCAGGGGTAAAGAATTGCCTTCCAATGCAGGGGACATGGGTTTGATCCTTGGTCGGGGAACTAAGATCCCACATGCTGTGGGGCAGCTGAGGCCACGCGCCACAACTGCTGAGCTCACGTGCCTCAAGGAGAGAGCCTGTGTGCCGCAGACTACGCAGCCCACACACCCTGGAGCCCATGCGCCAAACCAGAGAGAGAAAAAGAGAAAACCCGCACGCCACAGGTAGAGAGAAGCCCAGGCACCACAACGAAGAGCTTGCATGCCTCAATCAATCAATAGTCTTTTTAAAATATAAATAAATAAATAAAAAATATTTGAGTTATAAGTGTTCCTAAGTAGGATGTTTGCCCTAACAACTAAAGCTACCAGGAAAGAAAGTGATCAGGTTAAACATTTTGCCTTTAATCCTGAAAGTTTTTCCTAGAATCATATCATTTTAGTCAGAAAAATATTTGGAAAGAGGACTGGATTAGGAGCTGGACTTGGGCACCTTAGTAGCTGTGAAACCTGAAGCAAATGGTTTATGTTTTCTTAGCCTCTTTTTTCACCTACAAAATGGGGACAGTAATATTTGCTATGCTTGCTTCTTAGGGTTCTTGTGATAATTTAAGGAGAATATGAGTGTGCTTAGAGAAAACAATGTGCTAACTAATCTAAGATACCATGTTCATTGTTCTAAAAATAAATCCAAGTATGTTTTCCTGAACTATAAAGTGGAGATACTTTCTTACTTGCTTACTTGTCAGGAATGTTGTGAAGATCAACCCAGATAATGAAAGTGTAGGTTGTAAAGTGCAAGGTGAGTTTGAGGTTTATGGATTGTTTTTAGTATTAATATGAGAGAAGATAGCATAAACAGTATGCTTAAAGGATCCTTTGCCCTTCCATAGTTCTCAGGTACCATGATTGGATGCATATGGCATTGAAGACAGAAAATAATTCTCTCTTGAAATCTTCCATAATTCCAGATGACTTGTTATTTTTAGAAAGGGCTGTTTGCAAGGTTAGCTCTTCATTGGCATCTGTGAACTTGAGTGGTAAACAGTTTCCTACACAGATCTAGAACTTTAACCTAAATCAGGAAAGAGTGGCTTATTGTGCTTAAACTGTTTATGCAAACAGTGTTGAACACCTGTTTTCCTTCTGGGAATCAGGAATATAACCAGCCTCAAATAAAAACCTTGGCCACTGAGTCTAAAGAGCTTCTTTAGTAGACGCCACTTGACACAGCTGTCTCTGTTAGTTGCTCGAGGAATTAAGCACATCCTGTATGACTCGACCTAGAGAGGAATTTTCAAAGCTTGTGCCTGATCTCTTGTAGCTTCTCCCTTTTCTGATTTTCTTTGTATCCTTTTGTTGTAAGAAATCATAGCTGTAAGTATAACTCTGTGCTGAGTTTTGTCAGTTTTTCAAGCAAATCATTGAACCCGGGGATGGTCTTGGAGACCCCTGACTCTGATGGTGACAATATTTGGAACCTTCCCAAAATTCAAGTTCTGAAATACCAGCCAAGAACTAACCTTGCAGGCAGACCTTGAGTCTGCGATGTTAACTCTTTCTACACAGCCTCCCTATGACATTTGTGCTATTATTTGGTACAAAAGAAACCAAAAGCTTTTGTCTTCTAAGAGATTATAGTAACTTTATTGAACAGGATTATTCAGTTTTATAAGCATTATGCAGTTTTCCTGTTTTGTAACATATTTATATAATTAATTCGTTCAACAGATTTATTAAACATATTTATTGAGTGTCTTTTTGGAACTTAAACCCTTAATGGGGTGACTATATTTTTCCAACATGCAATTTTTCTATGCCAACTGGGTGTCCTACAATTCAATTCTGACACTACCTAGAGATAGTGCAAACACCACAGGTTAAGACACTAGGTCCCACAAGACTGCCCCCATTTCAGTTGCCACCTGCAAGTCCCAGATGTCCCCAAGGAAGCTGTACTTCTGCCCAGCCAACTGTAGATTAAGGAGTTCTGACTCTTCCCCCGCCACATTCAGTAATTTGCTACAGTGACTCACAGAACTCAGGAAAACACTACACTTACAATTAAAACTTTTTTTAAACTTTTTCTTATAAAGAATACAACTCCAGAACCACCAAATGGAAGAGAGACACAGGGTAAGATGTAAAGGGACTTCCATGACCAATCTGGACACTCCTGGGACCTCATTGAACAAAGAGTTTTTTAGGGAGGTTTCATTATGTGGGTAGGATTGACTAAATCATTAGCCATTGGTGAGTGAGCTCAATCTCTAGCCCCTCTTCCTTCTCTTGAGGGCACGGGGTGGGACTGAAATTTCTAACCCTCTAATCGCCTGGTAGGTTTTTCTGGCTATCTGCCCTCATCCTAAAGCTATCCAGGGCCCCCGCTATTACCATAACAAAGACACTCCTATCACTTAAAAATTCTGAGAGTTTTTAAACCTCTTTCAGGGACAAAAACTAAATATATTTTTAATTTTTCCACAGGGCATAGAGATGATAAATATATCAGGTAGAAATAGTGTTTCTTAAAAGGGTAAGGAGATAGAGTGACAAAAGGTGCTACTTTAGATAGGGTAGTCAGGGAAAACCTCACTGACAAACTTTTGAGTAGATAACTGAGTAGTGGGAGGAAGGGAGCTTTCCAGGCAGAGTAAATATAGCAAATGAAAACAGTGTACTGTGCATTTTAGAAATCCAAAAGTTGGTCAGTATGGCTGGAAAATATGGGGGTGGGGCGGAGAGAGACTGGTAAGGGATGAGGTCAGGGTTAGCCTGGGGTCAGTTAATGTGGGGTCATGGTAAGAATTTTGGTTTTTATTCTGGGATGGAAAGCCATTGGAAGGTTCTGATTAGGGGCATTACTTGAATTATTAAAGGATCATAACACCTACTATTTGGAGAACAGACTGGGGGACCTCGACAGAAGTGGTTAGGAGGCTATTATGGTAGTCCAGACAAAAAGATCACAGTGGTGTCAAGCAGGGAATTAATGGAATTGATGAGAAGTTGAAGACTTTCTGTATATATGGTAAAGACAGAGACCCAGCCAGGTATACTGAAAGATTGGATGTGAGATGTGTATGAGAAATGACTCATGCAAGGGTTTTGGCCTGAGCAGCTGGGTAGGTGGTGGTGCCAATTATTGTGGTATGCTTTGAGGAGTTGGTTTGGGAAATAGATTCAAGAATTTGGTTATAGACATGTTAAGTTTGGGGTCCTCATATTGACATCCAAGTGGAGACAGCGAGTAGGAAGGTTGATTTGAATATAGAGTTTCAAGAGGGAGAGCTATATATAACATATTTAAACTTGAAAGTTATCAGCAGATAGAGGCTTTTTGAAAGCCCTGAGAGTTGATGAGATCATCAAAGGTATCCATGTAGATGAAGACAAGAGGAGGAAGGGCTAAGCTTTAGGGAACTCCAGCATTTAGAAAGAGGAAGAAGAGAGAGCCCAGGAGATTCTGAGGGAGACACCTGGGTGTTAGAAGGAAAATCCGATTGTTGTGTTCCATCCACTGAAGGAAGTATCGGGATGAAGTGATCTGCTGTATCACATGCTTCTGGGAGGTCACTGAGTTCAGCCCTGTAAAAGTCACTGGTGAACTTGAAGAGCTGTTTCTCTGAATTGGTGAGGATTGAAGAGGGGATTAAAAGGGAAGGTGATTAAGAAGTGGCAGCAATTACAAACAAGTATTTTGAGGGACTTTGTTATAAAAGCTGAGAAATGAGACAGGAGCTGGAGAGGAGTCCCTAAAGTTCAGAAAAGTCTGTCTTTCCTTCCTCACCTCCCTCTGCTTTCTCTGTTCCCTGCTGTCTCTTCCCTCCCTTCCTTTCCTCCTTCCTTTCTCTCCTTTCTCCCTTCCTCCCTCCCTCTTTCTCTCCCTTTCTTTCCTTCCCTCCCTTCCTTTCCTTCCAAATTGGCAGTGTGCAAGGTCTAGTAGGGAGGGAGAAATAGATGGCATCTGGAGGGATATCATGTCCTTTAGAAAGGACAACCAAGACTTTGAGTAGGTAAGTGGAGATAGGTCTGTTATACAAAGCTCATTCCCTGTGTTATGTGTGTGAAAATAGATGCAAGTAGGTTTGTGGGTTCTTTTGAAAGCTAGTTAATTTTTCAGTTAATCACATAGAATGTGATTGCCCTGATTCTACTGGAGGTCAGGTTGGTGTGACAACTCACTATTTTCTTATTATCTTTAGTTGTTTACCTAGTACTTTATCATCTTAACCATTTTTAAATGTACAGATCAGTAGTATTAAACATATTCACATTGTTGTGAAACAGATCTCCAGAACTTTTTCATCTTGCAAAATGGAAACTCTATTAAACAACTCCCCTTTGCAACCTCCCCCCAGCCCCTGGTAACCACCATATTTCTACTTTGTTTCTATGAATTTAACTACTTTACCTCATGTAAGTGGAATCATAAAATTTTTGTCTTTTTGTGACAGGCTTATTTCACTAAGCATAATATCCTCAAGGTTCATCCATTATGTAGCACGTGATGGGATTTCCCTCCTTTTTAAGGCTGAATAATATCGTGTGTAGGTACCACATTTTATCCTCTACAATTTTTAATAGACACTATGTGTACGTAACTGAGTTATCAGTTTCTTATTTCTTGGTTTAATTTTATTTCAAAATAGTTCTTGTAAATAATTTTTATAAAGCCATTTTGTTTTCTTTCTTCCTTTTGCTTTGGGTTGATTTATGTATTCTTCCTGTTCTTTGCTTCAGACTTCTGGCAGCAAATGAGGACATTGATCCAAAACATTTATAGTTAACAATGGCTTTCATTGCTTAAACCCTGACATTCAAAATGAGGTGACTGACTTAGAAAATGGAATATATTTAGAATTACTATTCAAAAAAAGTCTCATTATAACTTGCATTTTTATATTAAGACTTTTCTTAATTTGTCAACTGATCCAAGCAGTATTTTGATGATGTATACGTAACAAATTTTGTTGAAAGACAAATATTGAACTGTTCATTTTACAAGAGCTAGCAGGCAATGAATTTAGCAAAGATGGTTTGTTCTTATTTCTTGATTGGGTGTTTTGTTTTTTTTTCTTTTGGGTTTTGGTAAATTATTTATGCATAATCCTTCTGTTAATATCTGTGCAGTGTTTGGTAATACTAATACAATTCCTTTTGAAAATCATAAGTGAATTTGCTCATGGTTTATGTTCATAGATATGTTAAATGCTCCCTAACCATTGTTCTTTGAATGGTAGTTGTTAAATGATAGGATTCTAGTAGGTTGTATGGAGACATGAGGTACTCTGTGAAGAACAATATTTAAAGTTAAGCTATGTGGTTGATTATGCATGGTGTTTTGCAAGAGCTTTGGCAGTATTATATATTTTAAGAATTGAAAAACACCCTATTTTCTAGCCACCTCCAAAACTTGATGTCAGTTTGCCCAAAAGTTGAAAAAATGCCAACTATTAGTCCTTGTTGCATGTGAACACACGTTTCACAGTAGAGTAGCATGGATTTAAGTACTGCTTTTGAGACTTACCTCCTACCCTTTCCAAGCTCTTTGCCCTCTCTTTTAGTTTTCACAGCCATAGTGTATGTTTTGTATTTGCTTTCTTTTTTTTTTTTTTTTTTTTTTGGGGTATTCTTATGTTTTTTTTTTGCTTTCTTTTTTTTTTTTTTTTTTTTTGCGGTACTCGGGCCTCTCACCGCTGCGGCCTCTCCCGTTGCGGAGCACAGGATCCGACGCGCAGGCTCAGCGGCCATGGCCCAGGGGCCCAGCCACTCCACGGCACGCGGGATCCTCCCGGCCCGGGGCACGAACCCGCGTCCCCCGCATCGGCAGGCAGACCCTCAACCACTGCGCCACCAGGGAAGCCCTGTATTTGCTTTCTTAAATCAACTGGAAAATTGCATGGTTTTTAACATGGAAATATAGTCTTCAATTTTTAATAAGATTTAGATACAATATGGGTTTTGATGGCGTTTTATTCCAGGAGGCGGTTTACTGTATTGTAAATATTCATTGTTCCTTTTTAGTTTTCTGGACACAGGTTATTCTGGTACTTTATAGTCAGATATATTCTGGTACTATTCTGGTATATATTCTGGTACTATATAGTTCCCCAAAGGTAAGAGTTGAGAACCTAGTTTACTGTGGCTATTTGAATAAGAAAAATGGATGTCTTAGAGTTTTGAGCAGCTAGCAGTCATATCTTCTACCTGAGCTTTTCCCACTCTAGGTCTTTCTACCAAAAGGAAGTCACCTACAAAAAGCAAAACAGTTAGCATCCCCTGCACTGAAAATTATCATGTGGAATGTAATCCCAAATTGAACAGTATGACAAATGCAGAATGGTGTATGTGTGGAAATAAAGTTTTATATTTATGTGTTTGATAAGCTTTAATGTTTTCTAATGGCTTCTCCCTTTTTTCCCCCTAACTAAATGTAAAATTTTTGAGACAAGGAATATGCCTTATTTTCTTTCTATATACCCCAGAGTTTTGGACATTTGTTAGATACTCAGGAATTGTGTAGTTGATTGGGGAAAGATTAATTTAGTCATTTTCTAGCAGTTTCTGATACTGTAAAAAGATAATATTTACTTTTCTGAATATATATCTTATGGTACATATTTTTAAAATAAACTATATTAATAAATTAAACTAATTATTTTATAATAAACTAATTAATTAAACTATACTCACAATATTCATTGTGAGTACCATATTTAAGTATCTCTGCAGCATTTGTATTCAAGTTGTGTGAACATTATTTCCTTTTTATAGTATTTGGCATATGGCTACATTTAGACATATGAAACGCTTTAAAAGTTTTATTATTTTCAAGTAATGATTGAATTCTGTTGTGTTTGGTCAATGGACTTTAGTTTTTGCCTCCATCAGTGGAACATATGTATATATACACATGCTATTTGTGGTTTAAAATTTTGAAAGGTAATTTCTGTATTTTTATTTTTCAGAACATCTTAGCAGAACCATCAAAGTCTAATGGAAATATGGTTCACGATTCCTCATCTTCATATGTAATATATCCACCTGATAAGCCTTTCCTTAATAGTGATCTGCGACGTTCCCCAAATAAGCCTACATTTGCCTATCCAGAAAGCAACAGCAGAGGTAATAGAGCCTAACAAAATGGAGGTTTCTTTTGTGTGCTTATTCACTGCTTAAAAACTCTTAATTGTGTCTTCCATTTATTGTAAAATTAGAGGAGGAGAGTATACTTCCCCCTTCCTGTTTTTAATTTTTTTTTTTTTGCAGTACACGGGCCTCCCACTGCTGTGGCCTCTCCCCTTGTGGAGCACAGGCTCCGGACGCGCAGGCTCAGCGGCCATGGCTCACGGGCCCAGCCAGTCTGCGGCATGTGGGATCTTCCCGGACCGGGGCACGAACCCGTGTCGCCTTCATCGGCAGGTGGACTCTCAACCACTGTGCCACCAGGGAACAACCCCCTTCCTGTTTTTAACCTCCTCAAAATATAATGCCTTTCTTTTGTTCCTTGATCATTAGACGTCATCATCCACCTGATCATCAAGACTATGTAACTTTGAGTCATCTAGGACTGCTCTGTCATTTCCAGCATCACTCAGGAACCAAGACTTGTGTTTTGCTTCTGAAATATCCCCAAAACTTACAGGTTTTCTCTGTCTCTTCATTCTCATTGGTTTGGTTCAGGCTCTCATCATCTATTGCATAGATGATTGTAATACACTTTTAACCAATTTCTCTGCCTTGGTCTCCCTCTCATCCCCAGTTAACAACATTGCTGCCATTTGCTGTTAACTCATCTCTCCCACTGTAAAGAAAAGTTTCAGCACCTCTCCATGGCTTAAATAATGAAGTCTTAGATTTTCTGTAACTTAGGCTCTACCTGCTTTACCAGCTTCATCCCTAGCCACTCTTCCATTCTTCCTTACCCACACATCCTTTGCTTTGGCTGCTTTGAAATATAGTTGTTCCTGAAACTTGCCATCTGTATTAGTTTTCTTGCTGCCTTAACAAATTACTACAAACTTAGCAGTCTTAAATAACCAAAATTATTATCTGTATGACTAGCAGGGTACTCTATGTAGGCTCCTGAAATCAGTGTTGACTGGACTGTGTTCCTTACTGGAGAGTCTAAGGAAGAACCTGTTGCTAACTCATTCAGATTCTTGGCCAAATTCAGTTCCCTGTGGTTGTAGAACTGAGGTTCCATTGTCTTGCTGACCTTCAGTCAGCACCAGTCTTTGCTCCTAGAATCTGTCTGCATTCTCATGCTTTTCTTATGGTCCCCTACAGGAATGGTGGGTCATGTCTCTCTCATGCTTCAAATTTCTCTGACTTCTCCCACTGCTTCTTTCTAATTACAGCCAGAGAAAATTGTCAGCTTTTAAGGGTTCATGTATTTTAGTTAGATTGAGCCCAGTCAAATAATCAGATATAATTTCCCTATCTGTAAGGTCCATAGCTTTAATTACATCTCCCAAAATGCTTTTTACCATATAACAGGTTTTCAGGGATTCTAGGATTAGGACATAGGCATCTTTGAGTGTCTGTTTTGCCTACCACACCAGCCACGGTGAAAATTATACTCTTTTCTCTAAAGCCTGGATTGTATATTATTTCTTCATAGCAGTCTTCTTCTCTACCAGCTTCCTCAACACATACCTCTCTTTACTGTCTTCAGATGTCTCTTCTGAACTCTCTTGGTCCTTTGGTCATACCTCATAGCCTTTACTTTTTTGTCTGGGGCGAGGGGTGGTGGTTTCTGTGTCTATCCATCCTATACTGAAAGTAGGTATCATTGGATTGATACCAGAAACGCTGTAAAAGTATAATGGATCATAATGATTATCTTGGGGCATTGCTACACAGTTCATAACATCATGTTCTGAAGGAATAAAAGAAGCTTATTTACTGTCTTCCACTTTATTTTTTCTCGTTTACTTTCTTCTTCCTCTCCTTTTTTCTGCCCTTTCTCATTTTCCTGAAAACCACAAATTACACACAGGCAGAATTTAGCTTTATTGCTAACACACTAGGTTAAACACTTGCTAACCTTTGCTTTGTGAATAAATCTGCCCCATTTAATTTTTGTTATTCATGGATTCTTTAGTAATTTGCTTTTCTCTGAACTTTAAAAAAAGTCTTTAGATCGACGTAGAGATCAATGTAAAGATCAAAACTAGATGAAAAATTGTGATAGGATTAGTATCTAATTCTTAGACCTTATGTTCCTGCTAGAACTCTTGCATGTTTTTGTGTGTGCTTATTTTTTTAAAAGAAATCATTACTAAAATTTAACTGATTTTTGCTCCACGGTGGGCTTCAGTTATTTGTTTTGCTTTTTTAACCTATGTTGTTTGAAAGTTACACAACTTTTGTTATTTTTCTAAATTGCCAGTCTTTAGCTGCTGTATTCTGATGAGTAGCACTTTATCAATTGTTTTATTAACCGTTAAATTAATTAGTATTTTCTTTATCATCATCTTTGAGATACAGTATCTTATGAATAAGATATTTCTAGTTAGTAAATTGAGTATCACCTATTGAAATTCTTAAAAGACACTTAAAAGAAATTCTTAAAGGCCTCGGGTTAAATTTATTTCAGCAAACACTTTTAATGTCCCATTACAGGCTAGGATTTACATTGGTAACTATACTTAGATATTGTTACCTACCTAGTATTTTATTATACAGCCAGTACACAGTTTACAAACCAGTGTTATTCTGAGATTGATTAAGATATTTGCAATGCATTTCCCAATTGAAACAAAAGGGTTCCTAAACTAATTTACAAACAGCTGTTTAACCCATATGTGGCTAAAATATAACACTTCTTTTATCTAGAAAATCATTAGTAAATATAATTGCCACACTACTGATTAAACACAACTTTAAAAAAAGAATGAAAGGAATGAAATGCAGTAACATTTCAGACATAGCAAATATATTTCATTTCATCCTCTCAGGAAAACTGTATAAGGTAGGTATATTCAAAATTAACTGATGAAGAAACATCTCAAAGATGATTACTTTAACATATGCAGTATCAAAACCATTTTCTCTTCCCACTTTTTCCCTGATTTGTTCAGTGAACCCTCAAATATTTACTGAATGAATGAAGGCTTATTTTGAATAGATACTGGCCATGATAAACTTTTTCTTTTATACTTAGTAAATGTTTTTTTCTCACTAATACTTTAGGGGGAAAAACTTGTAGTTTAGTTACGGTTTAACATTTTCATTGATAAATTACCATTTCACTTCACTATCGGAAAATGACTTTGAAAATATAATTTGACTAATGCCATGGAACGAGATAAACTGTGCTTCTTGTAATTCTCATATTAATTTTGAACTTCAGTTAGAAAAGAAATGAACAAGAAATTCGAAATTATTACTGACATCAAAAAATGTACTAATGTTTTTAGAGAGTCCTTTAAAATAATGGTAACATCATTCCAAAGATTTTCAGTATAACCCATAGCTCATGTCACTTGTTCAGTACATTTCACATGATAGTAATGTGAAGAATGGCTTGGATGTTTGAAGCAGGGTAAGTAGCTACAAGGTGGTTCTACTAGGCCAGTGCTTTCCAACCTTTCACATACCATAGTACATATGCACAATAAAATAGTAATACATATATAACACACTGAGATAAACTGGTGGGGTTGGTGGCAACTAATCTGGGGTCTTTTACTGTCCCAAGCTACTCTTGATCCCCCTAAGAGCTGAGAGAAAAAACATCTTGGCGTATCTATTACAAATTTGTGTTGGAACACTCAGTGTTATTGGGACCAGTGTTATAGTCAAGTTATAGCTATTGTGTTAGGTATTGATAACAATTTACTGCCCATCTGTTCTTCTAAAGCATTGGTTCTCAATTTTTTTTGGTCCAGGAAACCCATTAAATGTGTACATAAGTATTTCAATGAAGAATATTTTTCCAAATTTAAAAAACATACTATAAAGAGTGGCATTGTTTTATTTTACACTGTAAATCTCTTGTTTCTGGCTTAATAGAAGACAGCTTAACTCTCATATTTACTTTTGCATTCCACTTGTGATGATAAATTGTTCTGATTGAAGTATGTGGGAAAGAAAATCTGGCCTTACACAGATATGCAGTTGGAAAATGAGTAAATTTTAATAGCCTTTCCAACAATGTGTGGCTATTCTTTGACACTATATCACAGCTTGGCAAATACAGTTTCTTAAAATTTAGCTGCAGTGTGGATTATGGAAACATTACTGAGTTTTTCATAATCTGGGACCTCAGAACCACCTACGTGGTTGCATATTAACTAGAAGGATTTAAGATTCAGAAGCAGTTGTAATTACACCTGTGGTTTATTACAGGGGAATCTGGAGAAATCCAGATTCAGGCTTCCAAAGTTTTTTCTTGTGATCACATAAAACACACTTCTTCCTCCAGCAATAAACTGCATAACTAGGCTCAGAGACAAGGGCTTTTATTTGGAATTGGTCACACAGACACTTTGTGCCTGCTCAGCTAGTCAAGATATTCACCATAAAACATATTGTTTACACAATCTAGGCAGACTTCTGCAGCAGGATTCAGTGCCCTAGTCATACAAAACGATCTTATCGGTTAGTAACATAGAGAACATTCCCAAAGCCAATTCCCAGAAGTTAGTCAAGGTTCAAGCCTGTAAACCAATTTTTTTTTTTTTTGAGTGCTATTCCACTGAAATTCATTGGTTTGTTTTGAACTTTGAATGACTCTTTTACCCATGCATGACTTGTTAATTGTATTGACTTATACACACTTGTAAAATTTGACATTTCTTTATACAATATCAAAAAGATTACGTTTGTTAATATCACTCGATCTCAATAGAAGAAAACCTTTATATTGGGAAACTATAAAGCTCACAAAAGAGATAACTTTTTTTTTTTAGAATTTTAACTTTCACTTGAATTTTATCATTGGCAGCAATTACTGTCGGCTCTTTGAAGGCCCATGTCATTTGAGAATCAGGACAAGCTCATTAGGAAAATGACTAAATACCTTAAGTCTGAATAGTCGTAGTCTAACAAAAGTTCTTTCAAATAAAAAGCGTGTTCCTTTGAAGGAAATGGTTTTTGTTCAGTTCACAAGTCAAACATTTGTGCATCAAGACCATTGTCCTTTGTTACGTACTTTACAGATGTGTCCTTCCCATTTTGTCACACAGTATTAAGTAGATGTGTACTCAAGGCTTGAGATTTAATGATTTTTACTGCTTCATCGAGGCCAACAAACAAGCGGCTTTGTTTTTTCTTACTGAGTGTGGCTGTGGCGAATACAATGCCAAAATTATTGTTTAGTGCCAGTTCTTTGATTTGTGCTAAAATTAGTAGTTCTACCCAACATTGCTCTTGCATCATCTTTGCAAATGTCAACACAGTGAAAAGAGTAAATAAAATCTTAGTAGTGTAATGAAAATAGTGTTGATCTCACAGACCCTGGTGATGAGCCACACCTCCCCATGGGGCCATGCCCCATGCTTTGAGAACCAACACAGTAAAGACTCTGAGTACATACAGAGTCATGTTTTGTTTATGTAAATATTTTTCACCAGATGCGGGAAGAGTAGATAGTAGCATCTCTCTCCAGAAACTAGACAATAGCTCCTTGAAAGCAAGGACTATCCTAATTATTTTTATGTTCTCTTCTTCATCTTGCAGAGTGCCTTACCCATCATATGTGCTCTATAAATGTTGAACTGAAATTTAGGTCAGAAATTAGTCTAAACTGAAGCAATGCCAGTTGGGATAGAGAACAGGAGACTGATTAAGGAGAGATTTATGCATAGTTTGGTGGGCAGTGAAGAAGTCCAAGATTTCTATTGTGGAGAATGGTAGTGTGATTAGGACAAATTACAGGAAAGCTAGAACATTTCAAGGAAAGATAATGAATATAATTTTGGCTGTATCAAATTTGAGATGCCTATGAGTTAGGTGGAGATGAAATAGTAAGCAAATGAAAATAAAAGTGAAGTGTAAAAGAAATCTGCACTAATGAACTCAGGCATGAACAGGGATACGGTAGTAAATGAAACTATATGTGTGTGGAGGGGTTTCTCTGGAAAGAAAGTAGAGGGGGAAAGGGTTTTGGAAAATAGCACTGTTTAAATAGTGAGCTAAAATTAGTGGGAATAGTCAGAAGGGTAGAGAACTACAAAGACAGAAAAATACTAGGGAAATTAAAGATGTGTACTAGTGATTTGGGTCCCCCCCATGTCCCCCCCCCTTAATCTGCAGCAAACTTGTGCTAATAAATTAGTGATAGAAATATTCCAGGTAACAGATAGACCCCACTTTGTTGTTAATGAGATGATACTGAGGTCTGCTAGGCTTAATGTACCCCAAATTCTGAATGAATGACAAGCTAGATTGAGAAGAGGAGAAAGTCTTTCATTCTTTTCGTGCTCTAGATGTTACTAGAAAGTTTTCAAACTTTGCACATTAGAATCACCTGAGGATCTTGGACTCCTGCCTTTCATTCCAAATATTCTGTGGTGGTTTTTGCTTGTTTGGGGGTTTTGGGGTTTTTTGTTTTTGTTTGTATGGGATATGTTCTGGGCATTAGGATTTTTTAAAGCTCACCAAGTAGTACAGAAAATGCAGTGAAGGTGGGGAATCACTGATTGTCTTAGGGAAAGAAGGAATTATAAATTACTAAGATGAGGTTTAATTTTATTAGGTTAAGAGTTAGAAAGAGATTGCTGCCGTGTCTTCTAATTTATATTTTAGATTAATAATCATGGAGACTTTCCTAGATATGTTTATTGAAACATCTACATACCAACTATGTGCCACACATAATATGTAGCATTGGCGTTTGAATTATGAATAATAGGTTGTCTCTTCCCTCTGCGGAGTTCACATTTCAGAGATGATTAAAGTTTAAGGAAAACTCGGTATCTATCTTTGACGCTAAGTTTTCCAGAGGCAATTTGCACTCTCCTACTCAACTAACCAAAATGTATTTAATTTTGAAATGTATGTTCAGGGATACTGTGGGTAAGGAGGATAAAAATTTTAAATCTAGTGTTTGCTGTGGAAGGTCTATTTGTGAAAATAAAACAAATGTGTACAGTATTTTAGTATGTCACTTTTTTCCATCTTTCAGTGTTTGAATTTGCTTCTTGTTCTAGAAATGTATTTCCCACTGTATACCTTCCCAGTATATGAAGTTAAAAAGATCTCATTTTTCATTTCTACATAGAATATTTTTCACTCAAGGGAATTTCTAGGTAATGTGGTTATTTGAACATAAATGCAGTGGTGCATGACCTCATAGATGTGAGGGCAGTAGAAGGGAGAAAAAAGCAAGAGCTCACTCACATACTTTTCTAAGGAAAAACAAAAAACGTAAGATCCATCATTTCATCACCTAGAATGTTTTTTAACTCAATAAAGCAGGCATGTTTGTATGAAAACTAAATATAAAGCTGAAAAACTATGCCAAATGTAACTCTTAAAGTGAAGATATAATGTACGTGAACTTCCTTTCATACAAAATCTCATTTTTGACATAGAAAATGTATTCAGGGATGTGTGTGCATATGTACTTATGTGTTTATATATTTTTAAATATATATTAGCCATTTGGTAGAACAAAGTCATTTTGTATCTTTATGGTACTGGATTTATTTAATAAAAACTTAGAAAACAAAGAGCAGTTAATGAAAACTTAGCTATAAGTGATAGACATTCCCAGTCTGAACTAGCTTCGGCAAAGAATCTTTTTGGTTTACAAACATGCAAGGGAGGATTGAACAACCAAGAACAGAAAGGCAGATATACGGGTGGACTTAAAGAACATTAGAAACCAGGGACTCAAACATGACCAACACTTTCTCCCCATCTATTTTTTAAATTCTTCTTCTAGCTAGCTTCATTCTCTCTAGCCACAGAACAGCTTTTCCACATATCAGGAAACATGGCAACTAAAAGCTTGAGTTTGAAGTTGAACTAATTCTGGCTTCAGCTTTTAGGGCCAGAGTCCAAAAATACCAAGAAGAAAGCCATTGTCTGGGTTTCAGTTGGGTATCCCTGTGGGTCAGTCAGCTGTGGCCATATTTGTGAGAGGGTACTAAAGGAATACATCAGTTGTATTTATAGCCATGTTGAGGTAAGAGGAACTTACCGGGAAAAGACATGTGTAAGCCAGAAAAACAGTTCTCAAGATGTATGCTATACTTCATACAGTAAAATACAATAATAAAGAAAAATCAAGGAAATAAAATTAGAAATAATAAAATACAGTGAAAAAAATAGGGTGGCATTTATCAGATGTGATGACATTGATTATGTTAAAAAGAAAAAGAAAAATTTGAGTCAGTATATGCTTTTTAAGCCAAACAGAATGACACAGATAAAAAGCTGGCAAAGACATGTTAGGAACACAACAAATAAAAAGGATGATGGCAGTATTACTGTCAGAATAATTGTCAGACAAATAGCAGCAGTTTCATATGATAATAAATAACAAATAAAACCTAGCTTTAAATTAAGAAAGGGAAATACCTAGGTGCCAGAAATAAAATGAAAATAAGGCCAAAAGCCTCAGGGACACTCTGAGGAGTCTTGGTATTAGATATAAGCCTTATTTAGGTATTGGGGTACAGAAGGGGAGAAGTTGGGATTTTAAATCTAGGTAGCAACTGGAGACAGCTTTAGGCCCAGGTGAAGTGGCTTCTGGAATAATGCTTCCTTTGCAAATCTAATTGGAGAAAAGGAACTGGAATCGCTCAGCCACCTGGCCTGGGAAGGAGGCCATGGTAAATCTGAGGTAAATCAGCCTAGGCCTGTTCTGTGTGCTCTGTGAGGAGAATACTTGAAGACTTGAATAAATGGATCTGTGCACTGTTCCTCAGTGGAAACTCTTAATATTGTGAATATCACTTAAAGAATGATGTGTGAGAGCTGCATTTTTTCTTTTAATAGAAGGCTTCACTCATATAAAGGATGGCCTCACCATGTCAACTAATAACAGATTATAGAGCTATAAAAATAGGAAGTGTGGTTTGAGCCGGTTCAGAACTAGAAATTAGTGGAACAGAAAGTTCCTAGACAAGTATGTATAAGGATGGAATTCTAGAAATGTATCTATAGATTGACATGGAGAAATACTCATATTTCAATAAATGTGATATCAGCTAGCAAAGGGATAATTTCACTAACTTATAAAAGCATAGAAAAATCCAGAAGGATTTCAACAAAATGTTTATAATTATTATACTGAGATGATAGGATTGTGGGTCTCTTGGTTTTCCTTTTCATTTCTGCTTTTTCCTAAATCCTGCTTAATGTGCATTCAGATATTTTGCAAAAGAAAACGGTTAAGCATTACATACTTAAACTTCTGGATTGCAGTACTTGGAAGGAAATTCATATAATCTTAAATACTTTCATTATCGGTCAAGAAAAGAATGAAAATAATTGTAGTTAACACTGCTGTATGATATATAGGAAAGTTGTCAAGACAGTAGATCCTAAGAGTTCTCATCACAAGGAGATATTTTTTTATTTGTACTGTATGAATATGAGATATAGAAGTTAACTAAACCTACTGTGTTAATTTCACAATACATATAAATCAACCCATCATGCTGGACACCTTAAACTTATACATTGATGTATGTCAAGTATTTGTCAGTGAAACTGGAAAAAGAAAACCGAAGCATTAATTCAAGTTTGTTAAAGAACCAGTAGAGCTAAGACAAGTGGGAGAAAGAAGTAATGTTTGGCTTTCGTTTTGTTTTGAAATAAAAATGCTGAAGATTCCAAGGAACTTCTGAGAAAGATTCTAAAGAAATGCTAAGATTTTAAGGAAAGAACATAAATCAATTATTCACATAGAAATAAGGAGAATATGATAGATGACTGTAGGACTATTAAGTTCAGTTCTCTATTAATAAATTTGGGTGTCAATAAAATATTTTTAAACAGAAATGAGGGGGAGGGGGTTGACTAGAAAAAAAATGCTAAAAACTGTCAAAGTCTCGGTAAGGTTCTAGCCCCGAGTAGTTTTAGGGAATAAGTTTTGAGAAATGTTTAAATAAACAATCTCCATGATATATTAGCCATTTCAGAATGCAGTGAAGGAAAGCATATACTTTTTGGGTCTTTTCGTTAATCTAGCATATCCCTGCAATATCATAGTGGGTGATGTATCAAACAACAATAGAGTGTTCCAGCCAATTGCAATAATAACTGTAAATGCAAAAATAAAATACTAGCAAAATCATTTACTGTTAGGTACAGTTTACTGAAGGAATGCAACAAATGTTTGCTATTACAAAGTTTAGTAAATACTCAGTGGTTCAAAACAGGCAAAACAACTCAAATATCATGTATTAATTTTCTCTTTTTCTATTACATTTTTTTTTTTACATCTTTATTGGAGTATAAGTGCTTTACAATGGTGTGCTGGTTTCTGCTTTATAACAAAGTGAATCATGTATACATATACATATGTATAAATATGCGTCTCCCACCCTCCCTATCCCACCCCTCCAGGTGGTCACAAAGCACCAAGCTGATCTCCCTGTGCTATGCGGCTGCTTCCCACTAGCTATCTGCCTTACGTTTGGTAGTGTACATATGTCCATGCCTCTCTCTCGCTTTGTCACAGCTTACCCTTCCCCCTCCCCATATCTTCAATTCCATTCTCTAGTAGGTCTGTGTCTTTATTCCTGTCTTACCCCTAGGTTCTTCATGACATTTTTTTTTCTTAAATTCCATATATATGTGTTAGCATACGGTATTTGTCTTTCTCTTTCTGACTTACTTCACTCTGTATGACAGACTGTAGATCTATCCACCTCATTACAAACAGCTCAATTTCGTTTCTTTTTATGGCTGAGTAATATTCCATTGTATATATGTGCCACATCTGCTTTATCCATTCATCCGATGATGGACACTTACGTTGTTTCCATCTCCGGGCTACTGTAAATAGAGCTGCAATGTACATGACTCTTTCTGAATTATGGTTTTCTCAGGGTATATGCCCAGTAGTGGGATTGTTTCTCCTTTTTCATTTCTAATTCTATTGATTTGAGTCTTCTCCCTTTTTTTCTTGATGAGTCTGGCTAATGGTTTATCAGTTTTGTTTATCTTCTCAAAGAACCAGCTTTTAGTTTTATTGATCTCTGCTATTGTTTCCTTCGTTTCTTTTTCATTTATTTTTAATCTGATTTTTATTTCCTGCTGCTAACTTTGGGGTTTTTTTATTCTTCTTTCTCTAATTGCTTTAGGTGCAACATTAGGTTGTTTATTCGAGATGTTTCCTGTTTCTTAAGGTAGGATCCTATTGCTATAAACTTCCCTCTTAGAACTGCTTTTGCTGCATCCCATAGATTTTGGTTCCTCGTGTCTCCATTGTCATTTGTTTCTAGGTATTTTTTTAATTTCCTCTTTGATTTCTTCAGTGATCACTTCATTATTAAGTAGTGTATTGTTTAGCCTCCATGTGTTTGTATTTTTTACAGATCTTTTTCTGTAATTGATTTCTAGTCTCATAGCGTTGTGGTCAGAAAAGATACTTGATACGATTTCAATTTTCTTAAATTTACCAAGGCTTGATTTGTGACCCAAGATGTAATCTATCCTGGAGAATGTTCCATGAGCACTTGAGAAAAATGTGTATTCTGTTGTTTTTGGATGGAATGTCCTATAAATATCAGTTAAGTCCATCTTGTTTAATGTATCATTTAAAGCTTGTGTTTCCTTATTTATTTTCATTTTGGAGGATCTGTCCATTGGTGAAAGTAGGGTGTTAAAGTCCCCTATTATGAATGTGTTACTGTCGATTTCCCCTTTTATGGCTGTTAATATTTGCCTTATGTATTGAGGTGCTCCTGTGTTGGGTGGGGCTTCCCTGGTGGCGCAGTGGTTGAGAGTCCGCCTGCTGATGCCGGGGACACGGGTTCGTGCCCTGGTCCGGGAAGATCCCACATGCCGCGGAGTGGCTGGGCCCGTGAGCCATGGCCGCTGAGCCTACATGTCCGGAGCCTGTGCTCCGCAGCGGGAGAGGCCACAGCAGTGAGAGGCCCGTGTACCACACACACAAAAAAAATCTATTACATTTTTTATCTGATTATTCCAGGTATATCAAAGAATCATTGTTCCTTTAAATACTTGGCTTATGTCTGGGCTGTTTTCCTATTCTCTTAGTCTTCTCAGTTGGTTTTTCAGGTTTCTGAGTGTGTGTATTCATGTTTCATATCTGTGTTCTTTCTAATTAGATTGTAGTCTCATTGTATACCAGCAAGAATAAGCTGGCTATATTATAAAATGTATCATTCTTCTATTTGCGGCCTGCCACATCCTAGGCACTGAAAAACTTGTTGAATTAATGACTTAGGTTAATACATGGGAATGCGTGCCTTGTTTTTAGTGAGAAAGCTCTATTTTTAAAAGATGGTAGTTCTTCCTACTTATTGTATAGTTTACATGAAGTTTTATTTAAATCATTGTTTAGGTGAAATGATTCTGAATATTTAATTGGTAAGAATAATTTTGAAATGTTTTAAAGATTTATATACTGTGGGAGACTGGCAGAATTGATGTTTATATTATAAAGTTTTAGTAATGAAAATACTGGCGTAATATTAATGAAACCAGAGTAGAAGAAAGTCCTGAAACTGTCTTGGGTATGTGTAAGTAATAATTATATCTGTATGTATAGATATATGTGTGAACTTGGTATATGATAAAGTTGCCATTTAAAGTTCTTCCTTCAATACGAAAATGTTTGTATTGACTTTTATTTGACTTGAATTAAATGTGAAAGTGTATGAAACTATAATAAAGGAAAATACAAAGTTTATCTAATTGAGGTTACAGAAGAACTTCTTAACAAAGAACTTGACGGGAAAGATTGTTAGATATAGCTATGAAAAATCAAAACATCTTTGTATCAAAACTAGAATTAAAGACAATAAAATGGAATGGGGAGACTAATGAAAAATGGGCACAGAAATTCATAAAAGACGGCCAACAATATATAACAAAATATTTAATCTTTTAATAGAAATGCAAAATAAACTAACCAGAGTAGCATGGGTTTCTTAATCAGAATGGTAGAGATATTGTAATTAGTGATGGTCTATATTGGCAAAGACATGTACTTCTGATGAAAGTACAAATTGATAAAACACTTTTTGAAGGTACTTTGCTCAAGGGTCTTTAAAATATGAATATTCTGGGACTTCCCTGGTGGTCCAATGGTTATAAGACTATGCTCTCTCAATGCAGGGGGCCCAGGTTCAATCCCTGGTCAGGGAACTAGATCCCGCATGCCACAAGTAAAGATCCTGCATGCCACAACGAGGATCCTGTGTGCCACAGCTAAGACCGTCTGTGGCCAAATAAATAAATATGTTTAAAATAAAAATAAATAAATAAAATATGAATATTCTTTGATCCAGTAACTTAGTTTTTCAATTACTAATTGGTCACAAGGAAATAATCTTTTAAGTCTATCTGATTGCATGAGGGAATGCTCGCAGTTCCATAATGCTAAGTGAAAACACTTAGATCAATTTTGATCTCAGTTTATGTTATACACATAGGAAAAGATTGAAAGAAATGACCAAAATTGATAGTCATTATCTCTTAGGATTATCAGTTCTTTGTTGTATTTTCCTGTGCTTTCTACAGTGAATATGTATTATTTTATAATCAAAAGCTTTTTGAGGGGCAGAGTGCTTAGGGTTTTTTTTGAGATCAAAAAGAAATAGTCCTTTATGTGCTTGACTGTTTTTAGCTCTATAATTGGATTCTGCATGTGATCCTATTAGTAAAACAAAATATTTATAGTTAATAATGTGCCTTGGGACAGTTTATGAATTATGTATGATTAGCTAAATATTTTTACCATTTTATAAAATCTTTGAAATGTTTTTACCATGGCATTTTTTACTTGAGTACCTAGCACATTTCAGAGACTCAAAAGATGTCTTTAAATGGAGTTTTTTAAACAATTACCATGTGATGATAATTCCCAAAGAGTGATTCTCCATCAATTTTATTTTTTATTTAGATGAATTTATTCTTTTTCAGTGAACTTTTTCCGTATGTATTATAGTATCCGTGTTTGTATTTGGCAGCTATATTTTCTGCTCTGAAGAATCTTCAAGATAAAATTCGACGTTTAGAACTTGAAAGGATTCAGGCAGAAGAAAGTGTGAAAACCTTGTCTAAAGAAACAATTGAATATAAGAAAGTACTGGATGAACAGATACAAGAAAGGGAGAATTCAAAGAATGAGGAATCAAAGCACAATCAAGGTTTGTTTAATTATGAAAGAAATGAAACACTATCAAAATAAGTATTGTAAAATCACTCTAAAAGAAATTCCACATTAGTGTTTTCTAGTGCTTAGTGTCTTCGAGCACTACAAAATTACATTTGTATTTGGGAGCATTTTGTGGAACAAGTGCTGATGTCCTGTATTATATTTACTGTCAGAATTCAAGGCAGATTAGACTAACATACAGAAAGAGAATGACTTAGGTCATCTGAAAAGGCTTCTAGAGCTACTGGAAAATGTTTATTATATATACTGTAGATTCATGTTAAGCAGGTTCTTAAAACTAAAACTTCTGCGAGTGAGCTGATTTCTGCTTTTCTTATGAATTCTTTTTAGAGCTGACATCTCAGCTGTTAGCCGCAGAAAATAAATGTAATCTTTTAGAAAAACAATTGGAATACATGCGTAACATGATAAAGCATGCAGAAATGGAGAGGACATCTGTATTAGAGAAACAGGTATGTTACTTCATAGAGTCACTCTCAAGAAAAGTTAGTTATAGAGAAAATTAAGTTGATATAAAGACCTTTTTTCTCAGTGAGGACTAATGCTGCTGTTACAAATAATCAATTCTCCGTCCATCTTAAAAGATAATAGTACCAGTAGTTCATTTTGAAAAACTGCTAGTGGAAGCTTTGAGAAAAATGTGGTTTGTTTTTTCAGCGAAGCTAAATAGAGGAGTTTCCTTTTTGGATGACCCTCACACACACTGCCATATCCTCTACACACAGCTTTAACAGCTTCTGCTTTGGAACAGTACAACAGCACAGGACTGAAATTACTTGGGATCAGTTATGGTGTCTGAAGATTTGATTGGTCTTCATTGTTATTGCTGTATTTGGTAGAGTTTTACTTAAATTGGAAAAATACTACACATTTAATTGTGTTTTCTTTTCAGGTCATGTTAACTTCTTTGTACATTATCAAAAGTATAAATAAGCATATTATGTACCTCTCTGCCTCTTGAATTTTGTTTAAAGACTCAACTCAGGTAGCACATTTCAAGGTTCTTTATACTTTGAAAGACTTTTTTACAGTTGTTATTTTAACAAAAATATTTTGCTCTGTCAAACCAGAGGTATTTTAATTTAAGTAACCTATGCATTTACGAGAGGACATCTGCAATATCAGTCTCGAATATATTTTTTTAAAACATACCTCCTTTTCCTATTATGAATATAGAATTTGATTTCATCATGAATACCATAGTTTCTGGGCATCTTAACTTTATTATGCAAAAGTTGAATGTTTATATGCTTAATATTTTGCTGGGTACTCTGCAGTGTGAAAGAAATTAAATGCTTTCCACCTCAGTCAGCTTTCAGTCATAGTTGGAGATATCAAAGAAATATTTGATTAAACAACAATATTTAAGAGGATGTTTCAGCAATTTTCATTTGTATTATAGGTCTCTTTACTATGCCATTGAGTTTATTTGTGACCATATTTTTTGTTTCCATTTGGTTCCTCTTCAGTCCACCTATTTTTGTTGTTATTTTAATGTACCATTACTTTGCTTTTTATTCCTTCATTTTATCTCTTTGAACACTATAAAAATTCCTACTCTTAAAATCATTTTTTTTCTTATGAGAACTGTATACGTATATATATTTTTTTATGATGAACTCTTATTCTTTGGAGTTGTTTATCTTGGGAATTCCATACTTCTAAGTTGTGTAGGCAGCCTTATGAAATGGTTGTGGATTTGCCTTTGCTGGGGCTTGATGGGTTTCCCTGGTTCTGGTCTGAATTTATGATAATTTGTTGGCTTTGGGCTCCTGCGTCGTGCAGATGGTACGTTGCCTGAAATTTATGTCATGTTCCTTGTGTATCTTATACACCAAGGCTATAGTCTTGCCTCGTGTAATATTTGGCTTCAGTATTACTTGCTTTTGATTTATCTTTTTTGCATCTGAAGAGTTCCCTTTCTTCAAACTTGCTATGCAATTATTATTATTTCTGTGTTTTCTCTGACACTTTTATGTGATGGATGGGGTTGGGAAAGGGATGGTGAGTTAAATCTGATTGGAAATGGCAAAACGTTACGTACAATAATACGCAGTTCTCTTCATTGGCGTATTTCTGTTCTCGGGTTAGAAAGCGTCTGTAAGACAACCGTGAGATGTCTTGACTAATATTGATATAGCTGTTAGACAAATGTGTGTGTATATATATATATATATCTTTGAATTAAGCCCTGTTTTCATCAGTAAAGTTTAATTAGCCCATTTTATGAGTGGTTCCAATACTGGAAGTGAAGTGTGATTTGTGCCAATATTTAACTCAATGTATTATTTCAAGGGCAGTAACTATCCGCTAAGGTAGGTAGGAGGAAATTAGTAGTTTACAGAAATTCAGGAATTTATTGGTTTGTATTACTTTGTCATATTCAAATTTCTGTTAGTATGATACCTATTGCTATAGACTTGTATATGAAGATACACTGTTTACAAGTTCATGTGCTTAATGTTTTGCTTTTTACCAGTAGACCTCAGTTTAGCATACTTCCACTTCTTATCCTAGTTTAATGGTTTATCCTGTGGCTGTCAGTCCTTAAATCTGATAGGTGGCAGTCTTTTCAAATCCTTGACCCTAAGCCTGAAAAAAAAAAAAATGATAGATGTTTTGCGTAGAATTCAGAGGAAGTGTAAATGTTACATACCAAAACTGTGATTATTGCCTTAATTAAGAGATTAACTATGTTAGAGAACCAGACTAATTACAACTATTTGTGTGTAGCCTATATGTCTAGTAAATACCTTCATTCAGAGCGTATTAACAAGTCTTAGTATAGAGAACCAAATGTTAGTATATAATAAGAACAAGATTTCACTTGTATTTGTTAATTTTCCTCTGGTTTCATCTTAATATTGTTTTCCTGGAATTCCTCTGTAGTACCTAAGTAGTTGTATGAAAAGCCAGACAACATCCTTAGTACTTATTTTACTTGTAACTGGAAGTGTGTACTTTTTATTTTATATTGGAATGTGGTTGATTGACAATGTTGTGTTAGTTTCAGGTGTACAGCAGAGTGATTCAGTTATACATATACATGTATCCATTCTTTTTCAAACTATTTTCCCATTTAGGTTATTATAGAATATTTAGCAGAGTTTCATATGCTATACAGTAGGTCCTTGTTGGTGATCAGTTTTAAATACAGAAGTGTGTACATGTCAATCCCAAACTCCCAATTAATCTGTCCCCCTCACCTTTCCCCTTTGGTGACCATAAGTTTGTTTTCTAAGTCTGTGAGTCTGAAGAAACTTAGTATTTTTTTGATTTTTCAAAGGACTGATTTGTAAAAGTCAGTTTTACAATTGTCATGGTCATAGCCTACCTTTTCTCAAGTAAAGCTGGTTAGTCTCATTTTAGGTTATTGGGTTTTTTGCCTGGTTACGTTTCAAGGTTTTATATGGTGAAGGTATCTCAGATTCCTTTTAATTTTTTCAGGGAATTTAGATTACTTTTGATTAAGACCTGTAGATCAGATACATAGGATAGAAACATCATGAATGAAAAACTATTCATAGGAACACCTTTCTAAAAGTATTATTTTCACTTGTCCAACAAGTATTTATAGCCACTCCACTAGGCAAGTGGAGACCACAAAAATCAGAGGCTACTGTGATTGTGTTTTATAGTCTTGTAGTATAATAACATATATGTAAGTATAAAATAGTACACTAAAAATATAAGAACTTTGACTAATCAAAAATAAATAAATAAAAGCCAGACAAGTAGCATAGTACTCTCAGTGTTAGTTTTTCAGTTTTTTGTCAAATTATTATGCTGTATTTAATATTGTTTCCCAGGTTTCCCTAGAAAGAGAACGACAACATGATCAAATGCATGTTCAAAACCAACTTGAAAAATTGGATCTTCTTGAACAGGAGTATAACAAGCTTACCACAATGCAGGCCCTTGCAGAAGTCAGTGAAAATCTTTTATACTCATCAATGCATAATATTGGTTCTTATGTAAAATTGGATATTTTATAGGAAAAAAAGTGACCTTGTAGCAAAGAAACTTATAGGAATTTTTTTAAAGGAAGAAATGTAAATTTGGAGAGAAAGTTCACATTTTATCATCTTAGTGTACATAAGGAAGGAGTTCGTTTTGAAAATGTTGAAAGATGAAGTGTTTTTGAGTATCCTTAAGGCTTGTATCACTTCGTTTTTGTTCTCTGAACTAATTTTAGTTTTTTGGTTTTTTTAAAAATTTTTATTTATTTTTTGCTGCATTGGGTCTTTGTTGCTGTGTGCAGGCTTTCTCTAGTTGTGGTGAGCGGGGGCTACTCTTCCTTGTGGTGCGCAGGCTTCTCATTGCGGTGTCTCCTCTTGTTGCAGAGCATGTGCGCTAGGCACGCGGGCTTCAGTAGTTGTGGCATGTGGGCTCAGTAGTTGTGGCTCACAGGCTCTAGAGCTCAGGCTCAGCAGTTGTGACGCATGGGCTTAGTTCCTCCGCAGCATGTGGGATCTTCCCAGACCAGGGATCAAACCCGTGTCCCCTGCCTTGGCAGGTGTATTCCCAACCACTGCGCCACCAGGGAAGTCCTAATTTTAGTCTTAATTGATTCATTTGGGAAGTATTTAATACCACTGAGACTATAAAGTTTCAGATTCAGCTTCCGTGTAGCCCAGGGGTCCCCAACTGATGAGGAACCGGGCCACACAGCAGATGAGTGGTGGGTGAGCGAGCAAAGCGTCATCTGCTGCTCCCCATAGCTCACATTACTGCCTGAACCATCCCCCCGCCAACCTCATCCGTAGAAAAATTTTCTTCCATGAGAAACCGGTCCCCAGTGCCAAAAAGGTTGGGGACCGCTGATGTAGCCTATATGGCCTCATACAGAGGCTGTGTTCTTTGCCCGTGAATTTTACCCATAATTCTGTGGAATTGCAAAGGAGAGTCATGGATAAAAATTTTACAAATAGACACTGAAACTCTTTTCACTATTATCACTTTTATATCACTAGAAAAAAATGCAAGAGTTAGAAGCAAAACTCTACCAAGAAGAACAGGAAAGGAAACGTATGCAAGCTAAGGCAGCCCAGGTAAGTTGAAATGTGAGCAGGTAGGCTCCTCACATTTCATGCTACTCTTTAAATAGATGTAGATGTGCGCTGCTTTGATTATTTATAATTTGGAATGATCCAATATATAAATTTGCAGACTTAGCTTAATATGGAAAACTATAAACATATTTTTACAGACAGAAAGTAAAAGCTGAGCAATTCTTTATGGTTTTTTAAATTGTGGGCTTTCTATCAGCTTTATTATTTTTAAATCAATAGACTAAAAAATATCAGCGACTGTATACATAATATAATATGTAATCATCTAAAACTTTTCACATTAGTCACTACTGGAAATGTTTGAAAGCCTCATTCAGTATCTTGCTTGTAAGTGCTTCCTGTTTTTGGTGGCCTCGAGACACCAGGACACTAGCTGAGGTCGTGGGCTACACAACAGGTGGTGACCCATACTAATTTACAAAAGCCACCATATAAGGAAAATGAGCTCTTCTCATTTCTAGCCTTGAATTTTTATCCCATGCAGTGGCCACCAGGTAGAATAGGTGAGGCAGTGTGAATTCACAGAATCATTGAGTTTGTATATACCAACTAGAACTGCATTTCTAGAAGATATAGCAGCATTTCTATATCCAACAAATCTTACAGGCTAAATAAAATACTTCTGTTTATAACTGAAGACTCTCCCCATGTGAGCTTATTAATTCAAATACCTCTTGTTTATTGCCCCTCCCCTTCCAAAGTCTTTAAGTTTTATAACATTTACATGTATCTTTTCTCATAATATTAACACAAGAAGCAGGTCCTGATTCCAAAACAATTAGGAGAGGAGGCTCTGCAGTTCAGGTTGTGGCCAGATGCCAACGGTGTCCTGGGCTCACTTCATAAATGTGCTCGCAGGACTATAAACATCTATTATCTCATCTTTGTTATCTTGTCTATTTTTTCCAGTGCTTCCCATAATTCATTGACTTAACATATTCTCTTTCTATTAAACGCGATATATTTTCTTTTTCAAATATTTACCTTCTGATCAATTTGTATGTACTTTTTACCTCTCTGTGCTTTCTGAGTTATATAGTCATGTGGCTTTATTTTTGACCACCAACAAATTTTGAAATTACTTGATTTCTCTCCCCATTCCACTTTTTAGGGTAGGTAGGCCACTTTACTGTGCCTCTGTTTCCTCACTCATAACATGCAAACTTTAAAGTTATGCTTTATATACACTGTGGTGGTGAGTTCTACTATACATGAAATACAGAATTAACAAGTTATTTTATGAATTTAAAAAATTATTTTGTGGTAGTTTTATTTTGTATTTAGCAGGCAAAATGTTGGGACCAAATCAGTTATTACTGATAATATATCAGTAAAGGTTTTGAGTTCTGAGTTCTGATAGTGAACACTGTTGTGGTAGAACAGGGGCCGGGGTTGATACATGGTACCAAGTCTAACCATAATTTGTGTAGTCCTGGGTGAGATATGTAACCATTCAGAGCTTGGGATTTTACCACTGATACTGGTCTTTATTTTACATCTTCTTAATGTTGGAGAGATCCAACAAGAGAAAATATAATGAAAGCACTTACAAATGTTAAAACTCTGCCACACAAATATATGACAGCTACTGGGAAGAACTTAGGAAGTTAAAATAGTTCACATTTTTTTTGTTTTGTATACTCTTCAAATTCATTGGCTTCATAGGTCTTCCAGAGTAGTGATTTCATGTTCATGGAATTATGTCCATTCAGTTTACTACGTATAAAACATCGTTAGATGTGTGGGAATGTAGACACTCCTGAGAGTAGGAATCCCTGTGTTCCTTTGTCACTGAATAAATTCTATCCCTAAAGAATGCAGTCATTGTGGGAAGCATTAGTAATGATCTCAGGATTTCTTTTAACTAATCCATTGGTTCTGAGTGTTTGAGCTCCCTCATAATTTCCTGAAGAACTTTAGAATACTTTTAAAATATAAATTTCCCCAGCCTGGAATGTTTAAAATCATGATGTCTGGAGAGGCACCTAACAATCTGAATTTTCTCATAAACTCCAGACAATTTTGATACATAGGCAGGTTTGAAAACCCCTATTCTAGACAAATACACATGAACACAGACACACACGAACACACACATACCTGTGTATATGTATGTAATTATATTTTTTAAGGAAAGTTGAAAACAGCAGTCCTTGTTTGAAATCCTTAGTAATTGTTTGTGGAATTTCTACCATATTAAATTAATGTAGTTACTAAGCTAGAGAAAAGGGCTTGATAACATTCTCTGATATACTTCCCAGTTGTTTTGGACATAGATTTCCAGTTCCTTTTTCTTACATTGTTAAGTGTATGAGTTTTTAAAAGAGGAAGAAATTGTACTTTGTTCTCCAGCTGCTTTGTGTCTAACGCTGTTGTATATGCTGTGCGTGACAAGAAGAAAATGTTGAAACATTGGTTTGGAGTTAGAAATACTGCCTTTAACTCATTAGATATAATTTAAGGACCAACCTCAAATAAGGAGCTAAACGTTTCCAGGCTAAGTGAAAGGACAAATTATAGGACAGCACTTTAAGTAAATTGAGAGAGTGGTATTGATTTAAAATATTGGATAAATGTTGACGGATTGATTCCAGATATAGCTACACAGCTATGATGGGTTTTTCATTCTATACTATACGATACTACTGTAGGTTTTTTTAACAGGCCTTTACATGGCAGATCTCAAATTTGAATCATAGCTTTTATTTCTACAGTATTAACTTCAGGCTCTCATATTTTTCCTAGTTGCAGACTGGTCTAGAAAGAAATAGACTTATCTTTGAAGATAAGGCAACTTCATGTGTTCCCAATGCAAAAAGAATTAAAAAAAAGAAGTCAAAACCACCAGAAAAGGTATGAAAAAATAACCATTAAGTCAAAGTGCTGGTTATTACTTGGCATAGTTTATGTGAAAACACTTATAAACCATGTGGTACTTCAACCTTGGATGAGTAAATCTCTTTCATTCTCAGTTTCTTCATTGGGAAAATGGGGATAAGTAATACCTACTTCTAAATTTTCACCCTGACAGTGAGATAATATATATGAAAGTGTTAGAACTACACAGCACCGCACAAATGTTAGTTGTTATTCAGTATCGCATTATCTTTTGCACTTAAAAGTTTGTGTATATACACATGCACGCGTGCACACACACACAGTTTCTCTACTGAGACTGTAACTGATGTTTTGTCAGGAACTGTTTTTTCTTTCCTAGCCTTTCCTAGGCTAGGATATGTGTTGACGAGCATTATAAGGAACTCCAGACCATAATGCCTATAGAGATAAAACAAGCAGTAGCCCAGCAGTAAGCTGAAGTTTCAGGTTAGTCCTATATGGCCAGCTTTTATCATCATGTGAGTAAAATTGCTCTTCTTTTTCCTTTTCCATGCAGAAAGGTTCTAGGAACTATTTTGCTGCACAACCACATTATAGATTATGCTTGGGTGATATGCCATTTGTAGCTGGAAAGGTGAGTTGGTCGAACTCTGGCTTTTTTTGTACAACTTAGATCTTTGAATTAAATCCACTCATCTGCCTGTATACCTATAAACGGCGGAAATATTTTTCTGCTTTTTTACCAGTTGGATCATAGTGATGTGAGAATGAGATGAAGGAAAGTTTTATGGGACTGGGGGAGCAGGGAGGAGACTGGGGGGCACTTTAAAGCAGGTAGAGTCTATGCAGAAGGGAACTTATGAGCAAAAGCAGAGACTCTGGTTTGCAGAAGGTGTGGTTGCAGATAGGAAATAGTATATTTGTAGCACTGGATTTTTAGGATCAGCCCTGTTGATTTGTATTTAGATATAGATAGATATTTAAATGAAAAGAAGTCACATCCTCTTTGTCCTCACATGCTTATTACGTATAGGATTCATTCTCCAAGAAGCAGTCATACATAGACTTGAATCTTAAGTTCCTTCAGTGCTTAAAAATGTGGAGATAATTTTATCAAATATCAGCAAGTACTGGGTGATTTCTAAGAAGTGCTTAACATTGTGTTAGTTTATACCACTTTTTCATTAATGTTTCTGTTGCTGGTTATAGATGCCTTGAGTATCCAACTAGATTGTGAATTTGAGAAGCTTGAGGAGTAAATTTTAATTTTAGGTATTTATTTGTTTGTTTTAACCCCACAGTAAATCCTCAGTGAAAGCTTAGGGAATGAACTATTTCCTAGCTTTTCCACTTGCCCTTTGTAGATGCGTGCGGCCAAATCACTTTTAACAAGTTTTGTCGTTGGCTTTCCTTTACCCTAAATTTAACCTCTTCTTAGATTGCAGACCATCTTTTGACCTACCAAGGTCAAAAGGTTCATCTTTGAACCTTTGTTCCTAACCAAGGTTCTTCTACTTTGCCACAGAATCTTTGATTTGGGCTGGAAAGTTTCTCAAAGGATGACCAGCTGCATCAGAATCATTGACTATGCATCTGAAAAAGCAGATTACGAGGCCCCACCACAGTTCTGCTAAATCAGAATTTTCTGGGTGTGGGACCTAGAAAGTATAGTCAGTTGTTCCCGAGTCTCAATCTAATGTTCATTTAGATTTGGGACCCACTCAGTACAGTTCCCTGTCCAGTGTTTTCGTTATGTAAGCATCCAGAATAATGGTCATGTACTCTGTCCAAATACAGCTATTGATGAGACCTCATTATAGCCTCAAACAGCCCTTCACAGTTATAGACAGCTTTATTTGAAAGTTCTTAAGTGAGATGAAATCTGTCACTATAAATTCTACTCATTGGTATTTTTTTCTGCTCTCAGGGATCCACATAGACCAAATGAACCCTTAACTATAGGAAAATTTTAAAACTTTAGAAAATAGCTGTATCTTTTTTTTAACCTTATATTGATAATTAAGGGGTTTTTTTTGTTTTTGTTTTAATTAACTATTTTTTGGCTGTGTTGTGTCTTAGTTGCAGCATGTGGGATCTTTGTTGAGGCATGCAGGATCTTGTTGCGGTGCAAAGGCTCTTCATTGCAGTGTGCGGGCTTCACTCTAATTGTGGTGTGCTGGTTTTCTCTTCTCTAGTTGCAACACGCAGGCTCCAGAGCATGTGGGCTCTGTAGTTTGCGGCCCGTGGGCTCTCTAGTTGAGGCGCCCGGGCTCAGTAGTTGTGGCGCACAGGCTTAGTTGCCCCACAGCATGTGGAATCTTTGTTCCCAGACCAGGGATCGAACCTGCGTCCCCTGCATTGGAAGGCGGATTCTTTACCACTGGACCACCAGGGAAGTCCCAGATAGCTGTGTCTTTATTCTCATCTCCTTATTCTAGGTTATAAATAATTCTTTTTCTTCAGCTATTCATCATTAAGATATGCTTTATGAGTTTCCTTTTTTTTTTGCGGTACGCGGGCCTCTCACTGTTGTGGCCTCTCCCGTTGCGGAGCATAGGCTCTGGACGCGCAGGCTCAGCAGCCATGGCTCATGGGCTCAGCTGTTCCGCAGCATGTGGGATCTTCCCAGACCGGGGCACGGACCCGTGTCCCCCGCATCGGCAGGCGGACTCTCAACCACTGCGCCACCAGGGAAGCCCTTTATGAGATTCTTAACCATCTCCTCGCTCCCTTCCTGAATCGAATATAGTCCTCTAAATGTGGTGTGACTAGCACAGGATAGAGAGTCTTGGTCATGTTCTGGATAGTCTGTTAAATCAGCCTAGTATCACATTAATGTTATGGGGAAGCCACAGCATCCCTTTCACTCATTAATTCTAGAGTCATCTGAAGTAACAGGTCTTCTACTTAGTCTTAGCATCAGCCTCTCTAGGTCCTATACTTGTGGAGTTGATTTTTTTATACAGAATTTTTAATCAAATGGAGCACTTCAGGAATTGATTCACCCTATCCTACATTAGATTAGAATCTAGTTCACTTTTCCGTTATGTATGTGTTATCCCCAAACTTAATTTGCCTATCTTTGGTAATTCTCACTGAAGTCATTAATACTTGAACAGGACAGGTTCGAACATAGGGCTTTTCAACCTGAGGTCTTCTTTTGAAGTTTTAATTTGTACTTTTTGTGAAATATTCAAACAGCTAAGAATGTGCTGTCATCTGAGCGTTTCCCAAACTTATCTGTTGTGGAGGACCAGTTTTTATTTTTATTTATAGAGTCATAAACCAGTACATTTGTAAAGTGAAATAAAGGTGAATTACTAGAAAAAATGAAATTTAAAAGATAAATACACGTTCCAATTTTTTTAATTACTAGATTCAAGACATAAAATTTCCTTAATAGAGTCAGAAAAATAACAGGAAAAATAACTTCAAGATTCTTTTAGCTCTTCTAGTTCCTTTGCCTTTCCATGTGAATTTTAGAAAAAACTTCTCTACCAAAGAAAAGGTCTTGCTGGAATTTTGATAGGAACTGTATTAATTTGGGAGGATTGACATCCTTGTTGAATCTTTCAGCCCATGAGAATGGTACATCTCATACTTATTTAGATCTTTGATTTCTTTCATCAGGATTTCATCATACTAGTCCCATTCCTGTTTTATCAGATTTATATACAAATTTTTTTCAGCAATTGTAAATTGTGTTGTTTTAATTTCAGCTTCTACATGATCGTTTTAGTATTTTTGAGTTTTTATGTTAATCTTATATTCTGTGACCTTGCTGAATTCACTTATTAGTCCTAGGAATTATTTTTTGGATTTACGTAAGCTTTTTCTATGTGAAGAATCATGTCATTTGTAAATAAGGATAGTTTATTTCTTCCTTTTTAATTTGTGTGCCTTTTATTTCCTTTCTTGCCTTACTGCACTGGCTAGGATTTCCTGTATCATGTTGTAAGTAAGAGTGATGAGAGTGGATATCCTTGCCGTTTTGCTGATCTTCAGGGGAAAGCATTCAGTCTTTCACCAATAAGTATGATATTAGCTGTAGGTTCTTTGTGCTCTTTGTCAACTTGAGGAAATTTCTCTCTGTTCCTGCTTTGCTGAGAGTTTATACCCTTAATGGGTGTTGGATTTTTTCAAATGCTTTTCTTCATCAAATGATATGGTTATGTGATTTTTCTTCTTTACCTTGTTGATATGCTGGATTACATAGATTCATTTTCAAACATTGAACTAGCCTTGCATTCCTGGAATAAACCCCACTTGGATGTGGTATATACATCTTTGTATATATATTACTAAATTCAGTTTGCTACCTAACAACAAAAACTAGGATAAAAAGAGCATCTGTTTAGTTTAGCTGAGTGGTTTGTAAACCTGGCTGATTAGAATCAACTGGCAGACTTTTAAATGTACATTTCTAAGCCTTGACCACACACTGATTGAGTTTGGCATGCTACCTAGGAATCTGCATTTTAACTTGCTTATGGAGCCAAGTTGGCCCAGCCATCTGTTTATAAATTGAAGTTGCACATTGAGACTTGTTCAGTGTTCAAAACAAAAACAAAAATTTTGAGAGGGCTACCAGGTTTTTCCCGTTGCTTATGTGACAAACATGAACTTAATGTTTCCTACTAGAGGACAGAGAAATGAATACGGTAATAGTCTGTACCACCTGGAAGTGCTTACACTACTTAATAGGTGAAAAAGACATGCAAACACAATTACAATATATTGTGATAAATCCTGTGATCGAGATAAATGCCATAGGTGATCTGAGAATGGACCAATTAATTACCTGGATGTTTTAAGAAAGTCTTTACAAATCATGTATTTGAACTGGGTTTTTAAAAATGGTATAGGGGCTTCCTGGTGGCGCAGTGGTTGAGAGTCCGCCTGCCGACGCAGGGGACACGGGTTTGTACCCCGGTCCAGGAAGATCCCACATGCCGCGGGGCAGCTGGGCCCGTGAGCCATGGCCGCTGAGCCTGCGCATCCGGAGCCTGTGCTCCACAATGGGAGAGGCCACAACAGTGAGAGGCCCGCGTACTGCAACAACAAAAAATGGTATAAAAATTGGCACACAAAAGAAATGGCATGTGCAAATACAGTTCATTCAAATAGTGGAGAGCAGGTAGGAGATAGTGGGACATGAGGCCAAGGTGTAGAAGTTGCAGCTTAGTGTTATAGGGCCTTGATTTCTGTGCTGAGGAGTTTGGACATTAGAGTCAACGAGCTTAACGTTAAAGGGTGTCAAATAGAAGAAAGTGATCAGAATAATATTTTCGGAGGATAACTGATAGAACTATGGAGTTAGAGACTGAAGAGACTGGGAGCAGGGGACAGTTGGGATGTTCGTCCATAGCTAATAGAGATGGGTGTGTAGTAGATAACACTAGGGTGGAGAGTAAGGGGAGACTGGAGATGCACTGTACACCAGGAGGTTTGTGTCACAGGCTTTTCTGCAGAGGCGGAGAGGGTGTTTTTACCTAGGCTTAGGGGGGAAAGAGAAAACATTTTTCCAGAGGATGTGGCTTCAATTACTTCTCTTCATTTTCCTTCAGTCCACCAGCCCTAGCCATGCTGTGGTAGCCAATGTTCAGCATGTCTTACATCTAATGAAGCAACACAGTAAAGTCTTGTGCAATGATCGAGTAGTCAGCAGTGTTCCTTTGGCGAAGCAAGTGTCTTCACGAAGCGGGAAAAGCAAGAAGTCAGCAACGCCTCCGCCCTCTAGCAGCATTAATGAAGAGCTGGCAGAAGTCTTAGAGACTTTACAAGATGAATTTGGGCAAATGAGCTTGTAAGTTTCAGTTTTTTCATTTTTTTAGTTATATTTAGTTCTAAAACCTCATTTAACTTCTTGGTGACTTTATTAATTCTGTCTTTCATATTTCAATATTTTAAGAAATATTTGTTGAACACAGTCCTTGCACCAACCACTGAACAAGTTACTAGGACTTTAACCAATACAACTGTTCTGGGTGAAATCTCTCCTTTTTCTGTAACTTAAATGTTTTGGAGACCAAGGTTTACATTTAAGTTTTATTTCCTTGTTTGGGAGCTTGATCTACATTGACTTTGGCTATACGTAACTGGTAAGTTAGGAATTGAGTGTTTGAAGAACAAGATCCTTCTCTAGACTTTCCTTTTCTACATATGTAATGCTCTTGTGGGGGAGGTAGAGGTATAAATAAGTGCTTTGAAATTAAGAACTCTTCTTGCATTTGCATCCAGTACCTTTTTTAAACTTTTACACTATCACTAATAATATGGAAAATTTTGCTCCATTTTTAAAAATTGAGTCTTTTTTTTTTTTTTAGGTTTGTTTTTGTTTTTATGTGGACCATTTTTTAAGTCTTTATTGAATTTGTTACAGAATTGCTTCTGTTTTTTTATGTTTTGGTTTTTTGGCCACAAGGCATTTGGGATCTTAGCTCCCTGACCAGGGATCGAACCTGCACCCCCTGCACTGGAAGGCGAAGTCTTAACCACTGGACCACCAGGGAAGTCCCAAAATAGAGTCGTTTTTTAATGCGCAGAGCAGTGGTCCCATGGTGAGTGAGATGTAGTGGACTTAACCAGCTGACACAGGAAACTTAACCAAGCTCTCCTTCTGTTTTTTATACAGTGACCACCAGCAGCTTGCGAAACTTATCCAAGAATCACCAACCACTGAACTGAAAGACAACCTAGAGTGCGAACTGGAGGCATTAGTGGGCAGGATGGAGGCAAAGGCCAATCAAATAACTAAAGTTCGAAAATATCAAGCCCAGGTAACTGTTTTCCTTAACTCGTTTCTAATAATTAAAAAAACAAGAGTAAAACAGAACAAAATAACCTCTTTTCTTCAAATATGTTAATTGATGCCCTTGTAAGTGTATTATAGAAAGAAAGCTACAGGAAGTATTTTTCACTGTAGACACTTATTAATTCATTGCATTAGTTATTAAGAAATGGTGTTAAGCAGGCTAAGAAAGAGGACACTGTCTTGAAGTCTCAGAGTAGATTTTATAATCTAAAATACATCTTCCAAGTACTGAATATATTTAATATTCTTATATGAACAAGCTTTACCTCTGTGATGAGTTTAAATGGTTCTGAGTTTACCCAAGTCTTTTTAAAAACACCTAGAAATTCTTAATTTCTAAAGGAATAAATCGGATGTAAATATGTGAAAAAGATCTTTAGTTACATTTATGTTACTAATTAATAAAACAACCATGTATTTAGTATCTACTAAGTGCAATGGGAAGTCACACTCCAGGGTTTCCATCCAGAGAGAAGTGTAATGATTGGTGTATTTAAGAGAAAACTGTGACTGCCGGGAAGGGGTAGAGACAGGAGAGGCTGCGAGACCAACTATGCCATTTAAGCTTATCTTGATCAGAGGTCACCGGTGACTGCAGTTGGGGAGAAGTAGACAGATTTGAGGTGAGTCTCGGAAATAGAATTATCAGGGCTGCTTGCTGCTGGATATCACGTGGAGGGAGAGGACGGTGGTACAGCTGACTGAAACGGAGAAGACTGGTAGCAGAACAGGTTGGCAGACATTTATTAATTGGTTGCTGTGTAATAGGCACAATGCTGAGTGCTCTAGGTCATCTTATTTAATTTTCATGGAAGGCTTATGAGATGAGTATATATTTCATTTTACAAATGAGGAAACTGGAGCCAAGGTCCTGGGAGGTGGGCATACCCTAAAATGAAATTATGTAACTGGCCCAAGGACATACTGGCTCACTGGTAAATGGCAGAGGTATGATGCAGACTGGGGTCTTTGCAACTCCAAAACCTAGCTTTATAAGCATTTTTTTCCAAAGTTCACATACTAAAAATAAAAGAATAAATACAAGCAAATGATTCCTATAGGAGTAATGATCTAATTTGTTTCCTGTACATTAGATTTAACTTTATTCTAATGGAACACCAGTGTGCCAGCAGCGATTTATTTCAGCCAGCAGCTAAAGTAAAAATAAAGCTCCCTATCTGAAATTATTCTAAAAGGAGAAATAATAAAATTAAAAATCCTTTTCATAGTATTAATACATTACCATTACATCCCTTCATCCATCTGCAACGTGCTTCTTTGTCTGTGCAGACTAGTTTCTAGGATGCCTTTCTCCTTCGTGTATTAAAATCTTGTCTTCCATTTCCCATGTCAGATTTTTTTGCCGCCTCCCTGAGACCTTGCCCCGAACTCCCTTGCTTCTCACTCACCCTGTGCTGCATTTTGGCAAGTCTTAACTTCTGATACAGCACCAGAATTGATGTGTTGACTCTTGTTTACAGGTGTTTATGTCACTATATATTTTAAACACTGTTAAATGACTAGTACAATAGATTTTTGAAGCCTTTAAAAATATAAACCCAGAATATATTATATGCGTTTTAGTATGAGAGTTAGAAATAACAGTTTTCAGAAAAATATGTTTTCATTAATTTCTCCTTTTTTCCCTGCCTTGGTTTTTTGGTATAGCTGGAGAAACAGAAGTTGGAGAAGCAGAAGAGGGGATTAAGAACCACCAAAAAGACTCTTGATGAAGAAGGAAACAGCAGCGGCCGTTCTTCTGCAACCACAGGGACCACAAATAAGAAGGACTTTGCCAAACAGAGACCTGGAGAAAAAAGCAGGAAAAATCTTCAGTTATTGAAGGACATGCAAACCATACAGAATTCATTACAGAGCAATAGTTTGTGTTGGGATTACTGACTGGTACCAGGTCATAAATGTTATTCACATAATCCGTACCTCATCAATCAGATGTTGACAGTTTACTTTCCAGGTCTCATACTCTTAACGTTGGAATTAATTAATAGCAGGTATTAAGGGGCCCAAGCTTCATTACATAGGCTTCTTATGTTACATATCACAACTAAATGTTAACCCATCTAAGTGGAAACCAGGGGAGTTTTAAAGGCCAAGAAGCCACACATACTCTGTTTCCTTGTTTGAGATGAATTTGCTGTACTGAGATATTGCACTTTGTAAACAAATTACCAGTGTTTTACTTGTGGGTGTGATTTTTTTAATAGTTCTATATAGCTAAGTAAAATGAGGTTTAAATCATCAAAGTATGAGGCTGTCCCATAGGCAGTGTTTGAAAAGTCTCATTTTTAAATCTTCCCCTGGCGTGAATTGCCCACTTCTCCTTTTCAATACAACCATTAAATGTACTTTGCTTCAACTATTGATGGAGGTTTTCTATATTTAAATATTTATACATATTTAAGAGGATTGTTTTCTTTTGACACTTCAAACATTGATCAGTGTTAAATACACCTTTATCGATGTTAATCCACCATTAAAAAATTTTGAAGACCGAAGCATTCATTTTAAATCAGTTAACTGTGAAGATTACAAAAGCATGTTTAAAACTATAAACAAACTGTAAATGAGGTTTTAGAATGAAGAGAGAACGGGAGGTGTTGTAAAGCATATGTTTGTATTTTTAGATAGTACCTGTTTGTAATCATGCTATTTATTTCAAGGCATTATGGTTTTTAATCTTAAAACTTAGAAGAACCCCTTGGCTATTTTTTATTGGTGTACAGTGTGAGTGCAGTGTTAACCGTACACATGCAATTGTCATTGTGTTAATAATGTAAATCGTAATTTTGAATAGATCAAGACATGTTAACTTTTTATAAATTTGCCACTGAAATCAATAAAGCAGTTTTCTTAAGGAAACACTGAAATTTTCCTTAACAGCCTGTTAATAAAGGCTTTATTTGTTGCATTCTATCAAAAAAATACACTTTTAAATAGGACATTAACGTATTATGAGGAACAGTAAGAATATATGGTATTTACTACATAATTTACTTGCCTTTTTCATGCTTACATAGATACTAGGCCCAACAAAACTGGATTATCTCATGGTATAATGTTAAGATACTCTTAAGAGTACTAATGAACATGTTAACTAGATGACAGATATTAAAGCAATTCCTTTTTTGCCTCCCCTGGGATTGAAATGGAGTTCTAGGATTTTATCTAGCACAGCATGAATTGTAGTGGCTGTCTGGGCACTAAGCTTGTTAGGCCTTTTACTGAATTCATTGTCTACAAAGTTTTTAATAAAGTGTCCTTAGATTTGGGGGTATTTGTGAATCTCCTAAAATTGTATGTACACCTCTGCTTACATGTACAGTTTTCTTCCTTAGCAAGCAAGGTATGCTTACAAGCGGGCTGCACACACCTGAATTACACGTTTCGGTACAGTGCGGTGGTGGCATGTGTACCACAGAGGCGGTGGCACAGGGGGAGGTGAGGCATGGCAGAGAAGGGAGTGATGAACAGGGATCATTTCCTGGAGGAGGAAATGATGCCTAAACTCTACAGAACAGGAGTAACTCCATGGGAGAACAGTTCCAGGTCAACAAGGTAAAATGAACAAAAGCAAGGAGGCAGGAATCTGCCCTTTATATGGGAGAATTGGGACTAGCTGAGCAGTACTAGTACATAAAAGTTGAGGTATGCCGATGAGAATAGAAGCGTAAGCAGACAAGTGACAGGAGGCTCAGGAGCTTCGACTTAACCACACAGGCCTCTAAATTTTATATCCCTGATCGTAAAGGAAAAAGGTACACCTATGCAACCAATATTCACAGATAAATATAAAGTTATAAAACATAGAACACTCAAAAGTTTTGTGGAAATATATAAAAAGTGCTAAGACCACCCTCCCAGGCTTCCACACACCTCAATGGGTTATCTTTTTTTTTTTCTTTTAGATTTACATTTGTTAGAAACACTTTTATTACAAGTGTTTTTCTTCATTACATGCATTACAGAATGGGTATCATTTGCATGCACTGAAATAACACTGCTGAACACAGCTTCAGCTAGCTTTGTAGGAAGTATCTTTATTATGTCCTCTTAACATGCATTACAAAATGGGGGGGTATCACTTCCAGTCCCTAAAATGACACTGTGCTGAACACAGCTTGCAAGTAGCTGTGTTAGAAACATCTTTATTATAAGGGTTTCTTTTTAATTGAACAAATTTGACATGTAACATTGTATAAATTTCAAGGTGTACAATGTGTTACCTTGATACATTTAAATACTGTAATATGATTGCCACTGTAGTGATATTTATCACATATAATTATAGTATAATATTGTCTATATTCACTATATTATACATTATCTCTATGGCTTATTTACTGCTTGTTGCAAGTTTGTACCCTTAACATCGATCTTATCCCTCTAACCTCCATCTCCTGGTCACCACCATTTTACTGGTTTTTGAGTTTGACTATTTTAGATTCCACACATGAGATCATGCAGTCTTTTTCTCTGACTTACTTATATCAGTATAATGTGCTCAAGGTCCCTTCATGCTGTTGCAAATGGCAGGATATCTTCCTTTCTTGTGGCTGAATAATATTCTATTGTGTATATATACCACATCATTTGTATCCATTCATCTATTGATGGGCATTTAGGTTGTTTCCATATCTTGGCTATTATGAATAATGCTGCAGTAAACCTGGGAATGCATATATTCTCTTTGAAATTCTATTTTCATTTCCTTTGGGTATTTACCTGGAAGTATGTTAGCTCAATTTTGAAATTTTTGATGAGCCTCCATATTGTTTTCCATAGTAGTTGGACCAGTTTACATTCCCACAACAGTGTACAGTTGACCCTTGAACAAAAGCATTTCTGCATTCAGAGACTCAACCAACCTCAGATTTCACTGAAAAAAATTCTAAGTGGACCTGCACAGTTCTAACTTGTGTTAAGTGTCAACTGTATAAGGGTTCCCTTTTCACCACATCCTCACCAGCACCCGTTATGTCACTTCTTGGTGACAGCCATTGTAACAGGTATGAGGTGTCTTATTATGGTTTTTATTTGCATTTCCCTGAAGATTAGGCATGTTGAGCATTTTTTCATGTACCTGTTTGCCATTCTGATGTCCTCTTTGGAAAAATGTCCATTTAGTTATGCCCATTTTTTAGCTGGATTGGGTTTTTTTGTTGTTATTAAGTTGTATGTATCGTTTACATATATTTTGGACATTAAGCCCTTATTTAATATATGGTGTGCAAAAATTTTTCTCCCATTTAGGTTATCCTTCATTTTTTGTCTCTTTTGCTGTGCAGAATTCTGAGTTTGATGTAGTCCCATTTGTTTTTTGCCTTTGTTTGTGCTTTTGGCGTTATGTCCAAAAAATCATTGCTAAGACCAATATTAAGGAGCTTCTCCCCTTCTAGAAGTTTTATGGTGTCAGGTCTTATGTTTAAGTCTTTGATCCATTTCAAGTTATTTTTTTTTTTAAATTATGATTTCTGTTAATATATTCAAAGCAGGACTTCTTTGATTACATTATCAAAAATTGCCCCCTCGGGCTTCCCTGGTGGCGCAGTGATTGAGAGTCTGCCTGCTAATGCAGGGGACGTGGGTTCGTGCCCCGGTCCAGGAAGATCCCACATGCTGCGGAGCGGCTGAGCCCGTGAGCCATGGCCGCTGAGCCTGTGCGTCTGAAGAGACCACAGCAGTGAGAGGCCCACGTACTGAAAAAAAAAAAAAAAAAAAAAAATTGCCCCCTCATCTCCTCATTTACTATCCAATTAGCCTGTTTTATTCACAGCACTTATCACTATTCAAGTTAATTTTTGTGAATGGTGTTAGGTAGGCATCCAATTTCATTGTTGTGCATGTGTTCTTCTCTGGTTTCCCAGCACCACTTTTTGAAGAGACTATCCTTTCCCCATTGGGTGTTCTTGGCTCCCTTGTCAAATATTAGGTGACCACTGGGATTTAATTCTGGGCTTTCTATTCTATTCCATTGGTCAATGTGTCTATTTTTGTGCCAGTACCATAATGTTTTTATTACCGTGGCTTTGTAATATAGTTTGAAATCTGAACGCATGATATCCACAGCTTAGTTCTTTTTTCTCAGGATTGTTTTGGCTGTTCGGGGCTTTTTTGTGGTTCCACAAAAATTTTTGGATTCTTTCTTCTATGTCTGTAAAAGAATGCCTTTGGCACTTTGATAGGAACTGCACTGAATCTGTAGATAGCTTTGGGTAGTAAGGACATCTAGTAAAGTCCTCCATTGGATTCTTCCAATCCATGAACATAGGATGTCTTTCCATTCGCGTCTTCTTTGATTTCTTTCAGCAGCCTTGTAGTTTTCATTGTACAGATCTTTCACTTCCTTGGTTAAACTTTTCTTCAGTAGTATATTGTTTTTGTGCTATTTTGAGTGGGATAGTTTTATCAATATTTTGTTTTCAGATGCTTCATCATTAGTGTAAATGAATGCAACTGACTTATGTATGACGATTTTGTATCCTGGAACTTTACTGAAATTGTTGATTAGTCCCAACAGTGTTTTGGTTGACTCTGGGATTATCTATATATAAAACCAAATCATCACAAATAGAGACATTTTACTTCTTCCTTTCTGATTTGGATGCCTTTTTCAATTCTCTTGCCTAGTTGCTGTAGCTAGGAATTCCAATACTATAATGAGTATGAGTGGTGAGAGTGGGCATCATTGTCTTGTTCCTGATCTTAGAGGAAAAACTTTCAACTGTTCTCCATTAACAGCTGTGGGTTTATGGTACACAGTCTTTGTTATATTGAGGTATATTCTTTTTTTACCCAATCTGTTAAAGGTTTTTATTATGAAAGGATGTTGTATTTTGTCAGATCCTTTTTCTGCATTTATTGAAATGATCATATAATTTTTCTTTCATTTTATTGAAGCGATATATTATTACATTTATTGATTTGCATATGTTAAATCATCCTTGCATACAAGGGATCAATCCCACTTTGGTCATGGTATATAATCCTATTTGTGTGTCCTTGAATTTGGTTTGCTAATATCTGGTTGAGAGTTTTTGCGTCTATATTCAGCAGGGATATTGGTCTGTAGCCTCATTTGGTTCTGGTATCAATGTAATGCTGGCCTTGTAGATGACTTTGGAAGAGTTCCCTCCTCCTTAATACTTTGGAAGTGTTTGGAGGAAGATTGTGTTCATTCTTCTTTATATGTTTGGTAGAATTCACCACTGAAGCCATCTGGTACTGTAGTTTTCTGTGTTGGGATTTTTAAAATTACTGTTTCAGTTCCTTTACTCATTACTGCTCTGTCATGGAGATCTCTCCTCAGAAATGTGGGGTGTCACTGAAAAGCAATGGGACCCTCCAACTGCAGCCCACAAGCTGAGTAGACTTATACTTACCTTTTGCACTTTCCACCTCCTCTGCTGGACAGGTTGCTGCTGCCGCCACAGCCAGTGTCACCACATCTCCCTTGGCTCCCTAGCCTCCTTTGAGGTTTCATTCACCCAATTTCAGATACACAGATGAATCTCTCTCAGGTGTCCTGGTATGCTGTGCAGAGGCACTTGTGTCCAGTTATGGATGTCTGATTCGTTAGAAGTCAAAGGGAGAGAAAAGGAAGCACTGGTGCCACCGTGATGCTGATGTCTTCACTAAAGGATCATCTTAAAGGCACTCCACTTTGGAGACTCCTGCAAAAGGTAAAAGAAAACCCCTGGAAAGTTTTAAAAGGAGAAGTGACAGATTTGCACTTAGATTGCTCTGAATGGAATTTAGATTCTGAATGGAATTAGATTGCTTTGAATGGAATTTCAAGTGAATATGAGGGTATTAAGACTAGAAGTTTTAAATTCTTGAACCTCTTCAGTCATCTACATTCTTTTATGTGGCATCAGACCAAGATGATAAAGGCTTAAGGGAGGGAAATGGTACAATGCACAGAGAGAACGGATTTATAAAATATTTGGAATAGAAAACTTAGCTTTGATACTGACTGGTCACTTAAATACTGTTATAAATTTTCTTATAACAAATTTCAATGATCAAATCATTTTGGTACCAATTTTGCTAATACTGGATGTACTAATAACGGAAATTATACTTACTCATTGCAAAACCAAGAGCAGGGCAAAAGGTTCAGACTAGTGAGTTAACAAGTGAAAAAACACTGATTTTGAGTATTTGATTTATCTGATCAAACTGAACATTTCCTTTAGAGCAGCTGCTATGAAACACCCCTTTCCTCAAAAAATTCCAAATAACATTTCTGCAAAAGAAACTTAAGGCAAACAACTTAGAACAAGGACAAAGTTTAAAAGTCAGTTGAAATTTTCTTTTAATTAAAGACCCAAGGGACAAGAAGCTCCTTTGTGTTACAGTACATAACATATGGCTCTTATACAGAGTAAAATAGACACCAGGGAGTCAAGTGTTTATACCAGCGCTGAATTCTTACTGTAGCAGCCAAAAAGTGAAGCAGGATTTCCTTTACTGGCATTGAGACTGTAACACATTTTTACATGCAATAAATTCTTTGGTAGACTTAATCATTCAGTGGAATTACAGAATTTGCAAAGGAAAGTAATAGTCAAATATTTCATGTAAAATTTGAGCACAGTACTTCTCACCATATGCTATTTATACAGACTTCAGAAAAAATGTCAATCCTACTAAACTTTTACATACTGCCTCAAAATTTGCCAGTTAACTTCTCTGTGTTCAAAAAAAATGTAACTATAACGAAGTAGGGCAGATAATGAGTTTTTAAAATATGTTTCATGATGTTTCTAGTAATTGTGCAAATGGAAACTAATCTGAAGGATGTGGAATTCTTTGAAATCCTGGATGGCTACCACTTTCTCCTCTCCATCCTCCTCCCAAGCACATCTGTAAGGCATCATTTTGGAACAGCTATCTAATACATCTTAAATTAAGTACATAAATAATGACAGCAATAATTTTCAACTATTACTACACCATAATATCCTCAAGACTTTGCCTTATTATATGAAGAACACGAGTTTTGAATGGTGAAAGTAAATGACTTACTACAAAAAGGAAAAACCCATGACGGGCAAAGGAGCATCAAATGATCTTGATGATGACACTGAAGCCCAGTATGAATAATGCCATGAAATGTCAGTATTGGTTTGGTTTGAAAGCTGATGCTCCTCCTGTGCGATGAGTGCTCTCCCATCAAGAAGTTATTTCTGAAGTAGTTTGTGTTTTGATCTTACCACACACCAAAATTTCTGAGACAGGATTTTCCTTTTAAAATCAGAAACTTGTTCCCACTGCGCATCCAGGACTGAAGCATTGTAATGTTCTTTGGGTGACTTATAAGATTAGTGTCATAATCATGTAATTACATGTGGGGTTATTTCACTTAAACCACCTGCACTGCTACAGTTCTAAACTCATCCTAGAGAGATTTAAAATAAATAAAGTGACTTAAGTTCTCTCACAGATGGGTTCTATATGCAGAAACTTTCTCCTCATGAAGCTGCCACTGTAATCAGAGTTCATGGCGATGACCGATGGCCCCATCCGGTAGCCCTCTCACACAACAGTCTGTACAGGAGTGACACACTGTGCAGGAGAACCGGCTCTCTCCGAGGATGAGGTTGATCGGTTGGAAATTTCTCTCTGTAGTTCCTCTACTTTCTTCTGAAGCTCTGCTCGTTTAGCAAGAAGTTCTTTGTATCTGTTGTGAATGGGCTCCTACAAGAGCAGCACACCCTAAAATTATTTAACTAGGCAATCCTAAACAAACCCAAAGTCAAGTCATTCCAGTATAGAGCTCCTTCCCTCAATGCTGCAATGTGTGTGTTTTCAGCTATGGGGACCACACCCACCTTTCCAGAACATCAGTGAAAACTAACTTTAGGGACTCCTCTGACACCACTGCTCTTTTCACTGGCTTCCCTAGTGCCCCCCAAGTGTTTCCACAGAATACCCTGAAACTGGTACTTAGCCAAATACAACAAATAATTAAGTAACAATGTAATCTAAAAGCCAATACTCAAAGATTTCCTGTCATTTAGTTGCAGACTTTTTAGTCTTTTAAACAGTTCTAAGCATAAATATTCCATAACATTTTAAAAAAATCAACCAGAATTTTGTTAGGCTTTTAACTTTCCTAAAGCTATTTTCTCCAGCCTATTAAAACAAGACCTCTAGTCCAGCGCCCTCATTTTATAGAAGAGGGGAAAAAAGACAAAACAGAAGTGACTTGTCCAAGGCCAAACAAGCGAGTCATGATAAGAACCAAGTGTACTGATTATCCCTATGTAGTGCTTTTTCTACTATGCAATTAAAACTGTTAACAGGAAAAAGTGAAAGCTTTAAATATGCACAGATAATTTTTCTAGCTGCTTTAAAGGGGACGAATGTAATTCATACAACTGCATGGATAAAAACTCTCATTGTATATTGCAGGGCATACCTGTGGCTTCATCCGTGGATTCCACCTTACGTAGTATCCCACCCAGAGCTCTAGGTGGCGCATGCTGGCTACTGGATAAAGGACATGATTGGAATAGCTCCCATAGAGAGGATTAGTGAAGTCCTCCAGCTGACTATTTATGTAAGACCACAATGACACAGTCCTTTTGGGAAGATTCTATAAGAAGGAAAAAGATTCTCCATTACATAAGCTAATTATACTTTAGATGGAATTTGTAAAGAGGTATATTGTGTTCATTTAAATTGTTTCAGAGGGAGAGAGAACTCAAGACACTGTGGTGACAGCCCCACTTAGATTAAAATTAGAGGGTATTGGAAAACTGTGCAGTTCTGCAAAAAGTTAAACAGAGTTACCATACCAGCAATTCCACTCTTAGGTATATACCCAAGAGAAGTGAAAACACATGCACACACAACCCAGTACACAAATGTTCAAAGTAGCATCAGTCATAGTAGCCAAAAAGTAGAAACAACCCAAAAGACCATCAACTGATAAATGGATGAAATGCAGTATATCAATACAATGGATGATTCAGTCATAAAAAGGAATGAAGTACTGATACACGCTACAAATTGAACCCTGAAAACATTATGCTAAGTGAAAGAAGCCAAACACAAAGGCCACACCCTGACTGATTTCATTTATATGAAATGTCCAGAAGAGGCAAATTAAGAGACAGATTAGTGTTTGCCAGGGTCTGAGGAGAAGAATGGGAAGCTACTAACAGGTATGGGGTTTCTTTTCAGTGTTCTGAAATTAATGGTAGTGATGGCTATACAACTCGAGAGATGCTAAAACCCACTAAATTATACACTTTAAAAGAGTGAATTTTATGGAATGCAAATTATAGCTCAGTTTTAAAAACATTTCTTTTTTTAAAGACATAGTGAATCCTATCTGAGGCTCTCAAAAAATGAAAGTATCTTTGGAAGTTATCTATTAATTACCTAACGTGCAAGAAATTCTTTTTTTGTACCAATAATTGTTTCTTTTATTGCTGAGTAGTACTACATCATATAGAAATACCACAGGTGAAGAGCATTTAGGTTGTTTTCAGTTTTCAGCCACTGTAAGTAAAGCTGATATGAACATTTGTGGGAAGAAAATCAGAATTTTGTGGAAACAAAAGTTTCTATTTCTCTAGGATAAATACCCAGTAGTATGATTACCAGGTCATATGGTAAGTAAATGCATAGCTTTATATACAAATGTCAACTGTTTATGAGACATTCAATAAATTCTTGACTGCCTACTATGCACGGAAATATTTACTGCATGCTACATACTGAAGATGTAATGGTGAATTAAAAAATTTAATACCGGTCGTCAAGGAATTTCTCGTCTAGGAAGCACTTACTACATGGCAGTTGTTACAGTGTTTTGTATGGCCTATTTTACGCAATCCTCACAACAGTAAGCAGTACGAAGTACTTAAGTAAGTAAGCACTATCATCCCTACTTTACAGAAGCCTAAATTAACTTGCCCAACTTCACACAGTAAGTCAAAGATCCAAGATTTGAACCCAGGCAGCCTGGCTCCAGAGCAAGCATTCTTTGCCACTAGGCTTTATAGAAAAACATGAAGAAACTATTTTATAGCCACATTTTTTAGAATGGAAACTGAAGCAGAGGGAGACACTAAACAAGATAATTTAGAATTTCATACATAGGATAGATGTATTTTGAGGAAGACAACCTGAAGTGTAATCCTTACAAGGTTTCTTCTAAATAATATCAACCACTTAAAAGTGGTAACTCTGGGCTAGTGGGGTAACAAATTTTAACTTCCTGCTTAATGTCTTTTCAGTGTTCGAATGTTTTATGATATTATTTTACAATTTAAAAAAAACCTAAAATGGCTCATACATATGCAGAATATATTTGGGGAAGTGAGCTGTCCATTCATTCAAATACATTTTTTTTGGCTAATTATATTTTTCTGCACCTGTTTTGATGGATTTCCATCCTGCAGGGAGTGACAGGTACATGGGCACTCCTAAGACTCCACATACTTCAGTTCTCTTTAGGAGACACTGCTTCCTACCCATAAACTCAACTGACAGCTGGCTAGCATATTCAGCCTTGTGACAGAGGTGCTTTAAAATAGATCAGGTTCAGATGTATGGAAAGAAGCATATTACAGCATATAAAATAAAATATAGCTAAAGGAATCATCCAAAAGAACAACTGTTAAGTTGAAATCCATCAGAGGATGCACTCTAGTAGAGAAAGCACATATTAGGGATACGGGGGGAGGGTAAGGGCTCATGTTTTACCTCTTTTCCTCTCTGCTGTTCACTGTTACAGAGGAATGTTCCAAACAAACAGCTATACAGGTGGTCCAAAATGGTAATGAGAAAATATTCATTGAATTCAAATGCTGTAGGAAACTGCAAAATCAAACACCACAAAATTACTAAGACATTTTCTCAAGCATATTCATCCCTGTATACTGGCAGATCCTTTGTAATACTTCTTAAAATTAGGCTGAACAATATTCAAGACTATATATTTCTAAGCCATTATGGCATTATCTGCTTGGTCTTCTGTTCAAAATTATTTTCTGAGATAATTTTTCCTAATATCTCCTTTTCTTGTACAGTAAGAGTTTGAATGGTCTGATCTTGATGTTTCTGCATCTGTTTATATCAGTTAACCCTCAACTTGAGCCTAATAAATTCTGACTTGTCTTTCTCTGCCAAAAATGACCATAAGCAACATAGTAAGATGTTTCTTTAAATTTTCAACATAGTCTTGTTTCTAGGAATTACACAAAAAAATATCAACGTCTCCAGAAAATGTCAGCAATGCACAAAAATAAATTCCAAGGCAGACATGCAGATCATTTAAAAGCCAACCTACTTATCTTTTCAAGGAACATGCACTCAAACCAGGATATCTTGTAATCCAGTACTCTGGCAGCCTCTTTCTAAAAAAAGAAAATTCACTGTCTCTTTAACCTAGGACAAGTGCTTGACTGGATGTCTTGCTATTACACAAACAACACAATTTTGGGGGAATGTATCAAGGACCAATTACAGATACCAGGAAGGAGGGTAAGGGATTTAGTATAATCCGTCCTATCCATCTAATGTTTCAAGAATTATCTGAAAGCTTCTATGTAGCACTGTACCATTTATAGGACTGTGAAAAGGAATTCCATGAATATTTGGATTGTGGATTTGGGAAATAAATATTGGTGCCAAATTTTTCTTAGAATGATCCCTACCCCATAGTGGAGGAAAACAGTATGAACTGCACGCAAAAGGGACAGGGATGAAAACAACTTTGCCTTGAAGTTTCCTAAATTTATAAGCACGGTAACGTGGCAAATTTATCTTCTCAAACAATTTATCTTCTCGAACAATTCTTGAATAATAATTTTTGTGGCTGTGAAGCAAATGAAGCAGGTAATAAAGCACATGCCAACATAAAGCCAATCAATTGTAAGAAACTTTGTCAAATCTCATTCATTCATTTACAGAACAAATCCCATCTCCTGTACTGTTGGGTTTTTTTTTTTTAATTTTTTACTTATTTATTTTTGGCTGCATTGGGTCTTTGTTGCTGCATGCGGGCTTTCTCTAGTTGCAGCGAGCTGGGGCTACTCTTCATTGCAGTGCACGGGCTTCTCATTGCAGTGGCTTCTCTTATCGCGGAGCATGGGCTCTAGGCGCACAGGCTTCAGTAGTGGCACGCGGGCTCAGTAGTTGTAGCTCACAGGCTGTAGAGCACAGGCTCAGTAGTTGTGGCACACAGGCTTAGCCCACGGCATGTGGCATCTTCCCGGACCAGGGATTGAACCCGTGTCCCCTGCACTGGCAGGCGGACTCAACCACTGCACCCCCAGGGAAGTCGCCCCATCTCCTGTACTGATATACACTCTTAACAGCCTTATTTATTAGTCAACCATGAATGCACCCTGACCCCTTACATAGCAAGCCGAAGGAGCTAAGCCTATGATTAGTCTTTCATCTTTGTGGCAAAACTATTTCTCAATTATGAGAAGATGGCTTAATCAGTGAGCATTTCCTGACAACAAAACTAAAATAGCATTATTTTAGAGCATTATTTAAATAGAGTACTAATTGCTGCTCTTGTTTTTAAAATTCTGAGCAGAGGAGGAATATTTTGTCTCCTTACATGTTTAAACTCTAAAGGGCCCTTTATCAACTGCTTCCTGATCCCAGGACTGAGAGGATGGGGATGAGGGCAGAAGGAGATGTAGAATCTGGCTAATTACATTATTGGTCCCATTTTAACAAATTTGCTATTTAAATCTCTGCACATTCAATTATTCATAAAACTGACGATTGCCAATAAACATTATTACTATCTAACACATTCAATGCTCAGGAAGAAAATATCATACAGAAAAATATAAGCAGACATTTACAATAAAGACTCACAACTATAGTGGTATTTTAAGTTCTATCAATGAAACAAGATTAAACTGGTATTACATTATTTATTAACTTAAGCTCAAAATTAGAGTTAAATTGCTTTTACATATACAGCATATAAAAAGTTAACACAACTACTAAGAAAGAAATGCATTTGTCATGTACTCTTCTATGTGAACAATTGGTAAATGTGACTGATTTTGTTTTTCTAACCAATATACCAGAACTAATAGTTCACACACATTGCTCCCTTCAAGGTATGTTCCCCAGAAAGCAGTACACTTAACCATCAATGATGACCTTTGTAGTCCTTTGATATGGCATATTTGATTTTTACCAACACTGTCAAATATTACTTAAAGATTGATAATGGTCAAAAGTAGGTCCTATTGTTTATGGTCAAATACCCCCCCCCAAAAAAAGGATTGATAAGGATTTGTAATAGCTAATATATCGAAAACTATCTCAAAGGCAGTTCCAAAGGAAAAATTCAAACCTACTCCAAGAAGCAGTAAACATTATTAAACTAATAAGCATGTTGTGTCTCCCTTCCCCCTAGTATGCCAAGGGCCTAATTTGTAGAACAAAACTGAATTGTATACACATTTGCATCACATGTGTTAAAATACCAGCCTTAACAAATGGTAGTCGTATCTATTAGGACACTTCATTTAAGCCAGCAGGTTTCAAAACAATCCACCCAAACTGAAATGCTTATGGGAGAAAAATAAACTATTTGATATGTAATTAATGTATTTCACTTGAGGATCACCATTTTTCTCTTAATGAAATAAAGAGTATTTTATTGAAACCAGAACACAATCCTAAAGCCAAGCAGAGCCAGCAACTGCCCTACTTTATATTCCTGTGGCAGTCTAATGAAAAACTAACCAGGCTCCCAAGTTGTTTGAGGTCTAATAAAACTCTTGGATAAATAATTAACTGAAAAAGAAATAATTAACTGATACACCAATGCAATGTATCTAACTTTTGGGTTCTGAGATTATTTTTCCTGAGTTAAACATTTTTAAGACACCAATTCCTTGCCTCATTAGTGAAGTGATCCCATAATAAATCAGGTGTTTTTCAATCTCCTCTGGTATCTTTCCAAAAGACTAAATCTATTTACAGTAATATTTCAAATCATCTGCTAGAATGTTGATTAAGTCTAAAAGAACATAATCTCTCTCTCCATACCTAAAAACAAAAAGAACTGAATCTATTACATACATACCTTGCCATAATTCCCATCTAAATACATTTTTCCATCGAAAGTGCTTAAAACATGATTTCATTTTGCTTCAGTTACCTAGCCTATTTCATTTCTTTACCTCCTTTAGCAATGTACAGATGAGTTTCTGGGTGAATATAAAGCCATTATTTAACACTAATTGTCCAAAACAAAAGAGGAATTGTCCAAAACTCTCAGGCGTTATTATCAATGCCAAGCATTGAAATGCTAATGGAATGAAATTGTCAAGTGTTTAATACTACCTCCAAATAATATCGTTTAACTTAATTCATAATGTAATAATAGGTAATAGTTCTAGTACCTAGAAAACTTACAAGAATTTCCATTTTACATGAAATGTAAGATAATCAGTGATCAAATCCAACTCTGACTGGACAGCTTAAAAGAGAGATGTAAGAATGGATATCCCAGATAAATTACCTGTCTTGTCATTTGCCAGACACAGTCAATAAACTGAAGAAAAACAGGTGATCTGTCTGCATCTGCATGGTTCTTATCTCCATGGCCAAGTCTCTGAAGCAAAGAATGAAATATTATATGAGCTTTGTGGGATTTTTCAGCTTTTAATGAAAGTAATTTTATTTTCCAAGAAAAGTAATATTTGCTCAATATTTTTAAAAATTCAGAATATCTTTTTAAAAGAGCACTGCAAGGAACAGGTTATTTCCTAACATGAGACACTTGTAACAGGAATTACAACTCAGTTTAATAAATAAAACTCAGATCCTAAAAGGCTGATAACGGGACACAGGAGCAGCCAGACCTCAGAGCCCAGATTTTTCTTCTGGAGATTTTGCCCTGAATATTAACAGTTCCTTGTACACTAGCTTCAGGAAGCACCCTTCTCCTTTAACACCTTGGCCAGTGCATGAAGGGGACCTGTTGCATCTGAGTTCCAGACTGTCTTTCAAAAAGAATCACATTAGCACAAATCTTTGAAAACTTTTAAAAAATGCTTGACATCTCCCCTCAAGCATGCACTCACCTACTTTCTCAATTTTTTTTTCTCCTCTGAAGACTTCTGCCCCCAGTGACTGAGATAAACCTCTACTCTGTACCCAAAAACAGTGATTCTAAAAGTATGGTCCACAGACTTCCGGCAGCAGGGCAGGTCTGTGAGTTCAAAACTATTTTTATAATATCACTAAGACACGTTTTGCCTTTTTCAATGTGTTGACATTTGCACTAATGGTGTTAAAGTGATGAAGAATAAAAACTTTTGGTACCTTAGTAGGAATCAAGAAGCAAGGCATTGAAATCAATCTATACTAGCAGTTATTATATTCTTCCTTGCCAAACACGTGCAGTTAAAGAAGGAAAAAAAAAAAAGCCAATCTCTCTTAAGCCAGTTTCCTTGATGAAGCAGTAAAAGTTATTAACTTTATTAAATCTCCCCATTTGAGTACAAAATTTTTAAGTATCCTATTAACAAAACGGGAAATACACATAAAATGCTTCTGCTGCAGACTTAAGTAGGATGGTAGGAAACACGGCTTTTTCATGGAACATCATTTTGACTTGAAAGAACAATATATGAACTATGATTATTAAGACCTGAATACCTTGCAGACATTTTTTTGAAAATATACAAAAGTGAATGCGTCACTTCAAGGAAAACAATGGACAGTATTTGTTACCAATGATACAATTCAAGTTTCTGAGTGAAAATTAGACTTGGGGGAAATTTTTATCTGCTACAATGAATTTGATAATACTTTTCTGATAAAATCAGTAGCGGTATTAACAAATGTGACTATATTATATAATGAAATGCATTAATATTGAAGGGCTATGTAAATCAGTAAGCCAGTATTTTCCAAATTACCAACACTTGATGTTACAAAATCATGCATGGGTAAGAGATCTATTTATTCAAAGTGCAAGACAGACCAAGGGAATTTAATAGAACAAACAACGAAAAATTCATTGAGTTAGTTTTGGATTCCACATTACAATTAACTGCTAAGAAACTACCATTTGTCGAGTTTTGGCACAGTATCCAAAGAAAAATATCCACAATTCCCTGAAAAAAATTAAAATACTCTCTATTTTTCAACCTACATTATCTGTGTGTGTGGTCAGATTTTCCTCATTTCTTCAACCAACAGAACATATTGCAACAGATTGAATGCAGAAGGAGACATAAAATTCAGCTATCTTCTATTAAGCCAGACATTAAAGAAATTTGCAAAAGATGTAGAATAATGCCACTCTTCTCATTAAACTTCTTTGTTTTGGAAAATATAGTTATTTTTCTTTAAAATGTTATTTATGTTAATATATAATAGTACTATGGTTTGAATGTTTGTGTTCCCCCAAAATTCATATGTTGAAATCCTACCTAATGCCCAGTGTGATGGTATTAGGAGCTAACTAGGTCATAAGGGTGGAATCCTCATGAATGGGATTAATGCTCTTATCAAGAGACCCCACAAAAAAAAAGAGACCCCACAGAGGCCCCAGCCCTCTTCCACCATTCAAGAACACAGCGAAATGTTGGCAGTCTGCACCCCGGAAAAAGGCCTTCACCAGAAGGCCATGATGGCACTCTGAACTTGGACTTCCAGCCATCAAAACTGTGAGAAATATAGCTGCCCAAATGGACTAAGAAAACAGATTTATTTCTTTAAATAATATTTAAATTTTTTAAATTTAATTTCTAATATGGTAAATACTGATAGATATAAACAAAGTTCTTTCGGGTCATCAATAATTGTTAAAAAAGGAAAGAGGTCCAGAAATCAAAGTTTGAGAATCATTACCCTGTATTAACCATGTGAGCATACCCTCTTTTTTTTTTTTTTTTTTTTTTTTTTTTTTTGCGGTACGCGGGCCTCTCACTGTTGTGGCCTCTCCCGTTGCGGAGCAACAGGCTCCGGACGCGCAGGCTCAGTGGCCATGGCTCACGGGCCCAGCCGCTCCGCGGCATGTGGGATCCTCCCACACCGGGGCACGAACCCGTGTCCCCTGCATCGGCAGGCGGACTCTCAACCACTGCGCCACCAGGGAAGCCCGTGAGCATACCCTCTTGATCAGATGTCCTTTAACTGTCAAATTCTGCTTTCAGATAACAACTAAGGGGGAAAAAATGGAGTAGGTAACCAGATTCAATCATTTAGGAATCCACTGCAACTTCAAACAGTCTGAAATATTTATGATTTTGGTTATATTTATATGAACATGTACAGCTTTGGCTGACTAAAACTTCATTCTTCTTCATTTCTTTTTTTTTTTTTTTTTTTTTTTTTTTTTGGTAGCCGGGCCCCCCCCCCCGCGG
>NW_020175536.1:1047143-1293433 GCF_003031525.2 Neophocaena asiaeorientalis asiaeorientalis | reverse complement strand
CTTTTTTTTTTTTTTTTTTTTTTTTTTTTAATGGTCTTTTCATGGTAAGTACGTTTTATAGAGAACTGAAAAACATGAGCTATTTGAATAGATACTCCAGATGACCAATTTTATTTGACAGTTCAAGTTCAAAAGAGCAGAATACCTTTAAATGTCCATTTCTTCCAAGTTTTTTCATAAACACTGCTGGGAGCTACTGGATACTAACGGTTAACATTAGAGACAGCATCTGAGCAAACATATTTCAGAAAGTCTTTCAGCTAATCTAGGAAAATGCTGCCAAAAATCACACTCTCAGGGGCGTCAAGGCCTCTGAACAATCTTAATTCTCATCTCCAGATTTTCTAAACCTGCCCCTCCCTCGACTCTACTCCAGCCACACGCAGTCCCACCCAGTGTGAGACACACTCACCATTTGCTCACACTGCTCCTCTTTCCTGGGAAAATATTCCTGCTCCGCACCCTCTAAATTCTATGATTACAACTAACATATACCACAGATGGGCATACATGAGAACCAAGGCCTACAAGGTAACTGTTCCCAAGTTTGCTGATTCCAAATTTAGAGTTTAGCAGAAACACAGCTAAAAACCACTTGAATGTTTATTTAATTAAAAGCTACATGAATCTAAAGTATGTTGTAACAAAAAGTAAATACAAAAGCACAGTATCCTTTAAAAGGGACATAATAACCCCATTCCTCTATTTTAGGAACTACTACAGTTTTGGGTACCATACTTGTAGAAAGCCATGAGCAAAGTCGAGAGGACAAAGGGGAGGGTGCGGGGATTAGGATGAGAAAAGACTGAAGAAAACGGACATTTTGCCAGAACTGAAGATTATGACTGACACAGGAAGACAGCTACTTTCAAATATTTGCAGGGCTATCTTATTTGGATTGGTAGTCATATTTGTTCTTCTTATCTCCAAAGGGGAATGTAAGAAAATGAGAAGTAAATTTTAATTCACTATGAAGAAAAATTTGTAGTAGGTAGACTTTCTTCAGTGAGACTGGACAGCCTCAGGAAGGGACTTGCTGCTTATTTCTGGAGGTGTTAATGAAGAAACCAAACCACCATTTCACGGGGACACCAGAGAAGACATTCCCTGGACTCTGAGGCCTTTCCAACTTTTAGATTTGATACGAATGACAACATCAAAATAAATTTTAAGTCATATAGAGGGCACAAAAATTTGTCATTTCCATAAAACTAACTGTAACACTTTCCATACATATAGGTCATTAAGGGTAATAGAAAAGCTATTTTATTCCCAACTCTAAATTAAATTATTTTTTCTCTGTTATTTCTTTTAGGCCCAGTCTAAATTGTTTTAGACCCTGATCCTGTGTGAGTAGTGCTACTTTGTAGGCCTACTTTAAATTAAGAATAATAGGCCAGTCTCACGTTTTTTTAAGTCTACAGGAAAAGCTAGAAGCGCCCTGTAGCTCCGTAACAGCCCATGCTGCTCTGAACTATCATTTGAAGGTGGAAGTCACAGAAGGGTATCTCCTATTCCCGACAGAGAGTATGGAAGAGACTGGGCCAAGAGCCTGACCAACAGCTAACCCTGGCTCCAGACTGCAGAGCCACAGAAGGATAACCCAGTGCTTCCAAAACAAGCCCAAAGTTCTCTTGGGAAGTTTACCCATTAGAACAAAGGATCAGATTTAGACGAATATCTAGTGAGTAAAGGCATGATTTTCACACGCCTTACATGACATGCATATGTGATACACTGAGTCACGGTTCTTTACTCACAAGCTGAAATCGATGTCCAAAGCTTAGCCACTCTTTTTCTACAAGGACTTCAAATCCTCGGATGGTTCGGTAGTATCCATCCAACATGAGCATGGCCAGGGAGGTCAGCTGAGCTGTGCGATCCCAGCCATCACTGCAGTGGACTACCACAGACGTCTTTCCTGACTCTACTTTGTCAGCAATCCTAAGAGCCCCTGCAAGAATAAGCTGCGAACAGATTTTTTAAATTAATTTTTTAAAAAATTAAATGCTTCCTTCTTCAAAATTTACTAATAGAATTTTGTTCAGAGATGACTGTCTCAATACCACGTGGAGAAAAAAACATCAGTCTCTTCCCAGAAAGAATTTTTGTGAATGGTAGAAGATACATAAATTTTGCTTTTAAAACTAAAAAAAAACTCATAAATGCAGACTCCTATTAATCTACACAATGAAATATCCAAACAAAAGGTGGCTTTGAGTTCTAAACAAATCAAAAATATGAGTAAGAGGAAAGAAGGATTAAGTTCTAAAGAGATCTATTTCTGAGACTCTTCAAATATTCCAACATCATCCATTTAAATAAAAATAATACACCAACTTTAGTTTTACCTGTTATTTAAAACAATGATACTTAACCAAATTAGAATATGAAAGCCATAAAGTTGGATATTTTAAAATATTCTACAGCTTCTATAGCATTTATTCTACTGTTTTTATATACATCATATAGCATACAGCAAGCACAGTATAAAACTTCAGAGTAAGCTGCTTTTTTTGTATTAGTATGAATGGAAAATTCTGATCAGACCAATATATTACCATGTCAATTTAACTGGTATCTAAAATAATTTCAGGTTTTTTTTAAAATATGCAGAGACTGCAAAATAATTTACCTTTTCTGAAGCTGATCTTGAGTTAAAACTAGACAGAATTAGATGTAACCAATAAAGAAACACAAAGTATGGTATCCTTTAAAATGAACAATATAGCCACATTTTTCTCTGCAATGGCCGAATCATACTTAAAGAACAGCATGATTACACAAACATAGATAAGAATGAAAGAAAAGATATACTAGGCTTGGAGAATCTCATGATGACCTCCTTTTGATTATAACTGTAGGCATATTCTGGAAGTGGGGTACTCTGAAGCAATCTCAATCTTAACTATGCATCAGAGTCATTTGTGAGCATTAAAAAAAACAAACACCTGGTCCCCATTCTCCACTAATCCTAACTTACTATTTTAAATAACTTCTACCTAAAATTCAAATGTATATCCAAACTTACACATCACTGACCCAAAGGATTAAAACAGCTGGAGAGTTAAGACAGACAGGAAAGAATTATCCAAAGTGGTCATCTTCATTGATTCATTGATTGATTCATTCATTCAAAAGATAAACATTTACGGAGTCCCCTACCATGTGGCTCCAGGTGTTGGAAATAGAGCAGCAAACAGAACAAAGTGCTGGCTTAACGAAGTTTACATTCTACTTAGGTGAGGCCAGCCAGGTGCAAATAAGGAAAGAAATACACAGTGTGTCAGAGGGCAGTAAGTGAAAAAGCACCATCTAGGTCTAGGGAGTGCTGGCAGAACTGCTATTTTATATGGAGTGGTTGGGAAAGGCATCTTTGAGAAAGTGATATTTGAGCAGAGATTTAAAGAAAGTAAGTGGGTAAGCCTGGCAGATGTGAGGACTGGGGGAGGAGAAAGTGGTCCAGACACAACTGTACCTCTTAAACTTCTAAGGAAACTTATTTCGGTTACAGCCAGATTTTTTTTTTTGTGTGTGTGGTATGCGGGCCTCTCACTGTTGTGGCCTCTCCCGTTGCAGAGCACAGGCTCCAGACGCGCAGGCTCAGCAGCCATGGCACACAGGCCTAGCCACTCCACGGCGTGTGCGATCTTCCTGGACCGGGGCACGAACCCGTGTCCCCTGCATCGGCAGGCGGACTCCCAACCACTGCGCCACCAGGGAAGCCCTATAGCCAGATTTTTGGAGAGAATGTTGTACCTGCTAAAAATTGACCTGGAACTTACAGAATGCTGCAATTTACGTTAGTTCTGAATCAAGTCTTATGGTTTTCTACTTATACATCATACAATGTAATAGATGGTCCCGTGACTATTCTCTTTAACAAAAGAGTGTGTATACACTTTGCTACATTCAAGCTTCTATGTTTCTAGAAGAGAAACAGTAATCAAAATAGTCTGTAATTGTCATTAGGTCAATTTAGCTTTCAATTCTTAGTTTTAGAGGTTTTAATGTGAGTACAATCTGCTCCTTCTTAACATGAAAAATCTCATTTCCATTTATTTCATAATATAAATATATGCGGTTATATATATTATAGAAATCTATATTTTGGTAAGGTATCTTACTGAAATTCAGACACTATCTGAAAATATATGTAACTATATTAACTGAAATAACATTTGGTGCTTCAAACATTATATATATTGGGCTTCCCTGGTGGCGCAGTGGTTGGGAGTCCGCCTGCCGACGCAGGGGACACAGGTTCATGCCCTGGTCCGGGAAGATCCCACACGCTGTGGAGTGGCTAGGCCCGTGAGCCATGGCCGCTGAGCCTGCGCGTCCGGAGCCTGTGCTCCGCAACGGGAGAGGCCACAACAGTGAGAGGCCCACGTACCGCAAAAAAAAACCAAAAACAAAAACATTATATATATTAACATATTAGGCAAGCTAGGGTTCACACGGTAGTCTCCAAATCATTTAGCATTCAAATGGTATCCTTCATTTAACTATTTCACCTCATGTGCCTGACCAGAATGGTTTTCACAAGCCATGCAACGATTATTTATTGAGTGCTTTATTCATATCATATAGTGCTGCCCTGGCTCCTGAGGGGACAAAGAAGAAATATGATTTAGCCTGTCCTACTCTCCATGAATTAGCAATATATGTTGGGTGACACACAAAAGTAATTAAATCAAGTGCATGGTAACACCTGATTAGCTGGAAAGCAAAAGTAAAGTGAAAAGTTCAGAGAAAATGAAAACGAATGCAATCTGGGAAGACTTCATGGAAGAAATGAAATATGAGCTGGGATCTGAAGAATGGGCAGAATTCAGATAGGATGGGAAAGAGAGGGAACAAAAGAAGTACAACTGAACCAAATGCATAATATAGAAAATTAATTCATTCAGGCACCAAAACTTAAAAGTAGTTCTAATTATCAAAGCAGTTATCAATTTTTCACTGTTTAAAAAGGTACTTTCATCTTGATTTCAATTGTAAGAAAAGAGCCGATATAGACAAAAGGGCAGAGAAAGTCCTTGTTTGATATCCTATGATAGTTTAAAGAAATAATAACATACCCACCTTAATATGCTCTAGCCAGTGAGTAGATTCCAAGTTAGACAACCAGTGGGTCTCCTCAATGTTGGGGTACACAATCTCCTTAAGTTTTCGTAAAGATTCTCTCATAACATGGATATTGTGGATATCTAGAAAAACTAGTTCTGCATTTTGATAGGCATCTTCACTTTCATAACCTCCACCTTTTGCCTGGAAAAAAAAAAGCAAACATCACAGGAAATTATAAATGAATGCACATCCATTGTATGTTGACATCCCCAAGAATGCCACAAAATATCCAATAGAATCAAAGACGATACACATTACTGATGGATAGGAAAACTCCACGGGAAAATGTGGCTGGCTCAAGGCAACTTAACACAACCACGCTCTATCACATGTTCTTCATAAAACAAGAATATACTCTCACCCTGACTTCCTTTTGTTAAAATTATATGTGATAACATAAATGAAGGTAAAATTTCCCTATCCATATTTCAAGTCCTACTCAAACATAATTTCATAAAGAAGACTGAAGTCACCAGACCAGCAAGCTCCATGTGCAGGGACTAGTTTACCCCTGGCCCATGCTTCTTCACCTCCCTTCCTCTTCACCTCATTTTAATCTTAATATTTGTAAAGCCCTTTGCAATCATAGTGACTGGCTTCTAGTATAACCACACAACTACTATTAAATAAGAAGACTGAACAAGTATAAAAGCACAGAGTACTATAGTATAATACTATCACTATATTCAAAGATGTAAATCTACAAGTACAGAACAGAATGAGAAATATTTGGTGTTCACAATAAGCTATGGCTGGAGAACTAAATTTTTCTGGATTGAATCTTTCTCTATTTTAAGAAAATATTCTCCTACCTTATGTATAAAATATGCATCCTGTCTTATGTATAAAAGCATGCTTCTTAGAGCACTAATGGAAAAAAAATTAGGAAGATACAGGAACAGCCACTGTAGTTACACAAAATTAAGAGATTACACCTTTGAAAACAACAAAACTCACCTCTTAACCAACAACAAATTACCAAAGGAAGTTCAAGTTTCCGTTCTGACACTGATAGTCTGGGAAATAGTTTGGAGTTAAGAATGGTACAGGTACAAAATTAACAGTGTTTCATTAAGTACCTGTTAACACGGATTACTTCTGGAGAGTGGGATAGGACAGGCAAGGGGTAAAGGGACGTTCAAATTTGTTGCAACAAATCCTAGAAACATGGCAGTAGTAGCAACTACACAGAACCTGTCACAAAAACACACAGAATGAAAATGCTCTGGAATCAGATAGTTATACAACTTTATGAATATAATAAAAACACTGAAATACATACTTTAAAAGAGTGCATTTTATGGTGTGTGTTATATTTCAATATAACTGATATTTTAAAAAATAGAGCAACTAGATAGTAAAACCAAAAACACACAAAAATCATTCAAGACAGAACTGAAGGACAAAGCATTCCATCAAACCCCAAAACCACCAACAGTCACAAGATCTAGATGCTATCGGCGAATGTGTGAAGGAACAAATGGATATAAGATGGACTGGAGAACAAGAGATTCACAAGAGAGTCTTATAATTTGTAGTGTTTGTTCTGCTTCCTTGTTTTAGCTTTCTTCCTCCAGAACTACAGGGAAGAACAACAGATCAATCTAAGAAGTACCACTGAAACCAGGAAGGGTTCTGTCCAGTCTAACAGCCGAGTTACTAGAGAAACTCAGAAATGAAATGAGACTTGGGAACAAATTAGAAATAAAAGAAAAAAAATCAGAAATAAAGACTAAATTAGAAGAAACTCAAGAGCAAATAAACACAATGGATATTAAATTAAAAGAAATAGAGAGTGAAAAGCAAAATATAAAACCAGAACAGGAATAGAAAGCATAAAAAGGATTCAAGAGAAAGTGGCAAATGATGAAGATAGGCAAAGAAGAGCCAGCACAGGAATAACAGGAGTCCAGAAGAAGCAAGCCATACATGGAAATGAAACAAATACTAAGAACTATGATTAAAGAAAAAATTCATGAAATTTTTAAATTGGAAATTACCAATTAAAATAGCGTACATGCATACTTGATAATATAGACCCAGAACACAAAACATGAAGACATATTCTGGCAAAATAACTGGACTTCAAAGAAAAAGAAAAAACAAAATCTTTCACAAATCCAAGTAAAAAGAGTGACTTAGAAGGAAAGGAAATTTAGTTTATCATCAGACTTTGAAAATTTATGCCAAAAAAAGCAACATATTTAAGACATTCAATAAAATCAAATGTAAGCCAAGAATTTTATGCCCAGCAAAACTAACTCAAATATAAAGGACATAAAGCTGCTATCAGCATACAAATACTCAAAATATAGTTCTTATGAGCCTTGCTGAAATATTTACAAGAGAACAACTCCAGACAAAAAAAAAAGACCAGAAAGACATCCATATAAGAATTGGTTATTGGCACAAAATATTTAGCTACTTGTAGAAGTCAGAGGTAAAAGGCAAAAAGTATGTGTACAAAAGGGAGACTATGTAAAGTCTACACATGCTCTGATGACATAAATATAATCAATTATTTTAAAATGGGAGAAAATGGAAAAAAATTTAACTTTTCAGTAAATGTACTGGTGATGATACTATTAATACTGTTATTCTAAGACCATGGTAGGATAAAGCAAATGAGTTATGTAGCATACTAATGTTATTATCCCCTCTGTCTTTGAGAATCGGGATTTCTGGTGTGGAAGGAAGGAGATACACATGTAACTTAGAAGAAGTATTGTAAAAACTCTAGCACTGAATTTAAATTGAAAGCACCAGTATGAACTCATGAGGTATAATACTTTATCTTTAAAAACATTTGTTTCCTAGCTCTATCCACTGAAAAGACTTAGAAATTAGACCAACCCAGTAGCAAATAATTATCCTTAGCACCCAGATTATGGTTTGAAATACCATTTCCTACTAACAGAAACCAGAACTTCTTAGAGAAATGGCTATTCTAAGCCTGCGGCAGGAAACACACAAGATTTCCTGATGAGTCTGGTATACCTTGTCATACCAGATAGCAAAGATTACTATGGTTATGTCAAAAGAACTCAGGAGATAACTTGAAAAGTGCCCCTCAGACCAAAGGTGGGAATGTTTTTTTTCAAAAATACCATCTGCAATGAATTAGAAATTGTTGACTACATATAAATACATGCATTCATAATGACACTTAAAAAAATTAGTCACCCTCATGGGATGGTAGGGAGTAAATTCATTATTGGGAAAACTGATAAATAAGGAAAAAGAATCAAGCACTTATCCTGGCTTTCTTATATGAACTGAACTGCTGGTTAACCAAAATTTAGATAAGAGAAAGTGTTTCTTTACAGAAAGAGTTCAACTAAGCTGAAAAGGAAATCATGAAATCAGAATATCACCATCTGGCAACCCCAGTGAATTAACACATCTCGGTACGGAGCATGAACAGCTGCTGATATCCCAAAAAGAAGAATCAGCCACAAATTATGCGCCTCCTGATATATCCCCTATAGCCTTGCCAAAGGAGTTGAACCTGAATCTGAATAAACCTCTGAATTCATGTGAAGGAAATTCAGAGAACAGAAGAAAGTTGAACCATACCATAATACAACTGGCAAAACCTGGACTGTGGAAAACTCTACAATAAAATATATTGGAGTGAAGGAGGGAGGGAAGGAGAAAGGAAGGGCAAGGGGAAGACTATAGATGAAGAGAGACTTAAAAGACATATCAAATACAATACTTGAAAAGGCAAGGCTAAGAGTCTAGAGATGTATACACTTCATTAATAAAAGTATAAAGTAATGTATGAAGACTACTATAAAAGTTAGGATAGTGGTTACTTTTAGCAGGGGTAGAAGGTAAATTTAATTGCGGTAGGGCACACATGGAAGACTTAGTGGCTAGTACAGTTTTAATTCTTGATACGGCTCATGGTGCAAAAGCAGCTGTCATATTCACACTGACAAAGCTATAAAAAATGTTCTTACTATGAAGGTAAAAAAATACTTGTTGCACAAGGATATATACTTTTGCAAATTTTAAAAGGGAGATGGTGGGGATATTGGGTGAAGGTAGTAAAAAAAGGCAAACTTCCAGTTAAAAGATAAGTAAGTAGTGCTGATGTAATGTACAACATGATGACTATAGTCAACAATACTATATTGTATATTTGAAAGTTGCTGAGAGTAGACTTTGAAAATTCACAAGGAAAAAAAATGTAACTGCGTGAGGTGATGGATGTTAACTAAACTTAGGGGGGTGATCATTTCACAATATATGCATATATCAAATCATTATGTTGTACACCTCAAACTTACGCACTTTTCTATGTCAATTATATCTCAATAAAACGGCAGGAAAAAATATATCAAACTGGTAAACTAACCTTCCTGAAGAATGCTGGCAATATACAACAAAACTTTTAAAAATATGCATACTTTAAACTATGATATAGTAATGGTATATCTACGAAACTATTTTATGGAAATAAAGATGCCAACAAAAGATACTTATTTTAGCTATATTTAAAATACTAAATACTTAAACGCCTAATATTAGTAGAATGATTAACTGCACAATGATATAGCTGTATGATGAGTACTATTAAAGTTATTTCAGGGATATTTCATGAAAAGAAATAATTCATATAGAGAGGAAAAACAATGAAAACTAACAATACATAAATGCACAGAACAGTGGGAGAAAATATATCAAAGATTAGTGATTATAAGTGATTTTTATTTCTTTGCTTTGTCTATGCCTTCCTAGATTTTTGTTGTCTATCACATATCAGAAAAATGTCCCAATAGATAAAATATATCAGAGTCTTTTAAAAAAAGAGGGATTTCTGTAGTGAAATATGCATGGGAATGACTTAAAAAATAAGACGACACCAAGACAAATATTAATCAAACTATCAAAAACTAAATACAAAGAAAAAATATTAAAAGCAGCAAGGGAAAAACAACAAATAACATACAAGGGAATCCCCATAAGGTTAACAGCTGACGGCTGATCTTTTGCTGAAACTTTGCAAGCCAAAAGGGAGTGGCAGGACATATTTAAAGTGATGAAACAGAAAAACCTACAACCATGATTCTCTACCCAGCAAGGATCTCATTCAGATTCGATGGAGAAATTAAAACCTTTACAGACAAGCAAAAGCTAAAAGAACTGAGCACCACCAAACCAGCTTTATAACAAATGCTAAAGGAACTTCTCTACACAGGAAACACAAGAGAAGGAAAAGACCTACAATAACAAACCCAAAACAATTAAGAAAATGGTAATAGTAATATACATATCAATAATTACCTTAAAAGTAAATGGATTAAATACAGACTGAAAGCGAGGGGATGGAAAAAGATATTCCATGCAAATGGAAATCAAAAGAAAGCTGGAGTAGCAATTCTCATACTGGACAAAATAGACTTTAAAATAAAGACTATTACAAGACACAAAGAAGGACACTACATAATGATCAAGGGATCAGTCCAAGAAGAAGATATAACATTTGTAAATATTTATGCATCCAACACAGGAGCACCTCAATAAGTAAGGCAAATGCTAACAGCCATAAAAGGGGAAATCGACAGTAACACAATCATAGTAGCGGACTTTAACACCCCACTTTCACCAGTGGACAGATCATCCAAAATGAAAATAAATAAGGAAAACACAAGCTTTAAATGATACATTAAACAAGATGGACTTAATTGATATTTATAGGACATTCCATCCAAAAACAACAGAATACACTTTCTTCTCAAGTGCTCATAGAACATTCTCCAGGATAGATCATATCTTGGGTCACAAGTCAAGCCTTGGTAAATTTAAGAAAATTGAAATCGTATTAGGTATCTTTTCCGACCACAATGCTATGAGACTAGATACCAGTTACAGGAAAAATCTGTAAAAAATACAAACACATGGAGGCTAAACAATACACTACTAAATAACCAAGAGATCACTGAAGAAATCAAAGAAGAAATCAAAAAATACCTAGAAACGAATGATAATGAAAACACGATGACCCAAAACCTTTGGGATGCAGCAAAAGCAGTTCTAAGAGGGAAGTTTATCGCAATACAATCCTACCTCAAGTAACAAGAAAAATCTCAAATAAACAACCTAACCTTACACCTAAAGCAATTAGAGAAAGAAGAACAAAAAACCCCCAAAGATAGCAGAAGGAAAGAATCATAAAGATGAGACCAGAAATAAATGAAAAAGAAATGAAGGAAATGATAGCAGAGATCACTATAACTAAAAGCTGTTTCTTTGAGAAGATAAACAAAACTGATAAACCATTAGCTAGACACCAAGAAAAAAAGGGAGAAGACTCAAGTCAACAGCATTAGAAATGAAAAAGGAGAAGTAACAATTAACGCTGCTGAAATACAAGGGATCATGAGAGATTACTACAAGCAACTGTATGCCAATAAAATGGACAACCTGGAAGAAATGGACACATTCTTAGAAAAGCACAACCTTCCGAGACTGAACCAGGAAGAAATAGAAAATACGAACAGACCAATCACAAGCACTGAAATTGAGACTGTGATTAAAAATCTTCCAACAAACAACAGCCCAGGACCAGATGGCTTCACAAGCGAATTCTATCAAACATTTAAAGAAGAGCTAACACCTATCATTCTCAAACTCTTTCAAAATACAGGAGAGGGAGGAACACTCCCAAACTCATTCTACAAGGCCACCATCACCCTGATACCAAAACCAGACAAAGACGTCACAAAGAAAGAAAACTACAGGCCAATATCACTGATAAACACAGATGCAAAAATCCTCAACAAACTACTAGCAAACAGAATCCAACAGCACATTAAAAGGATCATACAACATGATCAAGTGGGGTTTATCCCAGGAATGCAAGGATTCTTCAATATACGCAAATAAATCTATGTGATACACCGTGTTAACAAATTGAATGATAAAAACCATATGATAATCTCAATAGATGCAGAAAAAGCTTTCAACAAAATTCAACACCATTTATGATAAAAACTCTCTAGAAAGTAGGCATAGAGGGAACTTATCTCAACATAATAAAGGCCATATATGACAAACCCACAGCCAACATCGTTCTCAATGGTGAAAAACTGAAACCATTTCCTCTAAGATCAGGAACAAAACAAGGTTGTCTGCTCTCACCATTATTATTCAACATAGTTTCGGAAGTTTTAGCCACAACAATCAGAGAAGAAAAAGAAATAAAAGGAACCCAAATTGGAAAAGAAGAAGTAAAGCTGTCACTGTTTTCAGATGACATGAGAATACACAGAGAATCCTAAAGATGCTACCAGAGAACTACTAGAGCTAACCAATGAATTTGGTCAAGTAGCAGGATACAAAATTAATGCACAGAAATCTCTTGCAGTCCTATACACTAATGATAAAAAAAATCTGTAAGAGAAATTATGGAAACACTCCTATTTACCACTGCAACAAAAAGAATAAAACACCTAGGAATAAACCTACTTAAGGAGACAAAAGACCTGTATACAGAAAACTATAAGACACTAAGGAAAGAAATTAAAGATGATACAAACAGATGGAGAGATATACCATGTTCTTGGATTAGAAGAATCAACATTGTGAAAATGACTATACTACCCAAAGCAATCTACAGATTCAATGCAATCCCTGTGAAACTATCAATGGTATTTTTCACAAAACTAGAACAAAAAATTTCACAGTTTGTATGGAAATACAAAAGACCTGGAACAGCCAAAGCAATCTTCAGAAAGAAAAACGGAGCTGGAGGAATCAGGCTCCCGGACTTCAGACCATACTACAAAGCTACAGTAATCAAGACAGTATGGTACTGTCACAAAAACAGAAATATAGATCAATGGAATAGAAGAGAAAGTCCAGAGATAAACCCACGCACATATGGTGACCGTACTTTTTTGGCTCAGCGGCCATGGCTCACGGGCCCAGCCGCTCTGCGGAATGTGGGATTTTCCCAGCCCGGAGCACAAACCCGTGTCCCCTGCATCAGCAGGTGGACTCTCAACCTTTGCGCCACCAGGGAAGCCCTCATGACCGTACTTTTGATAAAGGAGGCAAGAATATACAATGGAGAAAAGACAGACTCTTCAATAAGTGATGATGGGAAAACTGGAAATCTACATGTAAAAGAATGAAATCAGAACACTCCCTAACACCATACACAAAAATAACTCAAAATGGATTAAAGACCTAAATGTAAGGCCAGACACTATCAAACTCTTAGAGGAAAACATACGCAGAACACTCTTTGACATAAATCACAGCAAGATCCTTTCTGACCCACCTCCTAGAGAAATGGAAATAAAAACAAAAATAAACAAATGGGACCTAATGAAACTTAAAAGCTTTTTGCACAGCAAAGGAAACCATAAATAAGATGAAAAGTCAACCCTCGGAATGGGAGAAAATACTTGCAAATGAAGCAATTGACAAAGGATTAATCTCCAAAATTTACAAGAAGCTCATGCAGCTCAATATCAAAAAAACAAGCAACCCAATCCAAAAATGGGCAGAAGACTTAATTAGACATTTCTCCAAAGAAGATATACAGATTGCCACCAAACACATGAAAGGATGCTCAACATCACTAATCATTTTAGAGAAATGCAAATCAAAACTACGATGAGGTATCACCTCACACCAGTCAGAATGGCCATCATCAAAAAATCTACAAACAATAAATGCTGGAGAGGGGGTGGAGAAAAGGGAACCCTCTTGCACTGTTGGTGGGAATGTAAACTGATACAGCCAGTATATACGGATAATAGTATGGAGGTTCCTTATAAAGCTAAAAATAGAACTACCATACCACCCAGCAATCCCACTAATGGGCATATATGCTGCAAAAACCGTAATTCAAAATGAGTCATGTACCACAATGTTCATTGCAGCTCTATTTACAATAGTCAGGACATGGAAGCAACCTAGCTGTCCATCAACAGATGAATGGATAAAGAAGATGTGGCACATATATACAATGGAATATTACTCAGCCATAAAAAGAAACGAAATTGAACTATTTGTAGTGAGGTGGATGGACCTAGAGTCTGTCATACAGAGTGAAGTCAGTCAGAAAGAGAAAAACAAATACCATATGCTAACACATATATATGGAATCTAAAAAAAAAAAAAAAATTGTCAGAAGAACCTAGGGGCAAGATGGGAATAAAGATGCTGACCTACTAGAGAATGGACTTGAGGATACGGGCAGGGGCAAGGGTAAGCTGTGACAAAGTGAGAGAGTGTCATGGACATGTATACACTACCAAACATAAAATAGCTAGCTAGTGGGAAGCAGCTGCATAGCACAGGGAGATCAGCTCGGTGCTTTGTGACCACCTAGAGGGGTGGGATAGGGAGGCTGGGAGGGAGGGAGATGCAAGAGGGAGGAGATATGGGGATATGTGTATATGTATAGCTGATTCACTATGTTATAAAGCAGAAACTAACATACCATTGTAAAGCAATTATACTCCAATAAAGATGTTAAAAAAAAAAAAGATGAGGAATGTAGTATTTTGCTCTACCCCCTTTTCTGCCTTATACGCCTCTCTCCATCTCTCATCCTAGATAACATCTTAAGTCTCATTCCTGCTAATTCATGGTATAAGGTTTACAGAAGGGAACAAGTAATTACTGGAAAAATACATGCCAGTCTCTGGGGTACCAGCTTCATATACACATTGCCTCATTTCTCCTTTAAGGGGAAATACTTACAGTTTAACAGAGAATGTCTGAAATTCACAATGTCCTCAAAACACTAAATAGGACAGAAATAATTAGGTACATGATCCATAATTTAATTTAAGGATGGTCACCCCAGCTCTGTTTATAATAGCAAAAAAAAAAAAGAAAGAACCTAAATATCCAAAAACAATCGGTGTTAGTAATTATCATGTTACAGATATTTATTGGCATAGAAAGAAACAGCACCAATTAAAAAAAGGAAATTGCAATTATCCCATTCTGTCTCAAATATATGTGTGCACGCATCTGCACATAGGCCTGGATGTATAACCGAGATTTAATGGTGTTTCTCTCTTATTTAGTTATAGGATTTGGGGTGTTTTAGTTTTGGGGGGGCTTTTGGGGTTTTTTCTGCTTGTATGTGAGGCAATTTTTTAAAGCTAAATTGCATCTCTTCTCTTTCCTTCTCCTATGGTAGATTTTGTCAACTGGACTAGAATTTCTAGTTCCACAATGCTAATATTTATTCTATAGCAGAAATCAGGACCACTGCTCCAGCTAACTGCAAGTTTTCAGCCTGAATAGCTTGTACAGGTGGAGAGCTGCCAGAAGAGGGCAGCACTGGTCACTGAGAACACTGCATGATTTCTACAACAGTGCTGTGCAGACTTCTTTTGTCAGTCACAAGCTCAGTTTATTGTCCAGTTTGGAGAAGGGAAAGAGAAACTAGTAATTGATGAATACCTATTTCTTACATAAGTAAGCAGGATTATGCACTATTTTTTATCAGGTGAGTTTTGCCCCTAAAACAACCCTGTTAGTTATTATGATTCTCATTTCACAAATAAGCAAATTAAAGTTACTAAAAAGATTAAATAACTGACTCCACATTATGCTGGGATTGACATGTACACACTGCTATATTTAAAACAGATAGCCAATAAGGACCTACTGTATAGCACACGGAACTCTGATCAATATTCTGTAATAACCTAAACGGGAAAAGAATTTGAAAAAGAATAGATACATTTATATGTATAAATGAGTCACTTTGCTGTATACCTGAAACTAATACAACATTGTTAATCGAGTATACTCCAATATAAAATAAAAAAAAAATTTTTTAAGTTATACTATCAAGTAGAAGAGCCAGGATTAGAATCTACACTTTTATCATTGAAAAGCCCAAAGTCTTTCTAGTGCACTGTGGCTCCCACCAATCTCATGAAACTGTAACTATAATCTTAATTACTGGAAGATGATCTCACCTTATTGGCAACAGCATTAACACTTGGCCGGGCGTCAAATATAAACATCTTATGAGATTGGGCATTGGAGTCCATAATGGCTTGAAGGTATTTTTCATCTTCTTTGCTTCGCTTCCCACTTACCCCTACCATGGGCTGGCTACACCGAGTGATTGTGGCTTGACTTTCAGGATGAATCCATGATAAAACCTTAATGGGGGGAAAAAAGTGGCAACACACCCTTTACATGCTTCTCTGTTTATAATCCTTCTGAAAATCATTACTCTATAAAACTCTGCTTTCTAATTGGATTCAAAGGCTAGCCATAAAATGATATACGAGGCTGCTATGAAAATCATCACCTTTCTTTCAAGCCAATACTAGCATGTGGAAAACTTGGTCTAATTCATTAATCAGATATTGATTTATGAAAGTCACTGATTACTGGAAGTATGGTCTCTAGAAAAAAAATAGATTAAAAGGGGGCTAAGTAAACCCCACTTTTAAAGTCTGAGTACTGTATCAGCAAAACTGTCCAACTATAAAGTCTTCAGAATCTGAATTTTTGTACCTAAAATTATTTGAGCTATCTTTCTAGAACACAGTAATTCATCACAAATTTGTAAAGTTTTCTTCTTTCTAGGATTTAAAGGAAAAAAAGCATTTATCACCATGACCAAAGATGTAAAATAAGATAAAGAAATAGTGAATACAGAGCCAACTTTGTTTTCAAGTTAAGAACCATGCAATTCTGTGCAGCTCTCTAATATCCATCTCAAATTCTCCAGAAACGTCTTTAGTCTAAGTCTTTCCTCTGGTTTTCATTTTATTAAATAACACATTCTCTAATATCCCCAGAGAAGACCTGCCACTGTAGCTATTTTTAATCCTGCAACCATTCTCCCATTTGTCATCCTCATCATTATGTGAAGTACAAAAGCAATGGGAAAGTTTCAGCACAGCTTCGCACTTACTGGGATACGGCCCCGTGATCTGAAGGATGCCACTCTCTTTAATTCTTCATCAGGAATATTTGCCGGCACAACCAAGAGGGCAGGGTATGTATCACAAAGCTCATACCGCTCATTTATCTTTGTTATTCTCCAGCTTTCATTTGGAATTCCCTACATGTGAAATAAAACATAAGACAAATTACTGCCCAACAAAAATATTTTAAAACATCAGAACAGAAGCCTCCTATTCAACTTCTCTTTTCTCCACTATCTACCACTTAAGTTGTTGGAATAGTTATTGTCTGCCTGTGGTGACCAGGCTTTTAGGATGACATATTCTAACACAGGGATCTGTGTTCATTTTGGCATTCAATTTTATGTTAATAGATTTATTAAATCATTAAATACTGACTGAGTGTTGGGTCTGTCCTAAGCACATCAAATGAAAAGCAAGGAAACAGTAAGACTGAAAATGTTCTTGTCTTTAAAAAGAACACAGTCTCATACAGTTTGACTGGTGAGTAATTCTGCTGCCATTCATCTATACAAAGAAATTGCTGAGGGCAGGCACCAAGAGTCCACCAGAATGTTACGTACATGTTTATCACGTATATACCTAAAGTGAATTTTACAGTATTAATAAAATGTTGCTGATGTAAAACATATTAAAAAAAACAAGGAAGTAATAGAAGGCAAAACCATAAAAAAACAGGCAAGAGAAACACTTAAAACAAGTTTTTAAAAACACACCAATTATTAAACTCATTTGGTCCTTAAATATTTGCCATATTTATAACTAGTATACCACTTCACATATAGGAGTACTTAATAAGACACTTTAAAATTTCCATCCTCCATTCCATAGAAAATAAAGCCATTACATTAAATGGCTGGAATTAAGAAAATACATATATTTTTAATTTTATTACTTCTGACAACTCAATAAACTGAAAAAGACAAAACTGAAAGAAACCAAATTACAGAAAAAAAAAAACATTTATTGAGCACCTACTATGTGCAGGCACTATGCTCCCCCCACACATATATTACTGTATTCAGGTTTCATTACTGTCATTTTATAGATGAAGAAATTGTGGCACAAACTGTAACTTGACCAAAGAAAGTTGTAAAGAATTCCACGTACATTCTAAAACTATCCTTTTAATTAAAAAAGTACATTGTGCCTCAAGAAAAATTTTACTATCCTGGTTCACAAAATTGTTATAAAAATCTGAAATCAAAGGGCAGGAGGTACTCTCCTTTAAAGGGGTATTTCTAAAGCTGTTGCCGAACACCCAGGAGGATATTAAAATTAAGAAAGGAAAATTCCCTTCCAGTAATCATGTGATAAATATTATCAAGAGTTTCCACCTATCCCTAGCCAAGGTCTCTCTTCATTAATGCCTTAAATACTATTTACCCCATTTAATTAGCCTGGTCCCAACTTGCTTCCTATGATCTACATCTCTCCTTCCCTCCTGCTTTCCTCAACTTTCTAGATAACTGTTCAGGTAAGATCCTTACTTATTTCCAGAAATAAAAAAAAGGTTTAAGTAAGAGATGTTTAAAATAAATGTTCATGCTATAATAAAAAATGTACAATGAAAAAAATGAATTCGTAAGTTTATAGAGTTGGTACTCAACCAAGAAACTTGGATACCACCTCTAACTCTCCCTCACCCTCTACTTCCAATGAATGACTAATTTTTATGATTTTTTTCTTCCAAAAGTGCCTGAAAAAAGTTTGCTCATGTCTCTCAATCTTCACTGTCACTTCCCTAATTCAGGCCATTGTCACTTCCCTAATTCGGGCCATTGTCACTTCTCTTCTGTCCCTCTGCAATCCATTCTCCACACTGCCTCAAAATTCTTTTAAGATGCAAAAGCTAACACATCATTCTTCTGCCTAAAAACTATCAATGGCTACCTATTCCTTTTCATATAAAGTATAGAATCCTTTATGGGACTTGGCAAAGACCTTCACACTCCTGCTTTCCCCAGACTGATCTCTGGCCACTCTAAACTCTAGTCTAGCCTATACCAAACACCTTCAGTTTCCAGATGGCTTCATATTCTATCACCGGAGTACCTGCTCTATTATTCACAATATTCACCACGGTGTATTTTGATTGTTAGTTTACTTCTTTGAATCCTTCATTAAACATATGTTCTTTGGGAGTCAGGAGTGTGTCTTTCTGTTTTAGCCACTAGTACACAGTAGGTGCTACATGAATTTGATGAATGAATGAATATGTGAATCAATAAAATCAATGAACCACAAGGAAGCTCCTACAAGAAGCAAAATTAGTTTCTGAAGTTTTCTTAGAAAATATGGAGTCAAAGCTGAGAGGGTCAGATCTCCTGAGATCCTAGTGTACCATCTTTAACACAGGTAGGTAACTCCCATCTCTCTCTCACTGCCTTCCCATATCCTTGAAAAATCACTACCAGGGAGAACTGTTACCACTGAGGTGGTATCATATTCTTCAGAAAAATGGATGGGTGGGAGTAGAATCATTGACTTAAATTACCTTAATGGCTATTGTCCTCCTCATTCTTAGAGAAGCTGACACACCTAACTGCACTAAAGAAGTGCCTTCCAAGCAGAAAACTGGAGTTGGCTAGTCAGCATATACACTCTTTGTAGACAGTGCTAAAGATATAAGGACAACTGTTGATCTCTGGCATACATCTTTCTTCTCTCCATGCAAATCACTGCCCTTCAGTTAATGTAACCATTTGTCAGTCAATTTACAACCAAATTAACTGGATTATAGCTTTCCCTAGTTACTTACATTCCAGTTCTGAGGATAAATTCTGTTTTCCTTTACTGTACTTGAGTGCTCTCCAAATTTGTTAAGCAAGGTATCTACCATATGATTATTTCTGCAGAAGACCATGCTCATTTTCTATATACTGATTTTTACTATTTTAGCAACTTGATGATTTCTCTTGACCTTATCCACAAATTTCAGGGTCCTCTGTATAATCACTACATGTGTCAAGAGAAAATTAAAGAAATACTCTCTTATACAACAAACAAATGGTTACTAACAGCTTTGCCCATTTAAAAAATATATAATCTAATTTCTTTAGGCACTATAAGGTATAGTTCCACAAATTTAATGTGGTTTTCATTTTGTGTTTCAGCGGCAGCACACAAGAAGCCAACCAATCATGACTTCTGTATTTAGAGCTTTACAATGTAACAAATATAATAATAATCATTTGGATCGATTTCTATGGTTTATAATGTGCCTTTCTGTATATCACGAATCCTTCAAACAATCCTATAAGGCAGTTCCTATCACCAAGTAAAAAATAAAGGCACTGTGACATGAGTGACTCATTCAACAGCACATATCTAAGTGTTAGAGCTAAGCAAGTGCCAGAGGTATGATTCAAAACTGAGTCTTCTAAATGATCTGGAATTAGATTGTGGTGATAGCTGCACAACCTTATGAATATGTTAAAAAACAGTGGTGTAGGGCTTCCCTGATGGCGCAGTGGTTTAGAGTCCACCTGCTGATGCAGGGGACACGGGTTCGTGCCCCGGTCCGGGAAGATCCCACATGCCGCGGAGCGGCTGGGCCCGTGAGCCATGGCCGCTGAGCCTGCGAGTCCGGAGCCTGTGCTCCACAATGGGAGAGGCCACAACAGTGAGAGGCCCGCGTACTGCAAAAACAAAAAAACAAACAAAAAAAAAACAGTGGTGTACACTTTAAAGTAGAAAATTTTATGGTATGTGAATTATATATCAATTTTAAAGAAAAAAAGAATAGAGAGGCCGTTTCGAGATGGTATAATCTCCAAAATATGTTAAATGAAAAAGAAGGGTACAGTGTGCACAGAACGCTATTATCTGCTTTAAAAAAATACTGTATACACATTATACAAGCTGTGTAGCATAAAATCTCTGAAAGGATATACGGGTAATGAGTAATATTATTTCCTAATGGGAGAGGAACTGGGATGGCTGGGGAACAATGCTGGCCAGAAGGGAAACCTTCCTTTCAGTATACCCTTTTATACCTTTTGAATTTTATACAGAGTGTGAGTATTACCGCATCCAATTTTTTTTTAATTTAAAAGAAGAAAAAAGGAATACTCTGATGCTTTATCTTTAGTCTCAACATTTATATTAAGAGATTACCCTGAACAGCAAAGGAAAAACCATCAACAAAATGAAAAGGCACCCTATGAAATTGGAGAAAATATTTGCAAACCATATACCTGATATGGCGTTAACATCCAAAATATATAAAGAACTTAAAAGCAACAACAAAAAATCCGATTAAAAATGAGCAAAGGATCTGAATAAACATTTTCCCAAAGACATACAAATGGCTAGCGAACACATGAAAAGATGCTCAACATCACTCATCATCAGGGAAATGCAAATCAAAACTACAATGAGATATCACCTCACACCTGTTAAAATGGCTAATTACACAGCATTGTAAAGCAATTATACTCCAATAAAGATGTACTAAAAAATAAATGAATAATTTTTAAAGTAAATAAATAAACAATAAAATAAAACGGCTAATCACCAAAAAAACAAGAAATCACAAGTGTTGGCGGGGATGTGCAGAAAAGGGAGCCTTTGTGCAGTGTTGGTGGGAAACAGTAAGGAGGTTCCTCAAAAAATTAAAAATAGAACTACTATATGATCCAGCAATTCCAATTCTGAGTATTTATTCAAAGAAAATGAAAACACTAACTCAAAAAGATATATGCTTCCATTCATTGTAGCATTATTTACAATAGCCAAGATATGGACACAATATAAGTGCTCACTGATGAATAAAGAAAATGTGGTATATGTATATATATATATATATATATATATATATATACATATATATGTGTGTGTGTATATATATAAAGAGAGAGAGAGATCTCTATATATAATGGAATTTCATTCAACCACAGAAAGAATGAAATCTTGCCACTTGTGACAACATGGATGGAACCTGAGTGCACAACGTTAGGTGAAATAAGACAGAAAAAAGCAAATATTGTATGACGATCTCACGTATATGTGGCATCTTTAAAAAAAACAAAGCAAGAAAACAAGCTCATAGATAAAGGGAACAAACTGATGGTTGGTTGTTGGAAGTCTGGAAGCAGGAGGTCAGGAGTGGGCGAAATGGTGAAGGGAGCCAAAAGGTACAAGCTTCCAATTATAAAGTAAATGTAAGTCACAGGGATACACTGTACAGCATGGTAACTATAGTTAATACTGTATTGTATATTTGAGAGTTGCGAAGAGAATAAATCTTGAAAGATCTCATCACAAGAAAAAAAAAATCCTGTAACTGTTTTTGGTGACACTGTCTAGATGTTAACTATAGACTTACTGTGGTGATCATTTCGCAATATTTATAAATATCAAATCATTATGGTGTACACCTGAAACTAATATAATGTCGTACGTCAATTATACCTCAATGAAAACAAGAAACAAACCGAAGAGATTATCTTCATTTTCTTCAGTAATAAACTTAAATTAAAAAAAAAAAGTCTTCTAACTACACCAAATACAGTGTCCTCTCCACTAGATTTTAACTCAGTTGACTCAAAGTGTCTAACTCTGCAGTACAAAGCCAACAAATTAATCTAGCAAATCAAAGACCATAGAGCATCTGTATCATTCAGTGTAGAGTTCAATGCTGTATTCTGATTACCGCATTTCCTAATCTCATAATTCTCTTTCTGAATGCGTATAGCTGTTCATTTACTCTTTTTTTTCAATTGGAGTATAGCTAATTTACAATATTGTATTAGTTTCAAACGTACAGCAAAGTGATTCAGTTATACATATTTTCTCTGATTTTTTTCCATTATAGGTTATTACAAGATATTGAATATAGGTTCTTGTACTATACAGTAAATCACTGTTGTTTATTTTATGTACAGTGGTGTGTATCTGTTAATCCCATACTCCTAACTTATCTCTCCCCCTACCTCTTTCCCCTTTGGTAAACATGAGTTTGTTTTCTATGTCAGTGAGTCTGTTTCTGTTTTGTAAACAAGTTCATCTGTATTACTTTTTTAGTTCCACATATAAGTGATATTATATATTTGTCTTTCTCTGCCTGGCTTACTTCACTCAGTATGATAATCTCTACGTCCATTCACATTGCTGCAAATGGCAATATTTCATTCCTTTTTATGGCTGAGTAATATTGCAGTGTGTGTATGTGTGTGTGTGGTGTGTGGGTGTGGTGTGTGTGTGTGGTGTGTGGGTGTGGTGTGTGTGTGTGTACGCCACATCTTCTTGATCCATTCATCAGTTGATGAACACTTAGGTTGCTCCCATGCCTTTGCTACTGTAAATAGTGATGCTATGAAACATTAGGGTGCATGTATCTCTTTGAATTAGTTTTCACCTTTTCCAGATCACATGGTAACTCTATTTTTAGTTTTTTAAGGAACCTCCAGACTATTTTCCATAGTGACTATACCAATTTACATTCCCACCAAAAGTGTAGGAAGGTTCTCTTTTCTCCACACCCTCTGCAGCATTAATTTGTAGACTTTTTGATGACGGCCATTCTGACCAGGGTAAGGTGATACTTCATAATAGTTTTGTTTTTTTGTGTGTGTGGTACGCGGGCCTCTCACTGTTGTGGCCTCTCCCGTTGCGGGGAACAGGCTCCGGACGCACAGGCTCAGCAGCCATGGCTCACGGGCCTAGCCGCTCCGTAGCATGTGGGATCTTCCCGAACCGGGGCACGAACCCATGTCCCCTGCATCGGCAGGCGGACTCTCAACCACTGCACCACCAGGGAAGCCCTCATTATAGTTTTGAATTGCGTTTCTCTAATAATTGGCAATGTTGAGCCTCTTTTCATGTGATTGTTGGCCTTCTGCATGTCTTTGGAGAAATGTCTATTTAGGTCTTCTGCCCAATTTTTTGATCGGGTTGTTTTTTCGTACTCACTCTTCAACTTATTCTTTTTCATATTAATTTCTTTCTTTTCGCTGGACACAGTTATCTCATCTCCTTTCCAAAGTTCTATGTTGAATGCTACTATAACAGATAGCAATTTTTGCCCAGATTCCCAAAGAATATTCTTTATTTTTACAGTTCTACAGACATTTGTTAGATTTTCTGATTGCTTTGCCACCTAATTCTGACACTGGATTTTTGGTTTAGCAAAAATTTTGCAATGTTACGTGTAGACTCTTGGTTTTTAAAAGCTGATCCATTTATTTTGTATTCTGCTTCATATTTTTCCAGCTGATGGTTTTATAACTGAATGGTTTTATAACTAATTTTAAATTTTACTTGCCACATGCAATTGAGCAACAAAATCAGTTTCAAACCATCTGGATATCTTTAGTTCTCTAGTGATGGTTTTTTATTCTTCCTGGCTTTCTGAAACAAACCTAAAAAATTAGAAGCTTTTTAGTAATTAAAATGCAATGTTTAAAATCTAAATATAAAAATCATAGCCTAATGTTTGTCATATTTGAATTCTAGAATAATTTGAATATCAAATCTAATAATTACCAAGAAACAATCAATGTGTCTGAAAAATTCTCAAGAATGCACAGTGAACATGTGGAAAGTTAAAAATAAAGACTATTTTTGGTAGAGTTTAAGTATTGCAGTATAGGAACTCTGGGAAGTGGTATATTGAGGAAGAACAGGGAGAATGATACACTATAACACAGATCTCAAGACAGAATTCTGCTTTAATCTCCTACTGTGGTGAATCACATTATTAGGTTTTCTAATGTTAAGCAAACTCACCTTAGTCATGATGTATTATCTGTTTTGTATACTATCAGATTTGATTTATTAACATTTTATGTAGAAGTGTGTCCTCTGAAAATGTAGAACTTTCAAAATTTTATGTGCAGCTAAATCATAAGTAGTAGAATTATTAGGAAATGCTTTCAGAATTAAATTATAGGATACTCAAAAAGAAAAATCTGAGTGAATAATGCAAATGACATATAAAAACATTAAAATGTAAATATATTTACAATTTTATTTTTATAATTATTAAACATTTTTTCAATAAACTGATTTACTTGTAAACGCTCAGATAAGTAAAGATTCATGAAAGATCATTGGCATAGTCTGAAAAGCTGTTTAAAGAAACTGAAAGGCAATCAAAAAAATCAAGATTAGCCTTTATTAAAAAACAACAACAAAAACCACAAAACTATATAAAGCTGTTCACTTCTATCCATGAACATTTTGTTGTAATGAAAAGAATACAGAATATTGAAATTCAAAAAAAAAAAGTACTTACCTGCCTTCTATACTCTAAAAGAGAGTCATATAGCTTCCACCCGTTTTCAGGAAATACTTCTTTGTACTCAAAAGCAAAAAGAGGCTACAAAAAGTAAAGAGTTAATAGCTAAAAAAGACATTTAAGAAGGTAATGAATCAGAAATGTAACCTTATCATAGCCCAAGTTTTCATTTACTTATCTGTAAGGATATTTAGTATTGATATTCTTCTCTATATTGTTGTTTTAGCTTTTGTTTTATAATTTTGAAAACTTACTTTTTTTTATATTTTCAAGCACAGAAAAGCACAAAGGTCTGCCACCAAGATTTATCAAATGCCAACATATCACCATGTTTCCTTCAGATATCTTTGGTAGCTGTTTTAGGTTTACTTCTAAATAATGAAAGATATTACATAAAAAAGACATCTTCTGATATAATTAATTAGTTTGACATCATAGATATCAGCAGTTAAGCAGCTTTAAGGATTATGCTACATTTTCTAAAACATACTGAATAAACTTTTTAATTTGGGGCTTGCAATCTGTACCAAAAAAGAAACTTTAATTTATCATTAATGTAGACAGAATAGCAGGAACAACTATGATGATAAACATTCAAACTCGAGTCAGAAGACCAGGATTGATTCTAAATTTTACTTCTTACTAACTACGCCACTGAGTCAATTGTTTACCTGCTCCTGGATTCAACTTTAAAATACGGATAAATAATATTTAGCACCATAGGGCTACTGTAGAAGTTAGAATATATAAAATAAATGAGGAAACCTAGTACTGTTAATAGCACACAGTAGGAACTCAGTTCTAAGTATTTATCCACCCTTCCCTCCTGAAATTGCTAGACTTAACTCTCGGCTCTCAATTAAAAAGATTTCACATCCTAATGAAAACCACATACAGCTTTTCATCATGGAAATACCCTGGATAGAAAGATCATATAATGATAGAATGTCAGTCTGCAGGGATGGACCTCAGAAATCAGCTAGTCCAGCTTCCTCATTTTATACCTTAAAAAGCTGGTCCTATAGATTAAACCTAAACTAGACATCTGGCAAAGTGGGACTGTAAACAGAGAGATTCTAAATAGCCTAGTTTCTTGACACTACACCAATAATTATAATATAGCTTTTACAAAGATGAGAAACCTCTTACCAGGTTATTAGAGACAGGAAATGCATATTTCATTAGATTCTCAAATATAGATCTTCTTGTTCGCCCCTCAGGTTTATGAGCAAACCGTAAGTTCCGGATATCCTAGAAAAGAGTTACGATCCAAGTCACCTATCATTGTTTGTTCACTTTTTATTTAATGAACAAATAAGGCAACTATTTGTTCATTAAATAAAAAGTGAATGAATGTGGGATACAAAAATAGACAACAGCTCCTGGAGGCAGGGAAATTACAATGCCTTATTGAGAGAAACAAAAATAAACACAAGACACTCTGATACAAGGCAGAATTCAGAGGACAGAAAATTTCCCTCTGCTTATGAACAAAAGATAGGCCACTGAAGGAGCCAGCATCTCATGTAGGCACTGGAGATTAGAGATACTATATCTGAAGTCATGATATTACATGGCTGATACACACTATCAACATTATGCCCTGGGACTTCCCTGGTGGTCCAGTGGTAAAGAATCCACCTTCCAATGCAGGGGACGCGGGTTGATCCCTGGTCAGGGAACTAAGACTCCACATGCCACGGGGCAACTAAGCCCCCTCGCCACAACTACTGAGCTCGCGTGCCTCAACTAGAGAGCCCGCTTGCCGCAAACTACAGAGCCCACGTGCTCTGGAACCCCCACGCCACAACTACAGAGCCCACATGCCACAACTAGAGAAGAGAAAACCTGTACACCACAACTAGAGAGAAGCCCACACACCGGAACAAGAGATCCCGCGTGCCTCAACGAATATCCCACATGCCGCAACTAAGACCCAACACAGCCAAAAATAAATTAAATAAATAAAACTTAAAAAAAAAAAGTATGTCCTTTCCCTGTGAAAGCCCAATGTCTGTTATGAATTTCCCTATTAAAAACCTGATTAGCTGTTGTTACATTTCATAAATGTCTTCATTCCCATTATGCTTGGTGATCATTTGCCTATTTATAATCCCTTGCCAGGACTCATTTCCATTGGATCTTCAATTCATAAGGCTCCTGCTACTAGACTGATAGAACCAAACTCTGCCTAAAGGTCTTCCTCCAGTCCACATCCCAAGTTCTTCAACTATCTACTAGCAAAAACTCTGAATAGTTTGACTGATATCATCCAGGCTCTAAAGTCAGATCTAAAGAGCAAAATTCCCTTCCCTTATTTGTTCTCAAGCAGTTTTCTATGCTCAGGCTGAATGTAGATATTCATGTTCCAATTTACTGAGATCTGAACAGCACTAAGAAAATAAACGGGATTATGAATAATTTCAAGACTATTCATTTTATTTAAGTGGTTTCATCTAGACAGAATTCAAAATAGCTTTATTCCACTGCATCCTGTAAACATGAGCACACAGACACTCCACTACAATGCACCTACAGAACATGAACAAGTAGAACATTTTATTATAAATCTGATCCAAAATTAGAATGCCAGCTCTACCACCTTTTAAAACAAATGTGTGAGAACCTAAGCTGATACTTTGTTTTTCATCAGTAAATATCTTTACAACAAATAGAGATATTCATAATCAGTCTGTTAAACAGAGCTCTCCAAAAGTACCATAGCAGGGGCCCTACAAATGTTTGGGTTTATTGATAATGGTCATGTTCTATGGAAAAAGTTATATTTAAAATGATCAAAATTTCAGTCACCCTCTTTCATGTCCTCTTATATTCTATGCTCTATTTACTCTTTAGATCACAGAAGAGCAATCAGGAGACAATGTGCCTGTCACACAACTGACAGCTATTATACTCTTAGAGCCCTTCCAACTATAATGGAAAACCACACAAATAATTACTAAGTCATTAGCTTTAATACTAGATTCATAAAGCTTCTAAGACTGTCATGAGAAAGGATCTTGAAAGTTACGCATATGCTGTTGCTTTTACTCTTCTGGCACTCGCAGAACAGCAAAAGAAAGGAAAAAGATGATCTAGAAGTGAGATGTACACAGCTGTTAATTAGGCTATATAGTAAGGAGAACAGTGACCTTAGAAGTGGCAATGGTATTAAATATTTATGACTGAATGTTAAGATTATAACAATCTAACTCTCATTCAAGTATCAATGCAATTAAGGAATACTAGTTAGATAAGAAAATACAGAAGGTCTATAACATGAAGTTTTCCTCACCATAGTTTTAGAAGCAGAAAAATTATGAGAACTAGAAATAGGAAAGAGAGGTGATTGTATCACAATCAGTTCCTCCACTACAAAGTACTATGAGCCTTAACTGCTAAGAGCCTTATGTTTCTAATTTGTAAATTAAAGGTAATCATGTCCATCACGCTTACTTCAAGATTTTTATGAGGCTCAAAAATGAAATAATGAATGTGAGAGTACTTTGTGTTCAGTCCAAAAAATTCAAGTCTAATTCATGACCAATCACCTTTTTATTACTCCTAAATGTTGTTTTCTTCTACCAGAATGACACTTCTAGCGTGAAATCCATTTGATATTTTGGGAGTTTCTAAAATATCTATTTAATAGAAAGCTTTTCAAGCAAAAAAAAATTGCATACGTATTACAACATTTACCTTGCACACAGTTTCAAGTCCGTAAGAGTTTTCACCTCGACTAGAAGCACCACCAATTTTTTCTACTCTACTTATAACACCAAGAGAAGCATCTAAAACAAATGGGGGATCCTAAAGGAAGGAAAAAAAAATTAAAACTGAGCAACTGATACCGTACAATTATAGCTGAGAAAAATATTAACTAGAAATGCTTTAATTAACAATGACCAAAGATGAACAAACGACATACAGATGTACATATAAAAATCTGATCCAACAAGCCTTACCCGTTCCATGCTTTTGAAATATAACCTGTAATTCGTAACAGTCAGAGTTCCTCGTACAGCACCAGTGAATGGACATATATAAGTTACATCTTTGGCTGAAAAGGAAAAGAGCCCACAATTTACTATACATTGTGCACTATTAAAAACTGCACTATCATCTTTTCACAAACAAAACTTAAAAGAATTGATTGCTAGTCTAAATTATGATCAAAAAAATCACAGAATCAGTGATTCAAAGAGACCTCAAATGCCAAATCCAAGCTTCTAACCACACACTAATCCGGGGAAGGAATGTAGAATAAATGGGAAGGACTGAAGAAGCAGACGGGCATCCTTCACCCTGAGACATAGACACAAGGAAACAAAGATGGCCACTCTCCCTGATGGACAGACGAGGTGTGGCAGTTGGAGTAGTGAGTGGAGGAGTAGTGGTAAAGGTGGGAACAACAGTAAATGTCTCAAGTCACAGTCACCAAACATCTAATCATAGTTCCTAGCTCATCGCTCCAATCTGCTGGTCTTCTTCTGGCCACAGTCTAGTGTGTCACCATTCCTCTAACTATACGATACCTAAAACATAATAACAGAAACTCCTGACCTGATTATATTTATACAGAAAATGAAACATATATGAAATAGATTCTTAGAAAAAATAACAGTACAATAAGAGGGTATTATATTCCTGACCAAGCAACAGATGTCAAACTTCATAGAGAAATAATCACAAGCATTGTTTAATTAAATGATAAATGATGAATCTATACAGTATTATCGCTTTTTAAAACGTGTTAATTAAGCAGGGTAACTCAGCTACCACCAGCTCAAAATAATATTTAATATGGTAGAGTTCATATGCCCAATACAAAGGTTTTTTTGTGTCTTACAACATTCATAAATCCCTGCTATGTCATTACTGTAGCAAAGCAGCAGATAAAGGAACATCTTTATTGTTCCAAGAAACTAAGGCACAATTAGGAGCAAAAAATTTCTAAGAATGTTTCAAGGGGCTTCCGGGAAAACTTAGGAACATGAAATATGTTTAATAAGGTATTGCAACTTCCTTGACTTTGCTTTCTATTCCTCACTTTGAAGGACTGACCGCTTTGTATGGAATTTGAAATGAGACTGATCTTCCAACAAACATTTCTAACCTTCAAAATAGCTCCCTTGGGAATGTTCAAGTATGAGCTAAATTATTTGAATCATTGTTTCCAATGCATTTCCAATGCTTCATTTAGAGGGAAGCTATTAAAATTAAATAAACCAATCATTATAGAAAGATACATAAGCTTGGCTTGCAGACATTTTCTTGCCCTTATGAATTTTTATCTCAACTGGGAAAGCTTTATTCAATGTTACTAAAGACATTTCTTGATTTTTTCCAGAGCCAATTTTCTTCACTCACACAAGAAAATCAGTCTTATTATTCTATATTCTACTACAGGATATGTCCCTCTTAGTCCCAGCCCAAAGTTTTTGTTACAACTTCCTTTATTCTAAAATCATGAAATAACATACATGAAAGTGCTTCCAAAATTAAAAGTACTCTACTAGATACCGGGTTGGCCAAAAAGTTCGTTTGGTTAATGAATACGTTATTCAATAAAGCTCTTGATGAAAATTACTTACAACCGAACGAACTTTTTGGCCAACCCAAGGGTTTATAGCTATGTTGCTATTATCATCATTAGGCTTGGCTTTGCTCTGTCCCTTTTATCCTTTTTCGTCAGGCTGGTGGCAGCTAAGTCACTCTGAAGAGAGAATTTATGCCTAGCAGAGTTTGTACCAAGTAGAAGAGAGGCTGTGATTAAGAATCTTAACCAGAGCGAACGACAATAGTAACAACCAGCACTGACAGCCTAGCACTTCCGAATTTATAAAGTACTTTTTACCTGAGTACCTCCCTTAACCTTCAAAACAACCTTTAAATATAAAACCTCTAATTACCTACAATTTTTAGATGAGAATACCAGGGCTCAGAGAAGTAAAACAAATTGTCTAATGTTTCAAAACCAGTAACTGCTAAGATTAGGACTCGAATGCAATTCCTATGACTGCAAATTCAAATTTCCTTCCACCACATCATGCAAAGCTAAGCCACTCAAGTAGCACAGTCTGTCTCTGGTGTTAAAGGGTGAAATACTGCCGTCTGGGGCCATCTCTACTGCTGATGTGCGCAGGCCACAATATCCTGAGACTGTTGCTGCCACTGGTAAAGCATTCTGCTGATGTTCCTAACACTACTCTTTCAAAAAATGTCTAAACTGCAGATTTACATTAGACCAACTAAGAATGTCTTTTCTATATGAAGTAATACAGTCAAGGTTACCAGCCTTATCCTTTGTATTACATTTAATTTTCTGAAGAATAATCAAGTCTATACAGATGACTTTGAATCAGAATATTTTATTTAATATATTAGCTATTCCTCTAAATTTCGCAATACTGATACTGCCTAGTGGTACCAAAAGAGCTTAGGTTTACCAATCCTCTCAAATTTTCCCTGAGCTCACAAAGAATCAATAATAGTTTCCATGAAGCAGACCAAAATGACTTTGAGAATACATATCTATAAGGATGTAAAATATATACAAATAAATGCAATATATGAGAGCATGCAATCTGTGCAGAAAGAGAGGCACAAAAACATACTCTAAGTAATACAAAGAAGGAAAGTCCATTAAGTTATGGGATCGGAGAAGGTTCAAGGAACACAGCCATGTGAGTTGTGCCCCAGTGGTTGGTATCCTTTTAATGGGTAGAGATGTTGATACAGCACTCAATGCAGAGAAGAACCTAAACTAAAATACAGAAGAAAGTAACTATTTGGACAAGGTAAGTATATAGTCTGGATCTCTCTAATTTATATATCACATTCTCTTCATTCCTTCTCAATTTCCCTCCCTGGTTCCTCTTCTACCATTTACCAAAGCTATGTTCTTGGCCCTCTTTTTACTCCATACATTCTCTGGGTTATTTTCCTCCTTTCATTTTCAACTAATATCCATATTCTGGTGATTCCAAAATATGTACTTCCAGCCCTGCTCTCTCTCCCAAACTCCTACAAGTTTCTCATAGGTACCTGAAATTCAATGTACATAAATATTATACCAAGGGCTCATGAAAATGAAAGAAAAAGATATCATTTAAGAAATTTTTAGAGATTACTCCTCTGGATCTGTTAACTGATTGAATGTCAGAGTTCAGAAAAAAAGAGCAGCTGATGGTTGAGAGTCCCCCTGCCGATGCAGGGGACACGGGTTCGTGCCCCGGTCTGGGAAGATCCCACATGCCGCAGAGCGGCTGGGCCTGTGAGCCATGGCTGAGCCTGCGCGTCCGGAGCCTGTGCTCCACAACGGGAGAGGCCGCAACAGTGAGAGGCCCGCGTACCACAAAAAAAAAAAAAGAAAAGAAAAGGAGTAAATTTAGAGATAAAGGTGATGACAGTTTTAGAGATGCTGAGCATAAGGGATATCTACAGAATATCCAAGGGCATGTGTCTACGACACAGGCATTTGTTTTATACGTATTAAGACAGAGGTTCACACTAGAAGTAACAAATTTTGGAGTCATCAGTAAATACATGGTAGGTAAAGCTACTAATTTAGATATGATCAACTAAAAAGAGCAAATAAGAGAGCAAAGGGAAATGAGTCAAGGATGAAGTTCTAACTGGAGTGTTGCTATCTAAAGGAGAGGAAGAGAACAAAAGAGATTGAGTGGTAACTTGAAAATCTTTCATAAGGTCATTTATCATAGTGGAAATAGCATATGCTTTAGGCTCAGAAGAGGGAAAAAAAATTGTCTCAATGCTAGCTATAACTTTACTAGCTAGGTAGTCTGCCTATGCCTTAGTTTCTTCATCTACAAAATGGGATTAATATCTTCCTCGGAAGATCACTGTGAGGATGATTAAATGAGACAGTAAGCACTTAATAGTGATAACTACTGTTATTATATAATATCCAGTGGTAATAACACATAACACCTAACTTAGTAGGTAGATCAGCAGAACAAGCTTAGGATACCTGAGGTGAGTAGGGGGGGGAAAAGGAATGTGGAGGTATTCAATTAAGAATTAAAAGAAAGAAGAGAGAAATGCTAAGTGTGAAGGAACTAAATATACCTCAGGCAATAACAACACATTTAAGGGATAGGTCCCCTTTGGCTTGCTTATTTTTACACAAGGAAATGACATGTGACCAGGGGAAATTATGCATTTATTAAGTGCTTTTTAAAATTATGATTGATAATCAAATGAAAGGTGGTGTTTACTTTGACTGAAAAACCATATACTGTATTCTCCTATATATTACTTTATTTCTCAAAAGCTATGAGTATTTTCTTTTAATGACTGAATAATATTCCATTGTATATATATATAAACATACCACATCTTTTTTTCAATCATCTTACGTTATTTCTTTACAGAGTTCTTTTACGAACACAAGCATACAATTTTTTCTTTTCTTTTTTTTTTAATTGAGGTATAGTTTCTGTACCATATTATGTAAGCTATAGGTGCACATATGGCGATTCACAATTTTTAAAGGTTTTATTCCATTATAGTTGTTCTAAAATACTGGCTATATTCCCTGTGTTGTACAATATAGCCTTGTAGCTTATTCTATACCTAATAGTTTGTACCTCTTAATCTCCTACCCCTATATTGCCCCTCCCCGCTTCCCTCACCCCACCTGTGACCACTAGTTTGTTCTCTATATCTGTGAATCTGCTTCTTTTTTGTTATATTCACTAGTCTGTTGTACTTTTTAGATTCTACATATAAGAGATATCATACAGTATTTGTCTTTCTTTGACTTATTTCACCTAGCATAATGACCTCCAAGTCCATCCATGTTGCTGCAAATGGTAAAATTTCACCTTTTTATGGCTGAGTAATATTCCATTTTACACACACACACACACACACACACACACACACACACACACACAAACACACGCCACAGCTTCTTTATCCATTCATCTATTGACACTTAGGTTGCTTCCATATCTTGGAAACTGTAAATAATGCTGCTATGGACACTGGGGTGCATGTATCTTTCTGAATCAGTGTTTTGGGGGGTTTTTTTCCACCCAGGAGTGGAACTGCTGGGTCACACGGCAGTTCTATATATACCTCATCTTCTTTATCCATTCCTCTGTTAATGGACACCTAGAAAAGAATGAAATCTTGCCATCTGCAAGAACATGAATAGACCTGGAGGGTATTATATTTAATGAAGTAAGTCAGACAGAGAAAGACAAACACCGTACCATTTATGTATACATGGAATTAAGAAAACAAAGGAACAAATATAACAAAACAGAAACAGATACAGAGAACAAACTAGTGGTTACTAGAGGGTAGAGAGGTGGGGAAAGGGGCAAAACAGGTAAAGGGGATTAAGAAGTATAAACTACCAAGTGTAAAATAAATAATTTACAAGGATGTAATGTGCAGCACAGGGAATATAGTCAATATTTTATAACAACTTTGCATGTTGTGCAATCTATAAAAATATCAAATTACTATGTTGTATACCTGAAACTAATACTGTAAATCAACTATACTTCAATAAATAAATAAACATCTTAAAAATTTTAAAAGCTATGGGTATTTTGTAGATCACCACGCAAGGGGAACAAAATAAAAGCATGAGGACCAAAAAATAGCTTAAAAGTATGTTTCCAGTTTCCAGTCCATACAATAAGTTAATGCTTAGTTATTTAGGCTGGACAAAGAAAGGCACCTACATGCAAACGGCTTGCTTTGCAATGGCGATGAAATGTATTTATCCAAAATTGACAAATTTATTCAGAGTAGGAAAAAATAAAGAAGCAGAGAGAATGTGCTTTAAGAAAAATTACTTGTACAAAGTGACAATTCAATTTTTTTATCTATGCAACCCACTATCTTAACTGCAGTAATTCAAAATAATGAAATTTACTTTCACAAAATTCAGCAACAGTTTTTAAAATAAGTCACCTACTTTCAGTGAAAGTAAAGCAAACCAGAAAAGCAGCAGAATATCATTCAACTTTCATGTTTCCCAGTAGTCCAAATCCAAACACAACCAACAGGTCTGGACTTAAGCTTACAGAACACACTGGATGCTGGGAAGGCTGGCAGTAATGAGTCCACCAAACAGGAGGTGTCTAGGCAGTGAGCCTGTTCTCTGTACATTCAGAGTACTAAATAGTCTGTACAGTCACAAAGGAGGAGGAAATTCGACAAAAAATACCATTACAGACCCATGTCTTTAATATTTTCTCCTGGAAGTAAGGGTGGTTCTTCCATTTCTGCTAATTTGTTAGACTCCCTCAGGACCTGGATTGGAAAGGGGAGGACAGAGCAAGAAAAGAAACATTTTTTTATTCAAAGGCTAATTTTTTACTCAAATTTCAACTGTGTATGATTGGTCTTATTTAAAGTTATAAACTATATCACATATACTGCTTTAAATCAAATTATAAAGACTATAATGCTGGCATGTGTAACATGTGAAGTTGCTGTTTTTCTACAAACATGTACTGAGTGCCTCCTCTGTATAAGGTACTACACAAAACACGTTTTCTCACTGACTCCTACAACAGCCCTGTAAGGGTAGGTATTATCATCCTCATTTCCTAGATGAGGAAAAAGAGGCCAGAACTAACTTGTTCAAGATCCTATAGCTAAAAAGTGCGTGGGCTCGCAACTGTCATATGCTAAATATCGCAATTGTAATATGCTAAATATCGCAACTGTCATATGCTAAATATCGCAACTGTCGTATGCTAATATCGCAATTGTCGTCATCGTCGTATGCTAGATACATCCCGCTAACTGCCAAAAGCCTCCCCTTTCACCTCTTTCACTGCTAAACAATAACCTTCACTGTCGCCAGTCCTTTACCTCCCATTAATTCCTCAACCTTCTGCAATCTGGCTTTGCGACCTAACCCAACCCCTTCCAGGGAACCTGCTTTCTCCCCAATAACCTCCTCAGTATTAAAGACAATGGGTATTTCTCAGTCTTTATTTCTATCTCCTAGCTACATGTGATACTATCTGCACTTGCCTGCTTCTTGAAAGTACACTCTCCTGGCTAAACTCTTCCTTCTCTGGCCATTCTTTTTCAATGACCTTTATATGCGCTTTTCTCAACCCTCCCTATTTCTTCAAGGTTCGTCCATTTCTCACTTTACTCACTTCCTGTTGATTTCATACCTTATCTATGACATTACCTAACTTCAGTCTACATTGTCAGCTGAGATTTTTCTTGGACTCTAGTTCCATACATCCAACTGCTTAATGCTCCTCTCCATCTAGATGTCTCACAGACACTGTGTACTCAACAGATTTAAAATTGATCTGTGTTCCATACTTAGCAAGAGGCACTACCATCCATTTGGTTGTCCTAGCCTGTCTGGGGGGGAGGGCGGAGCAGTGGTCTCTGTGAGCAGACTCAGGCCTTCTACTTCAACCTCAATTTGTTTCATTAGACTGAGAACCAATACTACTAGAAAAAAGATTCTCAATTTTTTTTTTAAATAGCTTTTGACTTTTATTTCCTTCCATCCAAAAAGTAGACTTAAGAGTCCTCAAAAGAAGGTAAAAGGGAGAAAATACAAGGCATTACCACTGCCTTAAAGGTCACCTTCTGCAGGCCGTCAAAACTGAGTTAGATGTCTGCCATGCGTGAGCTCCTATCTGGCACTTACCACACCACTCTAATTGCCTGTCTTCTTCCGTACTAGACCCCTAGAGAAGAGATACCATAACTTATACAATTTTGAACTCCCAATAAAAATATAACACGAGGCACATATGTAATTTTAATTGTCTTATAGTCACATTAGAAAAAGAAAAAAGTCAAAAATTGATTTTAATAACATATTTTATTAAATCTAGTAAGTCAAAACTATTGTCATTTCAACACATAATAAATATTTTTAAGTATTAATGAGATATTTTATATTCTTTTATTCATACTAAGCTTTCAAAATCCAGAGTATGTTTTATACTTCTAGCACATCTCAACCAGACCAGGCGCATTTCCAGTGTTCAATAGCCATCTATCTAGTGGTGCCCATATTGGCAGCACTAATGCAATGAATCTAATTCTTACTGATAGTCAAGTCATTCCCTAGTTTAAGTTAGGTGCTGAGGGAGGATTACACAAAAGGGTTAGACATTACTGCCACAGCCCAATGCTCACCTAAGGCAAATAAAGGAAGAACTACAAAGAACAAATTACTTCTGTTCAATAAATTTGCAATCTAAACAAATTCATTCTTTTGAAAATTTTAAAATTTATTTCAGAAAGACACCTTAGTGCAATACCTAAAGAACTAAAATATATACACACATACATACTTTGTTAATATTCCACATTCTAAAACTCAAAAAACATCATATTTTTGAATGGTATCTCATTGCCAGTTCCTGATATAGTCGTTTATGCAGTCATAAAAGAAACGTAAGAAAAAAGGAAGAGAGAGAAGTAGGGAATGAAGGAGAAAGGGCGAGTCCATGAAGATGCAGAAAAACAGGATAAAAACCTGCACTATGCAAATATATAGACTTCCTGGCTTCAAATCCTGACTGTGCTATATGTTAGCTAAGTACTCTTAGACAAGTGTTCAACTTCTTTATGCCTCATTTTTTCCACCTATAAAAGGGTGATAAGTACAGTATGCCACAAAAGGGCTGTTATAACTTAAATGAGTTAATACACTTAAAGCATTTACATCAGTGTTGACACAAAATATATACTTAATAAGTATTTTCTATTTATAGAAATAATAATAGTAAAATTAATAATAATAGTAAAAATTTAGACTAACAAGATTGCCAGAATCTGGTAAGAATTTCTACTAATTATGAAAACAATTAGATCAAAAGATATGAATAATAACTAACACACAGTATACTGAAAAAACCAAACAAGGTTACACATGTGAAAGATCACATAAAGGGAATCTGCTTTATCCTTTGCCCACTATCACTTGATTTGGAAATACAATGATTATGTCACTTCCAAAGCTGGGCACTAGTTCTCTTTTGCACAGGTATACCTTCTTATAGTTGCTACAGTGTTGTTCCCCATGATTTCCTCTCTTTCTATATTTCTGTACTCGGAAGGAAGCTGCAAACCCCAGAAAATATGTGTGTTGTAGACAGGTGTGGAGAGAAAGGCAGTTCTGGCAGAGGCACAGGTGTATGACGAGGTACAATCTTCATAAGTAAAGCTTTGCAAAGTGAGAAAAGACACAGGGAAACGCGTGCAAGCAGTGCATGTTGAGAATCATAGGCTCTCATATACTCTTGGACTAGAATGTCGGAGAACAAGACAATGAAGAGAAGCAAGATGGACAGCTTTGTTTGGAAAATCTGCACCAGATGACAGACTTTTAATAATAGGCATACACTGGAGGTTATACATGAACAACTCACTTTAGAGCTCAAGATATAGAAAGGAACTCAAACAAGCACACAAAGCAAGGTCAAGGGCAATCCAGACCCTTTGTTTACTGGCAAACACTGATTGTGAACCAATCTATCCTTAATGAAACAGAAGAGAAAAAAAAAAATCGGGCCTAAAAAAAAAGATTGTTTGACAAGAAAAAGGTAGTATCAGCCTGAAGCTCAAAAAAAGAGCAGTTCTCTGAAAATACTCCTATAAGCATTAGTAGAAACAATGTATAAACTATATGGCATACCCAAAAGGAAACCAGCCTATCCCCTAGGAAACAGGAATAGAAAGGAGAGACTGAAACTAAGAGAAATGGGTAAAATAAGGAATTACTACAAAAAAATTTAAATGTAACAGCAGAAATAAAATCTGTGCTGGAGTTAATAAAGAACTGAATGGATTATTCAGAAGACAGCATTTATGTACAGGGCAAATGTGAAAAACCCTCTAATAATTTGTAGAAAAGAACAGACATAAAAATCATGAGAGAAGATGATAACCAATACAAGAATTCTATTCCCTAAAGGAAAAAATTAAAACAGGATAGAAGCAACAATCCAATATGTAACTGAAGAACATGCTTTTGAAATGAGTAAAGATTGTCTAAGTTTGCTGATCGAAATAGTTTATCATGTTCCACATAAAAATCAGTGAACAGACATATATGGGTGTATCTCAGCAAAAATTTCTGAACTGTAATTAAAAGACAAACTGTGAAAATATAGACAAAAATGTTTAGAAAGAGAAAGAATTTACATACAAAAGCAAAATCAGGCTACCTTCAAATTTCTCTGTAAAACCATATTCTAGAAGACAATAAGAAAATGTTATCAGATTCTTGAAGGAAAATGTTGTGACCTCTCTAATGTGGAAGTCATTCTCATATACGCCAAGTTGACAAAAATGTAACCCACATGTCCTGCTTTTGAAAAAAGAAAAAAATTACCCAAGGCAGTAATTAAGATGAAAAAGGGGAATGAAAATTAACTTATATATAAGAAATTTGTGGTACCCAGTGAAGACAAGTTTTTTATATCCTAACTGCCTTCCAGCCAAAAAACACAAAAGAAAACCCATTTGGTGGCAGTAGCCACCATACTAACCTCTCTGAGTCTTCGTTTCATCATTTATATTATTACGGTAATATTAATATCCACCTTACAGGCTTGTGAATATGAAATGAGATAGCTGCATCATAAAGGGATTTGCAAGATGCTGTTAAAATATAAGAAATACTTATTATTCACTTAAGAGAAGCATCAACATAAATTTGCACTGTTTCTTCTCACAATGGCTTATTCACGTGGTGCTTTATTCCTCTGCTCTAAAATACACCGGGATTAATATTTGAGACAGCATGTCATAAAGGTAATCATATATCTCTCTAACTCTTGACCTACTAACTTCTAGACTTAGCTACAGAATAGCAAGCATCTTACTATTCTAAAGAAAGCAGCAAGAGAAGTGATGCTAGCTCCATGGTAGCATAAGGCATCCCTCATTTTCATTGTCCTTTAACTTCTAAAATTTGGTATCTATCCATGAACAAAAGTGTCCCCATGGGAGCTATGGAATCCAGCACCATATGCCGAGGGACCTAGAAGGAGTCTCCCCCACCACTGCATCGTGTAAAAAGCAGACAGAACCTGATACAGGCTGTAGAACCAGCAGGAGCCTGTGAACTGACTCCAACCCCTCTTAACTGCGGTACCAGGAAAACAATGACATGAGCAAATACCCACAGATGAGAAAGGCTTTATGGAAGTTCAGGTTTCTAAAGAAGTTCCAGCACCCCAGTGGGAACAACAAAAAAAAAATAACAAGTTTGGACCCATTAGGGTAAGAGGACCTTTGCCAGTATCACCCCTCCCCCCAAGGTGGCACAGCCTGGAGAAAAAGGTTTGGAATGCCTCTGGGGAAAAGGGAAAACAGTGAGTGAGCACACAGCTTTCCCAGCTGTGGGGACACTGCTAAAGAAACCCAACTCTCTCCCACAGCCTCAGAGTATTATTAAAGCAAGAGCTCCGTGACTGGGGGAAGGGAGGAGTTCAGGGAAGAGGCAGGTAAGAATACCAGAGGGCATTAAATGGATGTGGTTCTCTGCATTCTAGACTCCAGGAGGAAGGCCACCATGAGTCACTGGCAAAACTTCATCCAAAGATCCCCTAATCTGACCCACCAAAACTCCCAATTCCCCAAAGGCCACATCCAGACCATCCCCACTCTGCAGCCAGCTCCTTGTTCACATTTCCAAGGGCAACAACAGTGAGAATAAGCTCAGGTAGACAGGGAGTATACATAGAAAACAAGCCAGGGTCTATGGGAAAGAGAGAAACCACGATCTTGAGCTGTAGCACCACCCTCTGGAAAATGAAAGAGAGATTAACCAACAGCCAGCCTGGGTCACAGTAAGATTTAGAGAAGACATACAAGCTTAACAATTCTGCCACCAGAGGGAGCAAGAAGTGTGGAGCTGATGTACCCATACAAGAAAACAGAAAGCCCCAGAACACAAGTAGGATCAACAAAAAGTATCTCTCAGCTAGTAAAGATTGGAGGAAGCAACTTACTTCAAATGCCAAAACAGCAATGTAAAACTACAAGGAACATGAAGAATAAAGGAACTGTGACATTACCAAAAGATCATAATTATCCCCCAGTAACTGAAGGCAAAGACACAGAGATCTGTGATTTATCCAGTAAAGAATTCAAAACAGACATTTGAGGAAACTCAATGACCTACAAGAAAATAAAGAGACAATTTAACAAAATCTGGAAAACAATACATGATCAAAATGAGAAATAAACAGAGACAGAAATCATTAAAAGAACCAAACATGAATTCTGGAGCTGAAGAATTCAATGAATGAAATGAAGAATGCAAAAGAAAGCATCAACAACAGAACAGAACAGTCAGAAGATAAGAATCCATGAGTTAGAGGATAGGAACTTTGAAATAACACAGTCAGAGGAGAACAAAAAAGAAAAATGAAAAAGAATAAAAGAGGGCCTACATGATCTATGGAACACTATCAAAAGAATCAATAGCAGAATCACTGGAGTTCCAGAAGGAGAAGAGAAAAGCAAGGGGGAATAAAGCTTATTAAAAAAAAAATAACGGCTGAAAACTTCCCAAACCTGGGGAGAACGTTGGACACTGAAGTTCATAAAGCTAATAGATCCCCCATTGTTTCAATTCAAAATTATTTTCTCCAAGACACATTATATTCAAACTGTCAAAAATCAAAGACAGGGCTTCCCTGGTGGCGCAGTGGTTGAGAGTCCGCCTGTCGATGCAGGGGACACAGGTTCGTGCCCCGGTCCGGGAAGATCCCACATGCCACAGAGCGGCTGGGCCCGTGAGCCATGGCTGCTGAGCCTGCGCAGGAGGGGTCACAACAGTGAGAGGGCCGCGTACCGCAAAAAAAAAAAAAAAAAAAAAAAAAATCAAAGAGAAAATCCTAAGAGCAGTAAGATAAAGATTGTAAACTACAAAGGAACCCCCATTAGGCTATCAGCAGATTTCTGAGCAGAAACCTTTCAGGCCAGGAGAGAGTGGAATGAATGATATATTCAAAGTGCTGAAAGGAAAAAATTGCCAGCTAAGAATACTCTATCCAACAAAGGTATCCTTCAGAAATGAAGACATTTCCAGATGGATAAAAGTTAGATCAGCCATATAAAATTATCACCACTAGATCTACCTTACAAAAAATGCTGAAAGGAGTTCTTCAAGCTGAAATGAAAAGACACTAATAGTAACATGAAAATATACAATTCACTGATAAAGGTAAATATACAGTGAGGTTCAGAAAATTCTAATTCTGTAATAGGATGGTGTGTTAACCACATAACTTTCAACATTACATAGTTTAAAGGAAAAGACTATTAAAAATAACTAGAGCCAGTATAATTTCTTCATGAATACACAATATAAAAAGAGGTAAATTTTAACACTAAAAACATAGAAAGTTCAAAGCAATCCCTATCAAAATTCCACTGGCATTTTTCAACAGAAATACAAAAAAAACCCCTAAAATTTGTAGGAAACCACAAAAGATCTTGAACAGCCAAAGAAATCTTGAGAAAGAACACAGCTGGAGGCATACTTCCTGATTTCAAACTATATTACAAAGCTATAGTAGTCAAACAGTGTGGTACTGGCATAAAAAATACACAGAGATCAATGGAACAGAATAGAGAGCACAGAAATAAACCCACTCATCTATGGTCAATTAATTTACAACAAAATTGCCAAGAATATGTAATGGGGAAAGGACAGTCTCTTTAACAAATAGTGCTGGGAAAACTGGACAGCCAAATGCAAAAGAGTGAAAATAGACTCCTATCTTACACCATACACAAGAATCAACTCAAAAGGAATTAAAGACTTGAATGTAAGACCTGAAAGCATAAAATTCCTAGAAGAAAATATAAAGGATAAGCTCCTTGACATCAGTCTTGGCAATGATTTTTTGGATTTGACACCAAAAGCAAAGGCAAAAAAGCAAAAATAAATAAGTGGGACTATATCAAACTAAAAAGCTTCTGCACAACAAAGGAAACCATCAACAACAAAAAAAGACAACCTACCAAATGGGAGAAAATATTTGCAAATCATATATCTGATAAGGGGTTAATATTGAACATATAGAGAATTGATACAACTCAATAGTGTGTTTGGAAATGTTTATAATAAAATATGGGGGGGAGTGGGGAGAGTAAGGATTTTAAACTTGACCAGTCATGTTAAGGAAAACCACTGCAGGTTTCTGATAGAGGTAAACGGCATGGTCATAAAGGTGCACAAAACTGTATATGATAAAGATGAAAGGATAATAATCTAGGAGAGAAATATCAAAATCCTGGATTAGTCTGTGGTAGGAGAAATAAAGATGCATATGAAATAGCTTGTTGGAAGAAGTGATCAAATTTGACCCTAGGTTTATAAAAAAAAAAATACAAGCAATTATTGAGTAATACAGGCTGCTTTTTACTTGAAGAGAATTGCATTTCAGATATGTCAGTAATGAAAAAATAAATGCAGATTAAACAAAGAAAGGAGTTAAGGTCAAAACAAGAGGTCAACTCAGAAACACCAGGGTCCTACCTTCCTAAAATGAGAGTAGAGAAACTAAGACAGCAAAGCCGGACAGATTCATTAAGTTTGTCAGCATTCACATGGAACCGTCTTCAGCAGAGAAAAAGTTATATAACCCTCAGATATGAGAGGAAGAGAGAAATTGCCCCCAGAAGAAACCGCCTGGAATACATAAAACACTTTCTCGTACTGGACCAAAGTCATGATACTAAGTGGCTATCCATTCTGTTACTATCAGATGCATTAGATGCTGGCCTGCCTCAAGAGCTCTGGCTATATCAATAGATAAGATTATATAAAATCTGCTCTTTACTAGCACCTAATACAATATTTAATCCTTTTCTTAACTATCAAGAAAAGTGTACTGATCACATTAAAATCTTACTGGTGGAAAAAAACACACAGATTGAAATGCATAATTTTTTATTCCTAAAACATAATTCAGTTTTGCTCTCTCCCAACCATGTTTTTTTTCCCCCCATTTTCTTCCATGCCCTCTTTATCAAACTATTTTCGAAATGCTCAGTAACTTTCCATGCAACTCTAACCTACCTGCCTTTCTCTCCTTCTCTCTGATCAGGAAATTACTATAAAGGAAATTCAGAAACCTTGTCTATAATGATGATCTGGAAGTTGGTAAGTTTATGGGTCAGTTTTCACATGGAATGTCAGATGACAGAAAGATAGGAAAGAATTTTTCTGAAATCTGCAAAACACTAAATTATAATCACCTGAAAGGGAAAAATGAGTCTGTAGAAGTTATACACTATCTCTCACAGCTTCTTTATGTACTAGAACTGTGAAGAAAAAAATGAACTTACTCTTCATTGGATAATTCTATTAAAGAAAATTATTTTACATCAATTTCACTTTATTCTATTTTTATACTTCACTGACAAACCACAAAGTATGCAAATGAATCATACAAACCAAACTCTGAAGAGGCACAGACTGGCGTCTGGGATGGATCTTACTGGTTACATATTTGAAAGTACATCCAAATTCAAGCACAAGGAAGCCCGTTCTTTTTATAACACTGCCAAGGACACTGGTTTTCAGCTGAAACCACAATTAGTAAGATATGGATAATATTACATCACCATCAATGATTGAACAACAACAAAAAAAGGGCGAGTATCTACAGAGGAACAGTCTGGAAAGCATCACTTCATGCTATGGGTTGAATTGTGCCCCTCAATAAACACAGGTTGAGGTACTAACTGACAGCACCTTGGAACATGACCTTATTTGAAAACAGAGTCAATGTAGATATAATTAGTTAAATGAGGATATACTGGATAGGGTGGACCCCTAATCCAATATGACTGTTGTCCATATAAGAAGACATCCCTAGAAGACACAGAGATACCAGGATAATGCCATATGAAGATGGAGGCAGAGATTGGAGTGATGGATCTACAAGGCAAGGAACACCAAGGATCGTTGGTCCTCCCCAGCAGCAAGGAAAGAGGTATCAAACAGATTCTTCCTCTGAACCCTCAGAAGCAACCAACCCTCTCAACACCTTGATTTTAGATTGTGAGAAAGAAACAAAAATCACTGTTTTCCAATCCTCTACTCTCAACACTTCTGACACCAGATGTGTGTTTTTTTCCACACCAAGTAATTCTCCAATTCTCAGCGGATACCAACTGGGTGCCCTATAATTCAGTTACTACACTATCACCCATAGTTAGTGCAGACTTCACATTGTAAGGGGCTTAGTCCCACAAGACTGCCCCCTACTTCAAGCACTAATCTCAAGTAGCAGGTTGCCAACTGTACTTCTGACCAATCGTTCATAAATCAGGGGTTCCCACAACCCCTCCTTGGGTTCAATAATTTGCTAAAATGGTTCACAAAACTCAGGGAAACACCTTACCTACATTCGCCAGTTTATTATGAAGGACAGAACTCAGAAACAACCAGATGGAAGACCTACATATGGCAAGGAATGAGGTATGAGGCTGTGTGGAATTTCCAGGCCCTGTCTGGGCATATTACTCTCCCAGAACCTCAAAGTGTTCACCAGTCTGGAAGCTCTTTAAACCCCTTCGGTAAGGGTATTTTTATGGATAAGGGTATTTTTATGGAGGCTTCATTACTTAGACATGATTGATTGAATTACTGGCCATTAGTGATTAACTAAACCTCCAGCCCCTCTCTCCTCCCCAGAGATGGGAGGGGGCTGAAAGTTCCAAACCTAATCAAAGGTGGATTCTCCTGACAACCAGGCCCCATCCTTAGGGGCTTTCCAAAAGTCATTCATTAATATAAACTCAGGTGTGATCCAAAGGGGTGTGTTATGAATAACAAAAGATGCTTTTACTTTTATCACTCTGGAAACAGAGACAAAAACTAAATATTATAACAAAAGATGCTCCTATGGCTCTTATCACTTAGAAAATGACAAAAGTTTTAGGATACATACTCCAGAACTGTGAGAGAATAAATTTTTGTTGTTTTAAGCCACTCAGTCTGTATATTCTGTTACAGCAGCCCTAGGAATAACACACCTAATATCAAGAAAAATTTTCAAGTTTAAATCTTAAAATGCAAGGTGTTCATAACTGCCAAAACTTGGAAGCAACAGAAAAGTCCTTCAGTGAGTGAATGGATAAACAAACCGTGGTACATCAATACAAAGGAATATTATTAAGTGATAAGAAGAAATGAGCTATCAAGCCACAAAAAGATATGGAGGAATCTCAAAGGCATACTGCTAAGTAAAAGAAGCCAATCTGGCTATGTATTAGATGATTCCAACTATATGACATTCTGGAAAAGCAAAACTATGGAGACAGTAAAAAGATCAGTGGTAGTCAGGGGTTCAGGGAGAAGGGGTGAAGACAAATTGGTGGATTAAAGAGTGCTTTTAGGGTAGTTAAACTACTTTGTATGATACAGTAATGGTGGAAACATGTCATTATACATTTGTCAAAACCCGTAGACTGTACCACACAAAGACTGAACCCCAATGTAAACTACGGATTTTAATTAATATTATTATGTGTCAATATTGGTTCATCAATTATAACAAATGCACCACACTAATATGTAAATAGGATGTAAATAGGAGAAACTGTGGAGGTTGAGGAGGGGAATAATATAGGGCTGCAGAGCTTCCCTGGTGGCACAGTGGTTGAGACTCCTGCTGATGCAGGGGAAACGGGTTCGTGCCCCGGTCCAGGAAGATCCCACGTGCTGCGGAGCGGCTGGGCCCATGAGCCATGGCCGCTGAGCCTGCGCGTCTGGAGCCTGTGCTCTGCAACGGGAGAGGCCACAACAGTGAGAGGCCCGCGTACCGCAAAAAAAAAAAAAAACATAGGGCTGCAACTATTTAAAAAAAAATAACTTAGGACATTAAAATAACCACAAAAACAACTACCATGGGGACTCCCCTGGGGGCGCAGTGGTTAAAAATCCGCCTGCCAATTCAGGGGACACGGGTTCAAGCCCTGGGCCGGGAAGATCCCACATACCGCAGAGCAACTAAGCCCACGTGCCACAACTACTGAGCCTGCGCTCTGCTCTAGAGCCCGCAAGCCACAACTACTGAGCCCACGTGCCACAACTACTGAAGCCAGTGCACCTAGAGCCCATGCTCCGCAACAAGAGAAGCCACCACAAAAAGAAGCCCACGCGCCGCAACTAGAGAAAGCCCGCGTGCAGCAACAAAGACCCAACGCAGCCAAAAATAAATAAATTTTAAAAATTAAAAAAAAAAAACTACCATCTATGACCAATATCATTTCATAAAAGAAAGGAGACTTTTAAAACCAAAAAGTTAGAATGATATAATCCTGTGATAAAGAACACTTCTTCCCAGTAAAGGATGGCTTATATCAATTTCTGCCAAAAACAAACAGAAGTAGATAGGTAGGTAGTTAAAATATTATCTCATTACTTTCATTTTACCTCATACACAGAAGACATCATCATGACCTGACCTGGTTAATGCACTGCTTTTAGAAGATCATTATTCATTTACTGCTTATAATACCTTGAAAGAGCAGTAGTGTTTTTATTCCCACTTCTAAATGGGGTAATTGACCCTTAGAGAAGTTAAGCAACTTTTCCAAGGTGACATATACCTCACAACAGCAGCTGAACTTGAACAGATGTATGACTGAACTAAGACTATGATCATGACATAATAGCATCCTACTGTAACTGTATAGCAAGCAAGTGATATGATGGATCAGAGGCTGAAAGAGATCACAACCAGAGGTAAAGATATGGGAGTCATCCATAAAGTAACGATAGCTGAAGTTATGAGAAAGAAAGCATAAGGAAGACAGGAGTAAGGAGTTTGGGGGTGAGCAAGTGATGAAGGACATATTACGGTCACCTTGTTTAGCTCAGGAGAGAGGAACAGCAAGTACACAAAGGAGGGGCAGTCTGATAGAAAAGAAGTGAACCCATGAATTGTCACCAGGTTTGAAACCTGGAGTCATCATCTTTGACTCCTCTCTCCCCCAATCTGCAATACTCAGGCAGCTTAAACACATTACGTCCACATAAATATTTTTTCAAACCTGTCCTTTACTCTGCATTGTCATTACCCTAGTGCATGCCCTTTATCAATTTTTACTTGGAATTGTACAAACAGCCTCCAACATATCTCCCTGTTCTCATTCTACCTGCCTCTAATTAATACCCCTCTTTATGTATCCGCGGCTTCTTCTAGACCTCCCTCAACAATTCTCAGCAAATGGAAACTTAAACACACTCTTCTGTCCTGAATTTTTTAATCTATCTTGAACATATTTTCATAGCCACATATGAAAATCCATTTTTTCTTTCCAAATACTACACAGTATACAATTGTAAACACATAATTTATTTAACCATCCCCCTAAGCAAAAAACATTTCTATTGTTTCCAGACTTTTGTCATTACAAATTTGAGAATCAACTTGTCAAGTCTTAACCATATTATTTACAAAACAAGCAAGAATTAAACTCTGAACAATATTGAACCTATCTATCAAAAAACAATGTATGACTTTCCATTTATTTAAGTATTCTTTTACATTACTCAGCAGAGTTTTAAAGTTTCTTCATATAGTTTCTTCCTATATCTTAAGTTTATTCCTGGATATTTTATATTTTTAATTGTTATTATAAATAGGACCTTTCCCTTCCTGATATTTATAAGTATTTTTATAATAGAAAGCTGTTGATCCTTACATATCAATTTTGGCTTGTAGTATGCCTTGTAATGTTTTGCTGAAAGTTGGACATGATGCACCAGGTAAAAAGAGCTGAGATAAACAGGCCCCTAATGATGTCATAGTGAGGTGAGGAGGTGGGAGGGGAAATGTTCTATGGTCCTATGACTGAATCCCATAGTCCTCTGTCTTTTAGTGAGCTTGTGCCCCTGCAGTGTGATGTTTACAAGTGCTTCTTTGTCCCTCCACCCCTCCCACCCCCAGATAGGACAGGTTGGCTAGAGGGTGCTGAAGTCTGTATTTCTCTTCTCCCATGGGGAAGGTTAGAGGAGGCTGGAATTGGGTATTCCCCTTCCCCCAGGTCAGTTAGGCTCTCACAAAGCCCGTAGGCTGGGCTAGTAAAATAGTTTCTTTTGAGGGCAGGCCTTGTTAAGAAGAACAGAATGTTCTGGACATTTTCAAAATAGCTGCTTTTCCCCTCCCTCTGCCAGAAGCAAAAGAGATTTTTCTCACTGTGAGAACCTGGTAGGGCTCCTATAGGTAAAACTCACAAAACTATGAAGGCCCCCCTAAGACTGGGACCCCCTTGAGTATTTAACTCTCAGTCTTGTCCACAATGATCCGCCAGCAATTTGTCAATTACAGTTTAAGTTGTCCTGCCCCTTACTGGTTCCAGAGACAGTTTCTGCTGACGGGTTTCTGTTCTGCCTGTCTCTCTAATTTGGGAGACAGCCATTTGTCCTGTGATCTCAATTCTCTGATGGATCTAAGAAGAGTTAAATTCCAACTTTTTGGCTTTTTACTTGTTTGTTAGGACAGATAACTTCCAAGCTTCTTTTTGTAAGCAGTCACCTGATTAGTCTTTTGTTTCTAATAATTTTCATTTGATTTTCTTAACTTCCAGGTAAAAAGAATGCTCCTTTTCAGTAATATGCCTCCAATGTACAGTTGTCCCTTGGTATCCACAAGGGATTGGTTCCAGGACTCCCCCTGGATACCAAAATCTGAGACTCCTCAAGGCCCTTTTTTAAAATGGCGTAGTATTTGCATATAACTTATGCAAATTCTCCCACATACTTTAAATCAATTCTAGATTACTGAAAAAAATTCTAATAAAATGTAAATGCTATGTAAATAGTTGCTGGTGAATGGCAAATTCAAGTTCTGTTTTTTGAAAATTCTGGAATTTATTTCCCCAAATATTTTCAATCCGCAGTTAGTTGAATCTGCTGATAAGGAACCTGTGGATTCAGGGGGCAGACTATATTTCTCTAACTGCATCAGACAGTACTTATAAAGAATGCTAAATAACACAGGCATGATAGTAGGTACCCTGTCTTGTTCTTTAATGGGACTACTTCTAATGTTTTAATATTAGGCACAATGCTTAAGAAGTATTTACCTATTCCCTTCTAATTAAAAGTTCTAAAAGCCTGAAACAGGTTAAATTTGGTCAAATACTCTTTATTAAATGCCTTTTCTGCATATATAAAGATAATTATGTGGAACCCTCTCTGTCTTGTAAAGGAAGTTATATCAGCAGCACTTTTACTATGCTTAGCTTTGAAGTGTGAAACATTCTCTACTCCAGTATCAGGATCATGTTAGTAAGTGTTCTACCTAATTAAATATACTTTAGGCACAAACACTTTCTTTATCTCCTTACTATCAACTGAATATAGTCACTATTATTCCTGTTGCATCATGACTATATTAAATATACTTTTATGTTTATCAATTTTTCCATACATTCTAATTTTTTAATAACCTCTATATATGTTTCTATTATAATTATTTGGCTCTTTTTACTAAAACCCTTAACAGAGTTAATTCAGAGCTTTTATTCTTTTAAGCCTTAAAGGGGTTAATAATACCTGCAATATAATCTGCAAATCACATCAAAATAATTACAAACCCTATAAACATGCTATAGACTACTCAACAGTATAGCATCTAAGACCCTACTTACTATAGCTTAGCCAACTGCTGACATCATGAACTTGTGGTGAGTAGAGCTGAAGAACTTTTACTCTGATACCCAATCTTGTAACTGTAAAAGTTCTAGGTAAAACTTTTAAGGAAGATTCTTTTGTGTACCAAATACTAAGAGTAATGGTGACAGTAGTAGAGGCACTGGTGATTTTTATTTTTTCCTTAATCCTATTTCTATTTCCCACAAATTAGTACACTGTATTACTTTTATAATAAAAAAACCTCTCAAGGTTATTATAAAAGATACAAAATTTTACAAATATGAGTCAGGTAATTTCTGAGAGAAAAGTTTCAGTAAAATGGAAATCATGAGGGTGTGGTCTGAAGTCATTTCTCTATTAAGCATGGAAACGAGACAACTGTGAACATTTCCAAGTGTGATGAAGGAATTGAATTAGTGACTGTCTCTCTTCCAAATTTTCCTCATACAATTTCTTCAAAGCTTTTTCAACATAGTTCTCTCTCTGATTTTTATCTAAATATCTCCCATCAGAAAAAAAAAGATCATAATGAGCTAGAAGGGTCAGAGATGGGACTGAGTCTATGATAAATGGGCTGACCATGATTTGTTTCACTGAAGAGGAGAAGTACATTCCAGATGTGTGAGTGAGTGATCATGAATAGAAGTGTGAATGAGCACATATTGTGTAAGGGACTAAAAGAAGAATCCCTATCTATCGGGGTGGGATTACACTTGGGGACAGTTAGAGATACAGTTTGATAGTTGTGATGGGATCAAACACACAGAACCCTGAACACAAGGTTTAGAAGTCTGAACTCACTACTGTAAGAAACGGGGATCCCCTTGAAGAATTTTTAAACAGGGTATCACATATGGAAGTGATGTCAGAGGAAAATTAGCCTTATGGTAGTGCATTAGCTGCATCAGACAAAGACAAGCCTATCAGATATAAGAACTAGGGGACTGTTAACAATGGGAAGTAAAGGGGAAATGAGCATTTTTCAAAAGATATGACATTCTGTTAAAAGAGAAAGTAACTTTGTATTTCTCATTCTCTTCAACTGATTAGTCAAAACACTTTTCCTGGGTACCTTCCACATTCCAAATATGGAGTTCTAAGGATACAAGACAGGACAACAGTTATATCTTATCTGTATATATCTTATAGTATATTCTCTTTTTCTTTCCAGAACGTTTATTTTTCTTTAAATTCTTGTTTTTGTAAATGCCCTCTAAGTTTTTTCTTTAAGTATGTTTAAATGTAATAGTACTTTATTTACTTATAATGTAAACTGCTTTAGAATGTTCTGCCCTTTCTGCTCCCAAGGTATACCTTTGTCATAGTACCTAACATATAATAATCATGGATTTGCTACCTCCTTTTCCACTGTACATATAGATTTTTCTTAAGTCTTCTGTATATACAATCATTCATACATAATAGAAGTTTTGTTTCTTCCTTTCATTTCTTATTTATTCTTTTCCTATTTTAATGGCTAGGACTTCTAGCATAATGTTGAATAAAAGTGGTGATAGAAATCATCATCAGGTTTCAAAGTTTAAAGGAAATGCTTCTAACATCTTCCCATTAAGTATGAGGCTTACTGTGGAGTTTTGGTGGATATTCTTTATTTTGCTAAGATGTTCTTTTCAATTCCTAGGCTCTAAAGAGTTGATGTTGGTATGAGGGGTGGTGGTATTAATCATAATAAGTGCTAACTTCAAGCAGTTTTGCTCTGGCTATTTAAATAACTATGTATAATAGACACTGTTCTCTGTTTACCTAACATCTGCTCTATGAGCCTTAAACTCATTCCAACTAGATTTGCATACTTACAGAATATGTCAATATTACATTCATGTACACACTCTAGGTAAGAAATAATCCGATTATCTCTGACCTTTGGTTCATAAATAAATATGAACAATATAACACAAATTTTGAAAGGACAATCACACTTGCTTGATTTAAGCCCATTAAATATTTCAAGGGCAGATGGTTAAGAACAAAACCCAAAATATTAACTTTTATCTCATAAAAAAAAAAAAGAATACAATTTCATTTTAATATTTGATTTTGAATTGTAGACAAACATCCGTATAAGTGCCATATCACAGGCATCAACAAAGGAAAGGGGGTACTGCGTAGCCTAACTTTTACCTTATCTTTTAATCACCACCATTTAAGGAACATACTTCGCTTAAAGCCCAATGCTACACTAATTACTATTTATACTATTAAATAGTATAAATACTAATTAAAATTTATACTATTTATAAATAAATAGAGTTGCGCATTTGAATTTTAAAATCCTGTATTTCATGGGATTTTAGTCTTCAGTGAGCAAATAAATCAACCAAACACAAATTCCCTAGGTTCTTAATTCTACTGTCAAACTTTAAAAATATGTTCTTATTAAAGAAAGTCTGATTTTAAAAATTGCAAATTTATTTTAAAATAATTTATTAAAAATTCTATACGAAAGGATTTTAAGTTTTTTAAATGAAATTAAATAGGCTGCACTAACAAGTGAAGAACAAATGAAGCAAAGAGAAAACCCTAATGTTACTGAGGATTCAATTTATCAAGCCTAAGGTTGTGCTCAACTTTTTAGAAATACATCTACTGGATTAAATCTGTATATGACTTTTTCCACAACAAACAAGGCTCACAGGGTGAAAAAGTACCACAAATAGAATTCCACCTGAGTAAATATAAGTTCAAGATATCTAGAATAGTCCACTACCCCCACTGATTTTCCATTCTGCTTTACTGATGTAGGAGCAAAGAATCTTGCTTGACTAAGAAATTCATAACAGAAGCTTTCACAGCTATTACTCCACTACAACACTAACCTTTCAGGAAAGTGTCACTTCATGGTGCCTGCAGCAGAAAACCTATACAATTCAATTTAATATTTTTAATGAAGCAGGATTAGCTTTTCAATGCATTATGTTCTTTACACTTCTATTTAAAAGTTGTTACTGGGGCTTCCCTGGTGGCACAGTGGTTGAGAGTCCGCACTGCCGATGCAGGGGACACGGGTTCGTGCCCCGGTCCGGGAAAATCCCACAATGCCACGGAGCAGCTGGACCCGTGAGCCATGGCCGCTGAGTCTGCGTGTCTGGAGCCTGTGCTCCACAACGGGAGAGGCCACAACAGTGAGAGGCTCACAAAAAAAAAAAAAAAAAAGTTGTTACTAACAGAGCTTCTAAAATGTTGAGGCTCAGGGCAGAGATAAACATGAGGCTATGTGGAGAACTCAAAGCCTAGAGGTTAACCAACTTCAAATCGTCTGTGAATGATGATGTTCAAACTACCATACCAAGCCCCTCATCTCATAAATAGAGCCAAACCATGGTCAAAGAACAACATAGCTGTCTGCAGTTAGTTGCACCTATTATTTACTAGAACACTACCATTTTATAGCCACTAAAGGTATACATAATAAAAGCAAAATATCATCAACTAACAAAATTGAGAAGGGGGAGAGATCAGATATTATTAGAAAAACCATCTTTTACGATTAATTAGAAAAGCAATTCTCACTTATTAAGGGATATTGAAAACTGCTATTTCTACCTCAAAAATGTGTTAAAGTTATTCTTTTTAATTAAGAAAATTGCACTTCACATTTGAAAAAACTTAGCAACAAAATCATGGGAGAATAGTCTCTCTGGATAATGTGCTGTACAGGAATATGACCAATCTGAGACCAAATATCAATACAAGGGCAACACCCAGCTGTGTGCCTTTAAGCACATGATTTAATTCAGCTCTTCTAAATATCAGGTTGCTCTTTGTCAAACGGGGTAGTGATATCTGTCTCACAGGATTGTTGTGAAAGTTAAATGAGATAAGGCGTGTATAAATATTTATCCAGGTAGCACACTACACTTTTTTCAATTATTAGAAGTATGTTTTTCCTCCACCCTACACATACATTTGAAATCAGGCTGCATTTTTAAAATGATATTAAATGTTACTCCTTCATTTCCCTTCCACAACTGAAAAAAAGACTGTGATTAAGGTAAAGATTATATCTAATTATCAAGGATATCTTTTAAAATGAGGAAACAGGAAAACAGTCAGCCTAAGCATATTAGTTTTTTCTTTTTTCTCTGTCATTTCAGGCACTGTACTGTGGAAAGTACGGTTAACCTTTGGTTGCCCAAAACCATCTTCTCCTTAATTTAACATTTAACAATTGTCTCTTCATTTGTCTATTAAAAATTATCTGAGTTGGGCTTCCCTGGTGGCGCAGTAGTTGAGAGTCCACCTGCCGATGCAGAGGACACGGGTTCATGCCCCAGTCCGGGAGGATCCCACGTGCAGCGGAGCGGCTGCGCCCGTGAGCCACGGCCGCTGAGCCTGCACGTCCAGGGCCTGTGCTCCGCTACGGGAGAGGCCACAACAGTGAGAGGCCCACGTACCGCAAAAAAAAAAAAAAAAATTATCTGAGGGCCCCACGAAGTTGTGAAAGATGCTGAATTGACAAGGCACTAATGGGGACAATTCCTGAAGTCATGGACCTGATGTATAAATTTAAGATTCCCTTAGTATCCTAGTGCTAAGAGAGTCAATAATTCAGGATATTTTTGTGTCTAATGTAAAACCTGAAGGGACAACAGCATAAAATAAGACTACTCCAGACAAACTTACATATGATCACCAGACTCATTATCTCCAAATAGGATGTATGCAAATGATCTTTTGCTTCAGAAGGAGAATAAAAGTACTTTGTTACCTTTTTTGGGGAAAGGAGGGAGGGAGAGAGGAAGGAAGGAAGGGAGGGAGCACGTAGTGCCCAGATCTTGGTTTCTAATACCATTCTCCAATAAAAGAAATCTGGCTCCCTGAGAAATGGATGATGATTCTAGGACTGGGGCAGGAAGTATCAAGATGAGCTTGGAGTATCTTGCAGTGACAGAAAGTAAGGAAGAGCTGATAAACAAACAACGAACAAAACAATCAACAACAACAGCAAAACACCATAATGATAGGAGTATGTCAAAGGGACACAAGATCTGACTGAAAGAAATCCCAATCTGGAGCTGGAACAATTTGAGCAACAAAGTAGCACTGGACTGTAATATATAAAATAAATATCCATGAGTTTATACTGATATAAATAAATGATTGCATAAATCAATAAATGAGGGAGAAGAGACAAATCTCTCATGCAAAAGAAATAAAAGGTGTTCCACTCTAACAAGGTAGTGTGGGCTCCTTAAGCATGGACTGTGCATAGTTACTTCCTTTCAAAGAGTATAGTATAAGGATAAGAAGGGGAAAAAAGAGTATTTTATAGTGAAAGAACCTAACACTACCTCAACCAAGTGATTAATGTTAACATCAACAGTGACAAATCATGTTGATAGTATGTACCTTTGATATGATATGATGAAAATGGCTCTTCACCTCTGTGGTCTTCTTCCCCAAAAGACATAATCCCAGTCTAATAATGGGTAAAACACCAGACATTCTACAAAGTATCTGACCAGTGCTCTTCGAAACTAACAGGGTCATGAAAAACAAAGAAAGAAAGCAAAACCTGTCACAGCCAAGAGGTGCCATGCCTAAGGAGACATGACTACTAAATGCAGTGTGGTATCCCAGATGGACCATGGAACAAAAAGAAGGACATTAGGTAAAAACTAAGGATATGTGAATAAAGCATTGATTTTAGTTAATAATAATGCATCAACATTGGTTCATTAATTTTGACAAACGTACCATACTAATGTAAGATATTAATAATAGGGGAAACTGGATGTCAAGTATTTGGGAACTCTGTAGGATCTTTGCAATTTTTCTGTAAATCTAAACCTGTTCTAAAATTAAAAACTTATCTAGGGCTTCCCTGGTGGCGCAATGGTTGAGAGTCCGCCTGCCAATGCAGGGGACACGGGTTCGTGCCCCAGTCAGGGAAGATCCCACATGCCGCGGAGCGGCTGGGCCCGTGAGCCATGGCCGCTGAGCCTGCGCGTCCAGAGCCTGTGCTCCGCAACAGGAGAGGCCACAACAGTGAGAGACCCGCGTAATGCAAAAAAAGAATATATATATATATCTAATAAAAATAAGAAATAAATTATAATATTTAACCTGCAGATTAACATTATGACCCTTATTTTGTCCCAATGTAAGCCAGTCACTCTTATTATGGTATACATGACATCCTGAGGAAATAAAGGGGGTCTGCACACAGAGAAGCTGACAGTGGAGGCCTCCTTTCAGCGTCTTTCAATGTACTGCAATTCACACCCGTGCCTAGTTAAGTAGTTTAAAACTAAGCTAACCCTCACAAGAATACACGCATGGTTTAACATATTTTAGGCAAGAAACAGCAGGTAAAATATAATATTAATAATAGAAGCACAGGCTAAAAATAAAAGCGACATTTCTCCCATTCCTAATATGAGTTCTTTATCAGTCACAAGAAGTTAAAAACGATGATTTTTTAACTAATAAAATCTGACCAGAAGTAGGCCAAAAAATTTCAAAATTATCAAGAGGCCTACAGGCCTTTAATGTATTTTTATTAATATAATGACTAAACCAAGGTTAGATACATATATCAAATATGTATTTTTAAATAGTAATAAATTAATGAAAGGCAACAGTGGACTTATATCCACTATTATTAATGATAAACCCTGCCCTAAATGTATGCTGTGCTTCAAGATAACAGCTAATGATAATATGAGTCCTTTTTAACCAGCACAACATATATTCAGATTATAAAGATAAATGTTTATCATTTGTAGCAATGTTTAAAGTCCTGCTATATCCAATTTAGTATTTTATGACATTTCACAAGAGACAATGGCAAATATGCAGAAACCTTTACACAAGCTTCTAACCTGTCTCCTTACATTTGTTGGATTCTGGTTTTGAAAATGAAATACATGACAAAGATATATTCTCAATATATTCTCAACAGCAAATGACTTCATTAATGAAAACAACGTTTTAGTTAAAATTGTGAAAGTATAACCACTGAGAAGGCAGTCACTTGATCAGAATAAAAAGATTTTGAGGTAAGGTTTAAAGGTTATCACTACATATGAAATTCATTTTCCCCAACATTCATAGACAAGCAGCAGTAGAAAAGCAGATGAATCCAAAAATGTACAAAGTGCTACAGGATATCACTGATATGGTTAATTTCATAGCAACAAGACCTTTAATAAATAGAGGAATACCTACATACTATAATGAGGTATGTAGCAACTATAGCACAGTATTTAAGTGACTTAGCTCCAGAACTGGACTACATGAGCTGTAATACTGACAATTAAATTTATTGGCTATGAGACCTTGGACATGTTATTTAATCTCTCTCTGAGTTACTGTCATCTGTAGAATGGTAGTAATAATAACTTCTACCTCACAGAATTGCTAAAAGTATTACAAGAGATATTTCATTAGAGCACTTAGAACAATACCTGGCACATGGTAAGTACTCAAAAAATATTAGCTATTATTGGGAGTAAAGCATTATGGGAGTATTCATGAAAATCTTTTATATCACAAAAAAATTCATTAATTATCTTAAAGATATCAAACCCAGAGATGAATTATACATTTTTCTTTTACAAATAAATAAGAATGGCCTGTTCTGGGATATTACATAAAGACTCAGGTCTTTGAGACTTCCATCAGTGTCTCCTTCTTAATTAAAGGTTATATTGATAGTGTGGCCACAAACAGCTAACAGAAAATACTTCACTAGAACTTAGAAACAGTATACGTACCCTCAAATCAGGAGAAAAGTTCTCTGCAGAAGTTGATATGGAATCCGATGATACAACAGAAGCTGATTTTGTATGCACTGAATTCTCTGAATGAGAAGTGGAAGCACTACAAGATACAAAAGCACAGTGTTTGAAAAATGGGCGTGTTAAAAACCAATTTCAGAAATTTTATTAACTGTAACTCTATTATTTCTTAAAACTTCCACTGCCAACCAGTCCTACTTTGCCTATTCAATCTTATCTCCAAATACTGATAATTGCAAGCTCTATTGGTAAGAATAGGGCTAAGTATTATTACCATCCACATTCCCTCTGGACAAGCTTCCCCAGTACTCATGAATACACTCCAGGTTAATTCTTTCTTTTTATTCAACCATCCATTTATTCATCCAATGATCAGGCTAATGTGAAAAACCATTACACCAGGCACTATGATTTGGAGATAAATATGGCAAAACCCTCATGTTCATAAAGCTCACAAGCTTGTGAAAGAGACAGACAAGTAGATAATGGTGCAATGTGATAACTCTATAACTACATACACACACACATGGGGTGGGGTGAGGGCAGAGAGAGAGAGAAAGAGAAAGAGAAAGAAGGACTATGATTACGAACTTGGAGAAAAGAAAAGAAAGCACCTAACTCTACCCAGGAAAGTTCAGGGAAGACATCACAGAGGTGACATCTGAACTGAGTCTTGAACGATAGGAAATTGTCAGGCTGACAAACAAGTAAGGGAATTCCAAAAACAAACAAAAAACACTACAGAAGTGTAGAATTATCAAAGAGCACAGAACACTTGAGAAACTACAAATAGTTCGACAGTGCTGGATGAGCAGAAGAGCAGAAGATGGAAACATGAGCCTGTCTTTGTACCTTGTACCTTTCCACCAAACCAAATTCTATATTTTTAACAAGCCTGTCTTAAATATCCACTTCTTCCTTTACAATAAGTAGTCACACTCTAGAGTCACTTTTATTATTAAATTCTTACAGAACTTTTGATACCTGATCACATACTGTCTTTTACTGTTTACTGATCTCAGGTATGTAAATTTAGTTTCACCAACTAAAATTTAAATACCCCAAGAGGGAGGACCGTGTCTTTATTTTCCTTAAAATCGACTTCAGTGCCTGTGTATACAGTTAACATGTATTATGTTTCTTAAATTCAAAAATACAGGACTTCCCTGGCGGTCCAGTGGTTAAGACTCCGCATTTCCACCGCAGGGGCCATGGGTTCAATCCCTGGTCAGGGAACTGAGATCCCACATGCCCTGCGGCCAAAAATACAGTGAAAATATACCTATGCCACAGACTAAAAAAAAATTTTAATTATTTAAGGAAGAAAAACCTCAGATACTTTGAATTGAAACTTAAAGTTCTGATAAATATATTTTTCTAAAGTTTCATTCCCAACATATTAAAAGTCTCCCTCACATGAAAAGTCAAAACTTCATTAGATTCTGATGGAATAATCCACCTTGAGGTTGTGATATTTAAGAATCATATTTTTGTTTTAAAATTTGTCCATCATAAACCTGTGTATAATGATTACTAAACTATTTTTACAATGTGAAAATTCTCTCCCCTCAAAAAACTGTCAGTTCATTTTTTTATTGGTTTTTTCAGCTTTATTGAGGTTTGATTACTAAAAATTGTATATATTTTAGGTGTACAACATGTTTTGACATATGTATACATTGTGAAATGATCACAATTAAGCTAACTGAAACATCCATCACCTCACACAGTTACCTTTCTTTTTCTGGTGAGAGAATTTGAGATCTACTGTCTTGGCAGTTTCAAGTATACAATACTATATTACTAACTATAGTCACCGTGCTATATATTAGGTACCCAGAACTTAATTTATAACTGAAAATCTGTCCCTTTTGATCAGTATGTCCACTTTTTCCCTCTTCAGATAGGATTTGAAAACATTTTCTCTCACTCGGTAGGTCACTTTTTCGTTTTATTTTTTTCTTTTGTTATAGGGAAACTTTTTGTTTTTGATGTAGTCCCAATAGTTTAATTTCGCTTTTGTTGCCTGCACTATTGGTGTCAAATCCCAGAAACCATTCTCAAGACCAACACCAAAGAGCTTTTTCCCTATGTTCTCCTCTAGGAGTGTTAGAGATTCAGGTCTTACTTTTAAATGTTTAATCCATTTTGTGTTGATTTTTGTGTGTGATGTAATACAAGAGTCCAATTTCATCCTTTTGCATGTGGATATCCATTTTCACCAACACCATTAATTGAAGAGTCTATCATTTCCCCACTGTGCATTCCTGGTGCTCTTTCAAAGGCAAGTTGACTGTATACATGTGTGGTTCTATTTCTGGGCTCTCTATTCTGTTCTAATGTCTATGCGTCTGTTTTCTTATGCTGGTACCGTATTGTTTTGATAACTATAGTTTTGTAATACAGTTTAAAGTTAGGAAGTATGATGCCTCCAGCTTTGTTCTTTGTGCTCAAGATTGCTTTAGCTATTTCAGGTTTTGTGTGGTTCCATACTGACTTTAGAATTGTTTTCCTATCTGTGAAAAATGCCATCAGAATTTTTATGTAGAATGCATTGAATCTGTAGATCACTTTGGGCAGCAGTGACATTTTAACAAGATTAATTCTTCCAATCCATTAACATAGGATAACTTTCTATTGATTTGTGTCTTCTTCAATTTCTTCCATCGTTTTATAGTTTTCTTCATACAGGTCTTTTACCGCCTTGGTTAATTTTACTCCTTAGTATTTTATTCTTGATGTTACTGCAATGAATTTGTTTTCTTAATGTCTTTTTTGGAAAGTTCATTGCTAGCATATAGAAACAACTGATTTCTGCACGTTGATTTTGTATCCTGCAACTTAACCTGAATGTGCTTATTAGTTTTAACAGTTATTTTGGTAGAGTTTTCAGTGTTCCATGTATAAGATCATGCTATCTACAATGTTTTTATATATTTATACAGTGTGAAAAACATCTCCCCTAAAATAAACTGTCACTTCACTTAAATGAATGAAAATGGCATTCCAGTGTGAACACTTCAAAATTGTTTATTCAAATACAAACATCTTTATTTTATTAACTATTTCAAAGTATAATTGTGTAATTTTTTTTGTATCCAAGAATCTATATTATACAAAGGAGCAGTCTTAAGAATTCTATTATCTAGTTTTATAATGCAAGGAAAGAGAAACTGATAGGCTGAGAATGATTTCTTCCTTTTTTCCTGTACCAGTTTCTGAGTAATTATATTCCATGTGCATTAAAATAACAAGTAAAATAGACAAACTTTAGGCACAGTACTCTAACAGATATTGTTTGCTGCCTGCTCCATATATATACACACCCCTTTCTTTCCTGACTTTAGTGAGGACAGTTTGTGGCCAGCCCAAGATGACGTGCTTGTTTTTGGCTCCCTTGTGTCTAGGAAACAGTGAGACACAATTATGGCCAATGAGATTTAAGGGGCAGTTTATTAATTGTTATGGAAGCCTCTTATTTTCTTAATAAAGAGGAGCAGAAATAACAAGGTGGTCCTTAACCTTTCCTACTTTCTCTTACCTGGACCAAGAACGTAAAGCTTGGATATACTGTGGCCATCCTGTAAACATGAGCAAATGCTGGCTTGCAAAGGACACAAAAGAGCATAAAGTCCTTTCCTGGTGAGCAGCTGAATCTACACCAACAACTCCCTACACTTTGGGAATTTTGGTTATGTAAAATAAATGAAGTTCAATTTTTAAAATCACTAATGGAGTTTTCTATTCTGTATAGCCAAACACAATTCTAAGTGTTACAGCAATCAACACCTCACAAAGTCTATTTTGAACAAGCTGAAATGCATGATACTATTTTTTATGTATATGATCTTTTGGGAAAACAGAAAAAACATGTAAAGGCAATAAAATACAATTTGGAATTATGGGTAGTGTGTACCTAAAAATAATAGTATCAATAGGAATATTATAGCATGTACCATTAAGACACCAAATAGTTCTTTAGAGCCAAAGTATGAAATAAACAAATTTAAGAGAAATAAGGTAACAAACAAAACCAGGTCTTGCAACTAATACTTTGCAGTCTCAAAGAATCAGTCTTTCAAGCAAAAGTGTAGAAAACAGCCTTTAATTATTAACTTCTCTTTTCAGATACACATAAACATGGGGAGATATTGTGATCTACACTGTTGCATTTGAATAAGCACTAAAAGGTTTTAAACTCCAGGCAGACAACGAGGGGCTGGAGGGGACAAGGGTGGGAATACTTGTGATTACAGCAAACACAAATACACACACCACCACCACCACCACCACCACCAGAACTCCTGAAAGTTCTGGTATAAACATGAAGTGGCTACTCAGACTGAAGGTGGCCACAGAATGCAGTTATTTTTCAGCAGTTATTTTTCTCCTATCATATGGGCTCTATGCATGCTTCTGATCACCATGGCTACTACAATAATACAACCTAATTTCCACTGCTCTCTTCCATTTCCCCACTGCTCGTCTTGAGGTCAAACTCTCTATGTTGACCTTTTATGAACTGTTCCACAAACAAGCTCTGTATTTCCCTGAATTCATACCTTTGCTCATGCCATTCCAAAAAGAATTCCCATTTATCCCAATCTATTTATTAACATCCTACTTACACTTTAAGACCCGGTTAAAAGGCTAGCTTTTCCAAGAAATCTTCCCCAGGTCTTCCAGCTGGAACAAAACTCTCAGTCGACTACACTTCTGCCTATACTCTAAAATGGCACTTAACACTTTCCACATTAGACTAGAGCTCTTTGGTTACACAGCCTCCTCCTTTTTAAATTATAAGCTGCTAGAGAATAAGAATCTAGTAATTGGCAAGGCATTTGAACTCAGAGCAAAGATTGCAGTCTGCTAATCTCATTAAGTAACCAATGACACTTTGGTTTTCCTAGGCCCATAAACTTCACTACATAAATTTGAATCCAAACATTCCTGTTATCCTTGTCATCCTGAACTTCTTCAAAAATGCCAGACCTTCTAGTCCGACTATGTGTTTTCTCCATCCATTTTCCCTGCCCAAGTCTTCCTTCAGCTCCTAACTTTTCCTAACCTTTATACTAGACTTTTTACTCCATACTGAATAAATTCTCTTACATTTTCAACCAAATTCTCCCCTCCACCTCTTTGCTTCAACTGAGATCTCCTTCCAGGAATCCACTTCACTGCAGCCTTTTCTAGAGAAAACTTTCTTGTCCCACATCTTAAAAGCCCAAAGGTAAAGCCAGCGTTTCCCCAGCTCCTTTCTCATGCTTCTACACTAGTATTACTTTTCCATCTTCATACATAAAAGCCTTCTTCCTCTGAGGTTCATGGGATTTGGGTATAAAACGTCTCTGTAACTATCATCCACTCACCTTTTAATTACTCCTCCTCACTCAGTAAGAACTTTCTAATCTGGCTCAACTTTCTTCTCTAAAGCTTCTTTCTACTCCAAAGCTTCTTTCTACTCCAAAAGTGCCTTCGTCATGGGAATTTTAATGCCCACAAGGGCAAACTAGCAACAACCTAGCTCAAAATTCCTCACTTCCTACATCACTCATCTATAACCCCACCTTAGCAATGTGCTTCTGTAGTCACACACTGTACTTTATCATTTCTGGAAACTACCCAGCTTTTGTAATCTTAAACTTAAGGAAATCAATATCTGACCACAGATGCTCTTCTTTCCAAATATCTCACTTTCTTAACTTTCCCTTCATCTAATCTTCAACCTAGTGGTGACAACTCATCCCTCAACTCCTCCATTTGTCATTTTTATCCTTCATGCTTTATTGCTCTCTCTATCCCCCTTCATTTCCTTCCCCATCCAACCTGGAATACACAGTAACATTTTATACTCTCTCTCGCCAAACACTCAATATTCTTATATCCTTATCCACTGACCACCACTTCCCTAACTAATCCCTAAATTCAGATCAATATATTGAATAACTATCTACCTTCTCCTGTGCTAATGGAATACATCTTCACATTGGAGCCATTTAAAACTCATGGTTAGAAAATATTAGCTAGACCCTGGGCAGTGCTCAGCAACACTCCCACATATCAAGTGATTTTTCTAAACCATCACTATCTTTTCCCCAAGCCAATCACATCCAATCAATACACAGTCCTGTAGAGTCTACCTCCCTATCATCTCCCAAATGCATCCTTTTTTCTATCCTAATTTTTACTGTCTTATCTCGACACCTCTTCCCTCAACTACTCATCCAATATATCATCCTAAACTAATACCAAAATGATCTTTCAAAAACAGATATGATCCTATCATTCCTCTGCTTAAAACTTTTTTCTAAATTGAGATATAATAGACATGTAACATTATATTAGTTTCAGGTGTACAGCATGATTCCATGTTTGTATATATTATGAAATAATCACAGTTAAGTCTTGTTAACATCCATCACCATGCATATTTACAATTTTTCTTCTAATGAGAACTTTTTTTTTCATAAATTCATTTATTTATTTATTGGCTGCATTGGGTCTCCGTTGCTGTGCGTGGGCTTTCTCTAGTTGCAGTGAGTGGGGGCTACTCTTTGTTGCGGTGTGCGGTCTCTCATTGTAGTGGCTTCTCTTGTTGTGGAGCACAGGCTCTAGGCGTGCGGGCTTCAGTAGCTGTGGCTCGCGGGCTCTAGAGCTCAGGCTCAGTAGTTGTGGCGCACGGACTTAGTTGCTCCGTGGCATGTGGGATCTTTCCAGACCAGGGCTCGAACCCATGTCCCCTGCACTGACAGGCGAATTCTTAATCACTGCGCCACCAGGGAAGTCTCTGATGAGAACTTTTAAGATCAACTCTCTTAGCAACTCTCAACTATACAATACAGTATTATTAACTATAGTCACCATGCTGTACATCACATCCCCATGACTTTATTTCATAACCAGAAGTACTTTTTCCACCTTCACATTTCACCCATTCCCTCCTACCCTAATCCCCAGCCGCTGGCAACCAGCAATCTGTTCTACGTGAGTTCGGTTTTTGTTTTTGATTCCACATATAAGTGAGATCATACAGTATTTGTCTTTCTCTGACTTATTTCACTTAGCATAATGCCCTCAAGATCCACCCATGTTGTTGCAAATGACAAGATTTCCTTCTTTTTATGGTAAATAATATCCCATTTTGTGTGTGTGTGTGTGTGTGTAGCACATTTTCTTTATCAATTCATCCATCAGTGGACCCTTAGGTTGCTTCCACATTTTGGTTATTGTAAATAATGCTGCAATGAACATGAGGGTGCACATATCTTTTTGAGTTAGTGTTTTCGTTTTTCTCAGATAAATATCCAGAAGTCGAATTGCTGGATCATACAGTAGTTCTATTTTTAATTTTTTGAGGAACCTCCATCCTGTTTCCCATAGAGACTGTACCACTTTATATGCCGACCAACAGTCTACCAGGGCTCCCTTTTCTTCACATCCTCACCAACACTTGTGATGTTTTGTCTCTTTTTTTTTTTTTTTTTTTGCGGTACGCGGGCCTCTCACTGTTGTGGTCTGTCCCGTTGAGGAGCAGAGGTTCCGGACGCGCAGGCTCAGCGGCCATGGCTCATGCGCCTAGCCGCTCCGCGGCATGTGGGATCTTCCCGGACCAGGGCACGAACCCGTGTCCCCTCCATCGGCAGGTGGACTCTCAACCACTGCGCCACCAGGGAAGCCCTGTGATGTTTTGTCTTTTTGATAAGAGCCATTCTAACAGGTGTGAGGTGATATCTCATTGTGGTTTTAACTTGCATTCCCTGCTTAAATCTTCAGTGATTACTCACTGCCTACAGAATCGAGCCCAAACTCCTTAGCACAACACTTGAAGTCTTCCATGATCTGGCCTTTGTTCTACATATCTAGCTGGAGCTCTTATTCATCTGAACCCACTGGGAATGGCTTGCAGATTCTCTAAGTTCTTTAGCTATTTCATGCATGTGCACCTTTGCTAATCCTGCTGTCTTTGCCTCTAATGTCCTTCGTACACTTCCATGCCCTCTTTGCCCCATCCATCTTGTAAACATGACTACTTCTTCCTTCACTGTACACTGTACATATTTCTATCATAATACCTGTAACACTGTATTGTATTTACTCATCTACGAGCTCCTCTTCTCAGACACTGTTATTGTTTACTATTCCAAGATCCTTTACCACAGATCGTTTCCCTATCTTGCTCGCAATAAAATATGTAAAGCGTCTAAAAAAAATGTAGCACCACATTTAAGTATCAATATTAGCTGCAATTATTTATGACAAATGAGTTAGTTATTACACAGAAATTACCCCACCCCAAGTAAGATTAGCTGCATAAATTTAAAAATTATAATGGCAAGGTTGCTGTTTCACCTCTCATTAATACTACTTTCAGCTGTGACATATTACAAGTCAGAATACAAATGTCCCCTAGTGACTGTACCCACAGATTTACTGGGGGAGGGGGGCGGAGGGGACAGCAAGAACTACAATTAAAGACCTGGTATTCACAAAATAAGGAATTATGTCTTTTGGACAACATTATGTTAGAAGTATTAGAAAAATGAATATTTTTCCCACTATAAGGGCATGTGTGTTGGCACTGTGAACGCAATTTAAAAATGAAGTCTGACGTTGCCATGAACTGATGGTGCCCCCCCACCCCGGCTACATTCTTACAATGAAGCTCACTATGAGCCCCAAAGTGATTATAATTGGTGACAGGGCTTTTAGGAGATAATTAAAATTAAATGAAGTCATAAGGGTGGGGTATAAGTTAAGATCGATAGGATTAGTGGCCTTGTAAGAAGAGGAAGAGAGAAAGCCTATCGTTGCCCCCATCCCTACTTGACTCTGCAAGCACACACCAGGAAAGGCCATGTAAGAAAAGAGCAAGAAGACAGCCACCTGCAAGCCAGTCAAAGAGAGTCCTCACTGGGAACTGAATCGGCCAGCACCTTGATCCCAGACTTCCCAGCCTCTAAAACTGTGAGAAATAAATTTCTGTTGTTTAAGCCACAAGTCTATAGTATTGCTTTGTATGCAAGCCTGAGCCGACTAATACAGTCACAGAGAATAAAGGTCATCAAAGGAATTTTTCTTGGATATACTGATAGAAGTGAAAGATTTCCAATTTGAAACTGATAATATAAAATTAATTTTTTTCTTTACAAAAAAAGCTCAAAAGTTCTGAGAAGTACTAAAAAGGACATGGCAATCCTACCAGAGGAGACCTAATTATGTCATCAGAAATAACCTCTGGGAAAAATATGAGTAAAAATTAATGTTCATGTTGCCTATTACGTTTTCCACAGAACTACCTTTCCCAAAACTGTTCACCCCAACTTGATAGACACTCCAACTGCATGAAGTCATTTCCATCAAGAAACAGTTTATATTTTCTTTTCTTCTTCCCTTCTCTTCTTTCACATTGAATATGGTTTTTATTTCCCATTTTCATGTCTCAATGTAGCTCAATACACTTTCTCTGAAAAAAGCTGGAATCAGCTCATAACTGGATTCATTCAGGGATGTTAGTCTCATCACTTTCTAATATATAATATTCAAATCTACAAGAATAATGTTCTTCAAGCCCCACTCCAACAATCCTGTAGCACCTGTATTCATTATGATGAAAGTGTGTATACTGGTACCCAATTGCCTCCAAATCAAACTAAATCTCGTAATAGCTTTCAAAGTGCCAAGGCTCTCCACCATACCTACTTCTAGCTCCAGTTTACATTTCACTCCAGCCAGACAAACCTGTTCCTTGTCCCTGGTCATGAGAATCAGACTCTTCTCTGTTTCCGCTCCAAGTAGCTTTTAATTTAGTCTCCAAACTGTCTTCTCTTCTGACCAACTCTGGGTTTTAACCACCTCAAACTTATCTTGAAGGTGCATTTTCCACAATAAACCAGTCCTAAGTTATTCCTACTGATTCCTTTCAATAAAGTCTAGTCATTCCAACACCTTTGCATTTGTATTCAGTTATGTTTACATTGATGTACTATGTTTACACTGATTCATTTTTGTCTGTATTGATTCACTGTATAATGCACATATACCTTTAAAAAATTTTTAACAATTACCAAACCATGACTATATACAAAATACTAGATTACAGAACAGCCTCTGTCCTTGAGATTTCAGCCCGATAAGAGACATTATACCACATAAGCATATCAATAATACCATGAGAGGTATAAACAAGGGCCAGGAGAAAAAAACTCAAAGGAAATGGTAATAATTTGAGGATTAGAGAAAAGAAGAAATACATTAAGTTGAACCATTTGAAATTGCTGTTTTGTAGGTAAAATGGTCAAATATCAACTATTCCACATGGCTCGATGTGTTCAAATGAAGGAGAAAGAAATTCAGCTGGGCCTTTAAGGAAGGACTGCAAGGCACAGATCAAGGCTTTGCAAACCACAAGCACCCCCCCCCCCCCCCCCCCCCCAACACACACACACACACACACACACACACACACACACAGAAATTTTTAAAAAGAGTTTTGGAAAGTATAGGGCGTATTTTGTGAATAATAAGTCACTGACTCAAACAAAATAGATAAAAGGCCTGGTACCAGAACAGTGAGAATCCTAAATGCCAGGGTTAATTAAAAACCTTGCTAGGAAAAGGCAAGGGGTTCACAATGAGAAACCACTCCACACCCTCTAGGGTGGCTAAAATCAAAAAGACAATAACAAGCATTAGCAAAACGGTGGAGAAATTGGAACCCTCATACATTGCTGATGGGAATGTTAGATGGTATAGCCACTTTGGAAACCAGTCTTGCAGTTCCTTAAAAGGTAAAATGGAGTTACCAAATGACATAGCAATTCCACTCCTAAACATATATCCAGGACAAATGAAAACATGCCTACTTAAAAAACTATACAAATGTACACAGATGTTCACAGCAGCATTATTCATAATAGCCAAAAAGTTAAAATGCACCATGCCATCCCCCTGCTTGAAATCCTTCCATGGCTCCCCACTGCTCTTACTTACCTTAGCCTCAAGTAGCTACATGATCTGCCCCTGCCTCCTTCTCCAGCCTCCTCTTGTACATCTCTCTCTCTCTCCTTGCTCTTCCGTCCAACCACAGTGGCCTTCTTTGAGATCCTTAAATAAGCTGGCACCTGTGCCGGGAGCCTAGTTCTGCAAAACTCCCTGACTAGTTCCTCTAAGACTACAAACTTTAAGAAGGAAGAACTGTCAATTTTGCTCACTATTCTATTCCTAAGACCTAGCATGGTACCTGGTATAGAACAGGCACTCAAGAAACACTGCTCAAACTAATTAATGAGTGAAAAAATGAGAATGATCAAAAGATTGAATTATTCTAATCAAATTCATCAGAGGCCATGACTAGAACATAAGACAAGATGAAAAAGAAATGTGGCAAAGCGGGGCTGGAGGGGGCAGAACAAGGCAGGGGAAGATAAACAGAAAGTTTCATTTTCCTTCTGGAGTTCCTGTGCATATGCTACTTTATATACCATATATAGTATTCCATTTCCATTGAAAAATTTCTTAGGACATTGGAGCAAATATTTTGTTAAGGAGGCTATGTCTTAAGTGAATGACAAATAACCCTTAAACAACTGGTGGGAATTGGTTTTTGACTGTTATTTCTACTGGAATGATTAAAGAAATAGTTGGGAATTAAGAAACAAGGATACTTAACAGCAGTATCCATGGCCAAGTGACTTAATCCCCACTCCCCATTACAGTTTCATTACCTGTGAAAAGTACCGATTAGACTATTTTAATGGTTAGCTTTTTGATGGTCAGATACCTCTTTGAAAAATCTCATGAAAGCTATTCCCTGAATTGTTTACAATGTCAGGGACTTTAAGGTTAAGAACCGTGGCCTAGATAATTCCTTTTAGTTCTAACATAGTCCAGAACTTCAGAAATGAGTATTCTGCCTTTTGAAATATTCACACAATATCTAGATAAATACTGAAAAATTAAACTGATTCTCAAAAAGGTGTATGTCTATGTAAGTGTATATATACGTATGTTTTTTCTAATTAGGTAATCACAGTCTTGAATATGAAGTTAAGACTCATAAACTAAATAGAAATATTCCAATATTGTATTTCATACAACAGAGTCAAAAGGAAACTAAATCCAATAGCTATACTTATTTCAGGAACTCTGGGCTACCACTGTGTAACTTCAACGCCCCTGATTATCGATAAATAGAAACGATACCCTATCAAGAAATATAAGCCACAATTTCTTTAAATATTTTCATTGTTTTTATATTAAGTGATTTTTTCAGAAGCTATATCTATCTTTTAAAATACGCTTGAAAAATATTCTAATTTAGCTAAGTAATGAATCTTTTACTTTTTTTTTTTTTAACAAACTACAGATGGGCCACAGAAGTCTCCCCCATAATGTCACTTCAAGTGCAATGGAAAGGCCTTCACTATCTGCCTCCCTGGCCCTACCATACATTATCAACAGCTGCCACCGTTAGGGTTTCTGAGCTAAATGATTCTATTTCAAATGTCATACATTTCAAAACATACCTGTAATAATTAGGGGGAGATACCTCCTTAAAAATATACATATGGTTGGCTCAGTAACTCTTCTAAATAGATAATTTCATCAGAATGAACTGGAACACAAGAATATAAACTCAGTGACAGGAACATCACCCTTGCCAATGCCCAACATGGTTATGTTACAAGGCTTCTTATTCTGTGATTCGCACACTTAATCTAACCTTGTGGTCTCAGTACACTGGAACTCGTTATTAGCTTCAGTGGCCTGACTCACTGGACTGCTTCTCCTCTGCCAAGGTGAAAAACGAAAACGCATGACTTGGAGCAATCTTGGCACTTGCGTTTCTGACAGCACACTCGTTTTTCTTTCAAACACCGCATGTGGTTTTCCCTCACAAGTCTCTTTCCAAATCTGCAGGCCATATTCCATTTCTTAAGAGTTTAGCTACCTTCTACATTACAGCAAATTGTCTATCCTCAATGGTTCCATTTTCTTAGTACCCACTCGTTCCCTAACTCCTTCCCATCTGGCTTCTGCCTCTATCAAGCCCCTAAAATGGCTCCTTCCTATAGTTACTAATGACCTGATTATTTTTTTAAAAAATGTCTTTTCTCAGTTCTGATACTATAAATTCAGCTCTCTTCACTAGCATATTCTTTTGGTTATCCCATATCTCAGTTTAATTTCATCAATACTCTTGAGATTCTACTATATGCAAGACACTACTGTTCTAGGAACTACTAGAGATACAGAGATAAATAACATAGGGTTGCTGCCCCTAGTGAGCTTTCACTCCAGTGTACTTAATACAAGTACAGAAAAATCACAACACAATACAGAATATGAGAAATGAATGAAATAAAGAACTTAGGGGCTTGGAAATTGGAATGCTCATATACAGCTTTAACTTAGGGGCTTGAAAAAGGTTTTAAGAAAGAGGCAGCATATGAAGTTAGACTATAGAAGAGGTTCAACACTTTCTCAACAATTTCACTAAGCAAAAGAATATGAAAAAAAGAAAAGAAAAAGAAAGTATTAGGAAATTCAGGGCATATTAAAGCTATTGTAAGAGGCAGACCACTTTGGTTGAAGTGTTGGATACTTATAAGGCTCAGAGATATGCCAGAAAAGGTAAGTTTTGATTAGCCTGTACAAGTTCTAAAAAATAAGTTGGTATCTAGATATTTAGTTCTGAAAGCAGTGAGAAGCCACTGAAAGTTTCTGTGCCTTCGGAAGATCATTTTAACAATAGGTCAAAGAATGGATGACAACAGCAGGAAAATCTGTTCAAAAACTATTAGGAGACCTCCTCAAGCCAGAGGTACTAAGGACGTAAACTAGCAGAAAAATGAAATACGAGCGGATGCAAGGCACACTGGAGACAGAATCAATAGAACTTGGCAACTGACTTGATATGATGAGAATGGGAGAGCAAAGGGTCAAAATATGAACCCAAGTACTGCTGACTGAGAAACCAGTGTGCCAAATTACAGAGCAAGACAAGTAGGTAGTTTGGGGAGCTAATGAGTTTCATCTTGGAATTTTTAAGACTGAGGTGGCATCAAGGCATCCACAGGGAAACATACGCACCCCGTGCAGCAGTAGGCCAAAGGATTTTATATTTTACCTGGTGATGCATTTGTTCATCCATTCATTCAGGCAATTTTGATTTGCTGCTTACACTGTGTTGGATGAGTGCACTGTGAAGATACATGCAATACGGCAACATTAGATGTGCTCCCAAATTAAATCTTCATGGGAGAGGCTGACTCCTATTCAACTATCTATGAAACTGACTGTGATAAATGCTATAAGAGTGGTTTAAAAAATACTCTAGAGTAGAGAGCAAAGGACTGAGTGTGACTGGGAAAGGTTGAGGCAGACCTGAAAAATGCGTCATTTTGTTATGGACAACGGCCCGTTAACAGGATTTGATGGTAGAGTGGAAAAGTAAAAACATTCCACACAGAGAACAGCAGAAGTAACTAGATTACTTGGGGAAACCTATGTGACTGGGCTTTGTGGATCATGGCAGGGGTGGAGGCAAGAAAGGCTGAGCTATGTTCTATGAAGGATACCACAATAAGAGTTCAGATTCTATTCTGTAGGCAATGGGAAGCCATCAAACATTTCTGAGCATAAGTGTTCCATAATCAGTTCTACGTGCAGAGAGAGATTCTGCTGGCATGATGGAGCACCAACTGGGGGAAAACCTCTAGAGGAAGTCAGATTAGTTAACAGGCTATTGAACGAAATCATTAATAGACATTTGGAACAGGCCGCACAATGACAAAGACACGAAATACAGAAAAAAGAGCAAATTTGAATGGGGTATGTGAAAATACGCAGTAGATTTTGATGTTGTTGAACTTGAAGCTCTTACAAAGTACCCAAGTGCTCATTAAGTGGAAGTACAAAACTTTTCCAGTTTTGAAATTCTTTGAAGAGGTTACAGTTAGGTGACAGCTAAATCCATGAAACTGAATCATGTAGCCCAGGGACAGGATGTATAAAGCAATAAGAGATTTGAGATTTAGTGAACAGAACTATAGTCATTTCCACAGAATACAGACTGGAGGTAGAAGTCTAGAAAAAAATGGTCAGAGAGATGAAAGAATCAAGAGAAAAAGTTTAGTGAAAGCCAAAAAGAGTGTTTTAAACTGGTGGTTCATAGTACATAATAATACAAAGAGGTCAAGGAAAATAAAGAGAAAAATCCAATGGAATTATTAATAAGATATGTAAAATCAATTACTACATCAACAAGATCTATATGTTTTAGAAACAATAATCTAATAGGAATGAAAAGCTGAGTTAATAAGGCATATTGTCTCTCTCTCAGTAAACTTAACTGTGTCCAAACCCACTCTTTCCCCCTATCTTAGATGATAACACATCCCTTCTCAGGTTCAAGGCAAGTCCCTCCTCCTGTGTTCTTCATCCTGCCCCATCCAGTCATCTTCAGGAGAGGAGAGTGAGTGTGAGTGTGTGTGTCTCTGTGCGTGTGTGTGGGCATGCGTACACATGCACAGACTTTATACAACACTGGATATTCAGTAGAAACTCAACACTGATTTGCTGAATCTATGTCAGGTTCATTAATAACTCTACCTTCTACTGCTCTAATGATACTGCTTTCTGGATGTCATGTGACTTCAGGAAGTTTCTCTAGTTCTTGCCCTCCTTAACTTCTCTGCAATATCTGACACTACTGGCACTGCCTCCCTCTTGGGATTCTTTTCCTCTCTAAATTTCCGCTGTCATTAAAATTTACTGGCTTCCTCCAGGTTCTTTTCTTCCAGTTGCCCCCTAAATATAGATTCTCTTGAAAGTTCTGACCTTGGCTCTGTTCTCCATCCTCAGTCTCTCTCTGAAACATCATGGATTCCCACAGCTTCAGTCATCACCTCCGTGCCAACGATTTTCAAACATCTTTAGTCTTCTCAGTCCCACATTTACAAATACTACTTGTATTATCTGGCCCCACCCTCTCTCTCTCCAGTCCTATTTCTCACTCTGATCCTGTCTGGCTACTGCCCACGCCTTACAATGACACTAAGCTGCACAGTAAGTAACCACAGTTATACCAAATAACAGTTTTTAATTGTTCCTTTCAAATGCAAGTATAGGCACCAGTTAGCCAACTACTCTGATAGTTAGCCAGTTAATTAAAGAATATTATAACTTTCAAGGACCTCCAAGATTTTAGTGAAACTCCCCTTATTTACAGATAAAATACAGCCCAGAGAAGTGAAGTGAATGATTTGAAATACGATATCAAATAAGTAGCAGAGCCAGATACATCAGGTCCCATTTTGACTAAATCACACTGCTTCTGATATGGAGTACAGAACCAAAAGGACAAATACCCTCAGGGTGTTTACTACCTAACTAGGGACATGAAACAAATGCACACACGCGCACACACACACGCACACACACACGCACGCGCGCACACACACACACACACCAATATTTCTATCACATAAACTCACTGTATGAAGATGAAGTTGAGCTGAGACCAATCAAGGAATGCTCCCTGGAGAAGATAAAGCTGAACTGGATTTAGAAGTGGGTTAAGAATAAAACAACCAGAAAGCCGTTTCTTTGGGTTTCTTTCCCATAATTTTTTTTTAAGTTTTTGGACAATAAACACAAGGAACATATTCAATATGAGAAGACTGGATTGTTCATTAAATCTCCCATTTAGAATTCAGTATGAAAAGGATGTGATAATAAGAACAAAAATAAAATATACATAAATAATGAGGTAAAAAAAAAAGAATTCAGTATAAATCCAAGTGATATTGTAGAATCTTGAAAGTAAATGAAAGCTCCAATGACAATCTACTATTATCTCAGAACGTTACTGTTCCTTGACTCCTCATCTACTTTACTGTGTAAGACTGCTTCATCTCCTTTTACTCCACTACTCAGCAGCCATGTGGCTGTGGGCAGAATGCTCTACCTCACTAAGTCGCAGTTTCTTTATGTGTAAAATGGAAATGATAAACTCTATCTCATATAATTGATCATTTATTCAGCTCCTTGTGTTCCAAATAAGACCACTCATTACCCCCAGCCCCCATCAGTAGGAGTTACGAAAGGACATCAGAAATCCAAGTGCTCTGGAAGAGTAAGACTGTGTGCCTCCATCTCTCCATAGCCTCCCCAACATCACTGGCAAGTGAAGAGTAGATCCCAGAACTGTGAGTGATCTCTACAGGACCTCACCCTTCCCTCCCCCTCAATACTCAGTCTCCCTACATTCCATTATCCCATCTTAAAAACTGTAAGGACTAACTTCATTATACCCTTTATCTCTGTTTACAACAGTTACCACAAGAAGTCAGAACCACCAGACTAATTCCCTCCTCTCATTTCATCTTCCATTCACTCCCCCCCAACTCCTGTGCTTCTGAATTTCAAGGTCAATCATCAGCAAAATATCCTCTACCTTGCTCTCCCTTAAATAGTCTCTTTACCTTTTACTCTAACTAAAGCCTAGTTTTTCCCCCAAGAACACTGCTCTCCCTACAGCCCTTTCAAATGGAAAAATAAGCCCTCTTATTTTCTCACCAATATCTCTCTCCCACAACTGGGCCTGGAAATTAGGCCTTGTTCTCCATTGCCACTTTCAGACTATTCTTCCTCTCCATGTCTAAAACCTCCAATCATTCAATCTTATGTCATCAGGCTATACTACCCTCTACCCTTCCTTGCTGAGGTCAACGACCAGTCTCTAACTCACTCTCCCTCACTCCTTGAAGAATCAGCTTCAGGCTCACCCTCTTTCTAATATCAACACAACTGCCATAATTCTTATTGATTTCAATATCCATATAAATGAATATTCCAACACTGGCCTCTCAGTGCCTTACCTCCTCTCCACCAATGATCTTGTCCTCCACTCTACCTCAGAACCTAATGATTCTATTTCAAATGTCATAAAACACTGGCATTCCCAATTAACTGACCTCCATAATTTAAATTTCAAACATTCTACTAACTACCAGCTCATCTCTCTAGGACCCTAGCCAACATCTTTTAATTGTTCAATTCCACCAAGGCCTCCACTATTCCTACTGTCTTTCACTGTCTCTATTTCATGACCTTATTTCTCTTTCCCCAACTTATTAAATTCTATAGCCTGTAATTACAATCATCTCTGGTCCTTGCCTGCTTCCTGGTACTTACCTGGCAACACCCAAATGCTAGTTAAGCCAACCCTATGCCTACTCCAGATCTGTACCCATACAGTTGGATTAGTGTAGAGAAATACACACAACCATATGGCCTGGACTCACTTTGAATACATGATCACTCACCTCAACCAAGCCCTTAATACTGCCCAGCAAACACACTACATTTCCCTAATCCATAAGTTCTCCCATTCTTCCAGACAACTATTTCATATGGTCTTTTCTTTCCTCATCCTCTACCATCCTCTCTATCTTGAATTTAGTAGGTGATCTAGATTCCCATTTCACTGAAAAATATAGAAGTAATCAAAACAGATCTTTCACAGGCTCCCCCAACTACAACCTCTTTGCCTCAGTGCATACGTACTCTGCCTTCCTTTCTCTTACTATAGGGAAAGCATCCATACTTCCATCTAAAGCCAGCTCCTCCACTGAACTATCTCCCCTCATCTTCACAAGAAAATCTCTCCAGCAATTCTTCCCTCTGGTTCCTGTATCATAAAAATTTTCCTCTCTTCTCAATCATTCCAGTCAGCGTAGAAACATGCTATTATTTCTCTTAAATTACCCTCCAGATACCACTTCGCTTCTCTGAGCTTCCTTACAGCAAAACTCCTTGAAACAGATGTCTACTCACTGCTTCCAATTCCTCACTTCTCATTCTCTCTGAACCCACTTCCAACGCACCAACAAAAATGCTTTTGTCAGGCCATCAAGAACCTCCACTTTGCTAAACTCAATTGTCAATACTTAGTCCTCATCTATAAGCAGCATTTGACATAGCTGATCCTTCCTTCATGAAATACTTTCTATCATTGGCTTCCAAAACACTGGACTCTTATGGCTACATCACGAGCCTTTCTTCCTCTCAGGTCTCCTGTAGTGATTCCTTCTCACTTCTGAACCTCCTTACACTGGAGTACCCCTAAACTCTCAGTCCTTGAAACTTATCTTCTCTATGTACACCTCCCCTCCTTAATAATTTCATCCAGTCTCACAACTTTAACATCTCTAAATTGATGAACCCAAATGTATAGCATTATTCCACACTTTTCTCTTGAATTCCAGATTCCAATAACTTATTTATGTAACACCTCCACGTGAACAACATGCCCCAAACCAAATTCCTGCTCTTCTTCCTGAAACCAGCTCTAACATCTTAGTAAATGTTAATTCTATCCTTCTATACTTTCTTGAGCCAAAAAGTCTGGAGTCAACTTTGACTCTTCTCCTACACTACATGTTCAATCCATCAGGAAATCCTATTGGCTGAACCCTCAAAACATGTCTAGTATCCAATCATTTCTCTCTCCTCTTCGGCTACTACCATCATCTCCCTCCTGGATGATTCCAATTGCCTACAAACCAGTCTCCCTGCTTCTGCATCCTAGTCTGTTCTTAACACAGCAGCCACAGTGATCCTTCTGAAACATCTGACATAGTCACTCCTCGGCCAAAAACCTTCCACTACCTTCCCATCTCACTCAAAACAAAAGCCAAAGTCCTTAATACAGCCCAAAAGGCTTTCACATCTGCCCCCACCCTTACCTCCCTGACCTCATCTCCTACTATTCCCCCCCCTGCTCCTTTGCACTATAACAACACAGGAGCCCTTGCTGTTCCTCAAACACACTGGGAAAGCTCCCACTTCAAGTCCTTCATATCTTCCATTACCTCTATCTGTAACTCTCTACTCCTAAATATTCCATTTCTTCCTTTACTTTCTTCAGCTTTTTTGCTCAGATGTTGCCTACTTAGTGAGACCTTCCCTGGCCATTCTATTTAAAATTGCAAGCAACTCCAAACACACCCACTCATTCTCTATTTATCCTCCCTGCTTTATTTTTCCCAAAACACTCATTGCTATCTGACATACTTTTTGTTTTATTTATTTTCTGTTTCCTCCATTTAGTTAATACTTGCTGAGTACTTACTTACCACATGCCAGAAACAGTTCATATACTGATAAAGATTAAATAAAATAATGCATACAAAGAGCTTAGCACATTACCTGACAGAAACACCTTAACAATGTAAAATACTATTTTTATCTAATGGAGGCTGGAATGGGATGCTGCCGACTGTCATCAGAGAACACCAGTTTAACAGAATGAGGTTAAACACAGGGTTGGAGAATTAAAACAAATGAAACTCTAACAATTTTATCCTTAAAGAAGCAAGGAGCTAAATTATCCATAATCAGACAGTCTCTGCCAGAGAAAATGTAATACAATTTATTTAAAACATGACAAAAAAGCAAAAATAACTTCTGGAAAAGGAAATTTCATATTTCCCCTCTAGCAACCAGTTCCAATTATTAAATCATTGTTGGAAACATAAGATCCTTTCTGCTTTCAACACAAATGCCGTGTACTATGTCATCCCCAAAAAGGGATGTCTACCATTAAGCGTTTAATAATGGATTATTATAAGTAACCATACTGCAAAGCACCTTCACAGTACGAAAGCATGGGACACTTTGGAGGATGCTAACACACAAACTATTCTCTCACCCCAACTAGGACATGTAAGCTTAAGCTACAAGAAGAGAAAGGAAAATTAGGTCTCGTAAACCACGGGAAGTCATTTAGCCTCTCAGAGCCTCAATTTCATACTGCAAAGTAGGGATAAAAATACTGATACTTGTTCTTATCGCACTGGACAGTTCTAAAATGATGTGAAAATGCTATCTAAGCATTAAGATTCTTTTATATATAAACACCACTACTAAGGGGGGCGGGGAGGGACCAGCATCCAACAACTGATAATGTACTAAAATATGGAAAATGAAGTTACTGTTAAAATGTTTAAGATATACATGGGGCTATCTAAGAAACAAGGCATCTTCTCAGGAAGACTTTCCACATTAACACCATTCCTCCTGGATGACTCCTTGGATATATACCCTCCTCATCACATTCATCTTTGATTCACAGCTATTTCTTACGGTTCTTTGCTAATGTTTTCAAGCAAGCTTACGTTTTCTAGTTAGGTAAAATGTGCAAAATAAATGCTTATGTACCAAGAAAACTTCCCAAATAAAAATCAGAGCTCCTCAGAGATTAGCATTCAGGACATATCCATTATATTTAAAATGGTAAGCCAGACCTATTTACCCTAAAATAATTTAAAGGAATAACTGATTTATAGGAAAAAACATTAAATAAATGTCTATTTATATTTGAGATGATCAAATCTATCATGACTAACAGTAAAAGACTCGTGGAAAAGTCACCAGATGTCCAAAAAAAAAAAAAATCACATCATCTTATTTTTGACAAAAGCCAAATTGGATAGAATTTGGGCACACAAATGAAAAGATGACATAGAGAGTCACAGGTTCATGGTCCAAATACTTTTTTTTTAATGACCATTAGTTTCATAACAGTTTCAGAGAGTGATTTCAAAGAGTCAAGATGAAAAGAATTGTGGTGTTACTATTCAAATTAAACTATAACCGTTCCATAGTATCTGCTTTAATCATGAAATGTCACCTGCCCTCAATGACAAAAAGGATTTTTCCAAATGTATGCTTAAATGAGAAATACAACTATGGTTCCAAACTAAGCAATCATTCTCCACTATCCATATTCCATTTAATTGACAGGCTACCAAAAGGGTCATTTCCTGTACCCAATGCCTCTTTTCTTTGATGAGAGTGATCTCCAAAATGGAGCAGAAGTGTTGAGGAAGTGAGGGGCTTTGTGAATGATGACATTCAAGTCATAAGGAAGACCTGAGGGGTGGAGCTGGTATACAAGATGGTCTCAAAGTTCAAATCTAAGGTTCTATGATTCAGAGCATAAAAATCCTAGAGATAAAATTCTAGGATTACAAATGAGGAGTTATGGTTCTAACTATTGGAAATATTTGCTAAACTGGATTTTACCATTTTTAATATCCCTTTCAGATCTTGATAGTCATAATGCCCCCAACTCTCCCCTCTTATACACACACATGCATACATACATAGAAATAAACTATTGTCCCATATGAAAATGTGATTCAAAGACTTCTCCGTCAACATTATTTCTTACGTATACTGCATAAACTTTCCCTATGAAAAGGCCGTCACACAGCAGCAACATCGTGAAATTTTATTCATTTTCAATTAGTGTGGGCACTTTTCTGCCCAAACCTTTTATCAGAATTGTTATTAAGAAATAGTATCAAATTATAATCATTCTGTTCCTATAAATTCTTTAATGGAGGTACAAAAAAACACTGACAAGGTTCAAATACCTAAGCCATAAGTAAATACAACATTCCCTGGCCCTGGCTAACCTGCAGGTTATTAATAAGGTTCAGAATAATGGAAAGGTAAGTGTACTTCGGAACAAAAACAATCATAATACCTCAAGGGTAGGCCAAACAATTTCTGCCCTCAAGAGCAGTAATGTCTGTACTTATAAAAGTGTGCTATGTCAAAAAAAAACAAGTATAAATAAAACACATTTTAGAAATTAATAAAGTTATTATAGAGAGAATATTTTCTCAAAAGCTACAAAACTGATAAAAATATAACCAGCACTGCGGAATACTCTTGTTACTAATACTAATTATTCTTTATACTTATTCATATGTAGACTGCTTTTCTCAGGAGGCTCAAAATATCTCAGAATAAAACTGCATGATATTCTAAATTCTGATCCATTGTATAATCCTTTGGAAGACCAGTTAAAGATTATATGAACATGCGAACAATTTACATTCTCAGATGTGCTTATCCAAATTTGCAGAGCCATGGCCATTGTAAATGGGAAACCATTCTCAGTAGAACTCCCCTCTTTAACCCACTTCTTATTCTACCCTAAACTATATTATTCTCTTTATTCCTAATTTAAAGGAATCAAGTCAATATTATTTAAATGTTAACTTCTGGCTCCACAAAATAACCAAATGAACATACACACATACCTATGAAAGAACTGAACTTAGCTTTATAGTGACTAAGAGAGGCATAATACAGGACAGCACTAGTCATACTATTTTTCAATAGTCCTGCCACTATCTCAGCCAGAGTGATGCAGTTTTCTTTCCACCACAAGATCAAAACAGAAATCCCATTATCTGACTCTTAGTCTTTCCCACACATTTACTGGTCTGTTGTTATTGCAACAGAATATCTTTTTCCCTTGCTACACTATTCCTAAGAGCAATGTTCCACCCTTTGGTCTCAAAAGTTCTACTGTTTCAAAGTGTAGCATTTAGGCGAACAGAGTTATACAAACTAATCATTGGTAAGAAGATAGAAATTACTCTTTATATGCTTTTCAAAATATATAGTATTAAATAAGGTACTCTCGGGCTTCCCTGGTGGCGCAGTGGCTGAGAGTCCGCCTGCTAGACCCCACCGGGGAGGGGCCCGGGTCCCCAAAAAAAAAAAAAAAAAAAAAAAAAAAATAAGGTACTCTCCACTTTTCAATTTTTTTGTTTGTTTCAGTTAGATTTTTTTTTAAGTTATACTTATTCCTGAGAATTAATCAGGCTAAAAACTTGCTAATTATGACAATTATGTCTAAACAAATGAATTTTTGTACCTACCGCAAAAGTATTTCTTGCCTCAATACTAGTGAACTTACAAGCATCCCTGCCTGCAAAGGCAGAAAAATCTGTCTCCAGATAGCAGGGGTCACTTATCAATTCCAAATATTCCCATGCCTCAAAGTACCCCTCAGCTTCCTTCAAGGATGGAGACTAAGAATCTCTACCTCCACTAAAGGCCTCTTAGCCATCTTCCCTCTGGCTCTTCACACTCTTCCCCTCCATTTGCCGGGCAGGAACTTCCTAAGTCTCCTATTTCATACCCTCCCCTCTCATAGACATTTACTGACATCACCAATGTATCATGTACTGGGGACAGTGTTGAAAACAGATTCATTTTCTTCAAGGGACTTATGGTCTAAGGAAGATGCTGGATATCTAAGTATCTCATGATAGTAAAATGTGGGACTGAAAGGATATAAAGGATGCAATGGAAACACAGAAGAGAACACAAAGCATAGAGCACAGATGCAGAAGTGCTCAGTAGCTGAAAATATGAGCTGCAGGGTCACATGGACTTGGTTTCCCGCTTAGCAAATAATCCAAGCAAGTTACTTAACCTAATTTCTTTCTTTATAAAATAAGGTAATGATATCTTATTAAGACCATAGTAAGGATAAAAAACATGACCTGTAGAAAGCAATTCGTACTAAATACTTAACTGGTAGAAAGCGTTCAACGAATAGCATCGTGGAAATACAAGAGTATCCTTGTCAGAAAGGAAAACAGTATGAAATCAGAAATAAGGGTCTCCTTTTAAAAAGGAACCCACTAATTAAATTAAAATGAAGCAGAGCCCTTGGCCCCAAAAGTACTTTTCACTCAGGTGTACACTGTAAAATGTCTTCATTTGACTAAGATAACTAAACGTATAAACTTTTAAACGTAAAAACAAAGTTTTAGTTAACGGACGAATCACTGAATACTAAGCACAAATATCAAGGGGAAATTTTTTTAATACATATAAATATGTACATATTATACACATACACACACACACACACACATACACTCCCACACACATGCATACGTGCATCCTGTGTAACTTCTGATAGATTCAAGCAGAAGACTGGCCCAAAGCTTCAATCACAAAACCAATTCCATCACCAGTATTTTTCAATGTAACTGTTAGCAAAGCACTGACCCTCGTTGACTCTGCTGGTTTGCTGGACTGTTAATGGAATTAACATTACTTTATTGTCAATCGCACCAACACTGGTGGTATTTCACAATAAAATTCAAGCACTAAATGATGCCAAAAATATAGTTATACTCCTCTTAGTTCTCCTGATGTAACATTTCAAAATCCCATAAAAACATTTCTAGCAAAAGTGAAAAAGTGTGTCTGAAAATTAGGGATGCAGATAAACATACCAACATTTTACACTCTTAATTCAAAACAACCTAGAAACAAGTCACCTATCTTTCCATATATCCTAGTAAACAAATGCCTCCCGAGGATTTAATTTCTTTTATTTCCAGTCATTACTGACTATAATCATTACAATAAGATTTAAATCACTTGCCTTATTTAAACTGCTTCACTCCTACTGCTAATTCAATTTTTCTTCAGTATTCCATGGAAAGAAAAGGTTCTTTTCAAAAAAGTATTCTCCTGTAAGTAATGTCCTGAACACATACATAGCATGTTTGCCCAAGAACATTAAAGAAGGTATTCTACGTTCTGACTGTGAACGAGCTTTTCTAGAAATGCAAATTTTGCTGTCAATACTTACACAATGGACTACAGTGCATAAGCACTGTTCATGCTCTATTAGTCATTCTTTTGGAAATTTTATTTAAAAAAAAAAAGGGCCTGCAGTGTGTATAAAGCACTTAGGATACAAAAGACGTATTGTCAGAATATTTGCAGGATCTCCGAAATAGAAAAACAACTCCCCCAACAAATTAATTACAGCTTATAGTAATTATTTTTTTAAATGCTACACCAGAAACCTGAATTTCTTAACCAATCTATAGTATAAAAGAGATGACATAAGTGATCTTACCATCATGGCATCTGATTGACAGATGAGAGCCTACATTTTGTATTCTTCTGAGAAACAAAGGAGATCTGAGCTCTGAGACAGCTGGTGCAGTGCATGTTGGCACTTAGTCTGGAAAATCCCTAGGTTCTGAGGTACACATGACCTTGGATACAGTTTAATTTGTATTATTTTATTTTCAGGTCTATCAACTACATTTCCCTAACTAAAAGTTAGGGCATATTACTTGGTAATGCAACAGAAAGTGTGAAAAACCAGGTTGTATAGAAATGGTTTACATACAAGTTTTTCTTCTGCAGAGTATTATTTCTTCAAAGATCTTATTTGGTAATATAAATAAATTGGTAAAAGCCAAAGTATTCTAGCCAAAATGAGTGTGTCCACGGGGAATGGGATGAGAATTGGACAGGAGGAGGGACTTTCAGTCCCAGCACCAATCCCAACACCCTCAGCAACTCCTTAACAGAGTTTCTCAGAACCCCTTCAAAAATCCTGATTCAAACTCTGACGTGAGCTGAAATTAAAGTTCACATGGATTCATAAGTAGCCTAGAGAGGAAAAGTTAGCAATTTAGCTGGGAAAAATGTGGCACTAAACTGAAAGCTGAAAGAATAGAGCTCAAAGCACACTACATTGAAATTGCATTTCCTTTTAGAAATGAACACTTCCATCCAAATTGAAGTATAAGGGCAGAAACACTAAAAAGAGGAGAGTTGACCTATTCTGTAAATGCTTGCTCAACACTTTTAACTGGACAAACAATAGAAAACACATGGGGAATTCATGCTTTGATAAATGACCTTGCATGTAATTTTCTCATTCCATCATGCAAATCTGAATTCATTATTAAAACCATGAAGTCACATATCCATTCTTTAGGCTATCTAGACAGACATTTTGTTTTCCCAAGACAGAGAAAAACAAATTATTACTATTAATTGGTCACAACCCCATCAGCATAATGAGATATTACTTTTCTGCACAAACTTCAGTCATATAAGTGAATAGATGTTTTATTTTGTTTTGTCCTGCACTCACTAAAACATTTTGTAGGAAAATAAGAGCATTCAACGTCTCTTCCTCTTCCTAGCCTGGAATGGTTAAATTAAAAATCTAATGTATTCGCATCATTCTGTGATTTATCCCTTCTTAATACTGAATACTATTCTCTATTTACCAGATTAAGCTGGTTGTTTTTTCTTGCTTGTTTTTGCCTTTTTTTCCTCTATCTGTATAAAAAGGACGAGGAAAACATCTCTCTTTTAAAGTACTTTTAGAATAATAATACTTAATGTTAGTATAGCCCTTTACAAATGTCAAAGAGCTCTCATACACATTTATCTTCCATACATATTACCAACTCTGGGGTTAGATTGCCTGGTACTAAATTCTGGTTCTACCACCCTGTTGTGACCTCAAGGAAGTTACTTAACCTCTCTGTGCCTCAGATTCCTCATCTATAAAGTGGGGCTAATGATAATTCTTATACCTCATGGGACTGTTATGAAAATTAAATGAATATATGTAAAATAGTTAAAACAGTGCCTACTACATGGTACACGCTACACAGGCATTAACTATTCTTTTAAATTATTGTCATCAGCATAAGTCACCATATTTATGTCTCACATAGGACAGCAAGTATCATTTTACCCTTTTTCCAGATAAGGGAATCAGGCTCCGAGAAATCAAGGGACTCACCCAGGGTCATAGTTAAAAGAAGTATAATCCGAACTAAAAACCACAAGCCTAAGAAAGTATCAAGGAATACAATGAAGGAATTATACTGCGTGATAAGACACCTTTTTAGAACCACCATATTTACAATTTTAAGTCTGTGGTTACAAAAAGAGCAAACAAAAATATTTCATGGGAAGAAAATTTTAAATTAAAAAAATACAGCTTATTAGAAATGAATATGTGATCTTAAAATGTCTTTTTAAAAATCTTACAGTTAAAACATGTCCCAAAATTTCCGGAAAATTGAGTAATAGCATTTTATAGTTAAACTCAGTCGTTAATTTGAGAATTACAGAATATTTCAAAGAAAACTGGATAACGACATTTACTAATGTAAGGTTACAATTCAGTAACTATCAATATACAATACAATATAAAACACATACAACACTAAAATTAATTCAAATACATATAGTTCAGAAAATACTTTAGAATAATTTAGTCCCTCAGAGATATTGTGAATATCAACTACAACAATGGAGTATCATAAATATAAATGACTTCAATTATTTAAGGTCTCTGGCATGGTATACAAAGTATCAGCTTCTGTACAAAGCAAATAAAACCACTCCTAATAATAGCTTATAGAATACAAAGGAAAAAAAACAAAGTTTTAACAGTAACCTGTTCATACTATTTATCAAGCACCTACTATTTGCAAAGCACTATGCTAGCTACCCATCATTCAAAACGGAAATCAGATCCTTCCTTTTCAGAAGCATAAAATTTAAATACCAAGTAGGGATAGTGCCATGGGGGGAATAAAAGGTTTTTTTCCTCTTCCTGGACTACCAGGGGTTCCCCCCAACCCCAGTGATTTCAAAATCAGAACCAGTCATATATCTGACTAAAGATGAAGAAACAAACAGTTGATGTTCTTCAGTTATTTTTTTAGTTACTGTTTTCAGGAACAGTGATGAACTGCCTATGATTTTATATATATACGCTGTCTGGCCTAATAAAACCCACAACGTGACTTGAAGTCTAGGAGTCAGCAGATCACTTCTGGCAGTAAATATCTCCATGACTTTGGAGAAAACACCACCAACCATTCCTGGCCTTCTAACACTTATGGTGCCTTTGGGTAAAGTTATTAAACTTCTCTAGGTCATTCCCTCAACTGCAAACTTATAGAGCTGTACTAGAATCCAAAAAGTAACTGGATCAGTGGGGTTCTCACTTTAAGTAAAGACTCCTGGGCCCACTCCCAGTGATTCAGAATGTCTGGCCTGGAACCCAGGAAGCTAAGTGTTCACCAAGCACCACAAGTGACTGAAATGTGCAGGCGGGCCTCAGCCATACTTGAGAAATTAACTACATGATCTCTAATGTACCAACTGTATAAAAAGATGACATAACAAGATGACATAACTTATTTCAGAAACAAGGTCTTATGAATTCTGGATCTAGCTCAATGTTCAGGACATAATCTATGTTAAACAAATACTTACAGAGAGTAAGAAAGGAAGGGAGCTGGTAAAGACAGAAGGGAAGGCAGGGAGGAGGCTAGCTAGCTTACTGGTCATAGTTCTGCCAAGAAACATAAAGAATGATAGTAAAATTAAAACTGTGCAAATCATACATCAGCAGCTAGAAAGCGAAGACCTCAGTCTCTACACACGTACAATTTTAAATACAACATAACCCCCTGTGAAAGTGCAAAGTACTAAAGAGAAAAAAGCAAAAAACAGTACATGGAAGCCAAAAGAATCCTAATGGAAAATTACTGATGACTAAAACTTAGTGACTGTTTTCCCTAGGTAGAAGAGAACAGAATTTTAAGAACTAGGACTTGGAATTGGGACTAAAGTTTGAAGTTACTGGTTAGTCATATGCATAAATTGCATTTGGGGTAATATACGAATTGCAGAAATATTGTTGGCAATATTCCCTTCTGTCCATTTTTTATTTCCATTTTCCCATTCACTTACATTATAATTTTTGAGATGTTTTATCTTCACTTCTGATGATCTTCAAATGTCAATGGCTCTTAACACATTAACTGTAAACAAACACAAAGGAACTTAGGGGAATTCAGATATTTAAGGAACCCTACAGTAAAGTATTCTAAAGTATTCTGTGAAGCCTACAGGGGAGGGAGGGTTGGGAAGAGGCATCATGTTTACTTGCTTTTTTATTTATCTGACGTTCAAAATGTAAAACTATTCTTCTGAATGAAAATGATACTATCCTCTTAATCATCAGGCAAAGAAAAAAAAACATCCTATTTTCTGTCAGAAGAAAAAACATTCAAAGCTAGAGAAAATTCTCTCCAAAAATGGACACTCTGAATTCACTAATGTATTGTGTACCTTATCCTTCTGCTCAGCAGTACAGCTGGTCAAGGAAACTCATTTCCTCATCAAGACAACCCAACTGACCTGCCCTGGGACTGCCCTTAACTACCAAGTTTTGCCCTGGAGCTGGGGCACCAGATCGTCAGGTATGATGAGCTCATTACAGCACAGAGACTCTGAAGTTAAAAATGACTTGGGTTCAAATGTCAAACTGCTCTCCCTAATCTTCAGTTTTCTCATCTGTAAAATGGAAACAGTAATACTGTTTATTTTATACACTTATGAGGATTATATGAGAAAATGCATATAAGGGATTTACCACTATGCCTAGCATATAGTAAGCACTCAATAAATGTTAAGTGCTATTATTTATATTATTATCATTGGGACTGTTGATATTAATACTATTAATTGTTTACTACAACAACTTTCTACCACTTGAAAAGCAAAGCTTATCTCAGATGTTCATACTTTTAGGTACTGCCTTTGGTTAAAATGGAAGAGTATTATCCAATACTAGTAACAGAGGACATTCATATCATATTAAAATTTTATTTTTGACATTTGCTGCATTGCCCGGCTCAACTCAAGAAAATTAAGGCTCATAATCACTAGTCCATCATCAGCCAAAGTTATTACACCTTTTGCTAATATACAACCTCCTAACAAAGTCCTAGGTGAACAACTATTCACTTGCTGTTTTCAGTAATAGCAATTCTGTTAAGGAGATGGATATATTTGTAACCCATGCCTATTAAACCCTATGAGCACAATGAATAATGCTGTATCAACCCAGAAGAGACTCTTCTACCCTCCTCTACTTATCCCCAAATGATTAAACTCCTCTGTTTGACATTACATGCTTAAAATATTAATATTTAAGTTAGATGACACAAAAATGCATAAAACATTTTCTCTGAATTTTCAATCAAACCTTTAGGTTGAAGATGTAAAAATAAACACAAGATACTGGCAAAAGCATTCATAAATTAACATAACCCAAAATGGCCTGCTTTATTTCTCTTATGAAGACCAAAGATTTTGAACTGAAATGAGAGAAAATACCTAAGTATGACCTGATGCAATATTCTAGGGGGAGATACAACACATGGATACATGGCTTGGAAATGAACGCCAAACTGCAGAGGAGTAATCAGTGTAGGCCATCATCCTCATACCACCACTACTTTACCAGGCAACTCCTTGAGCTCTTCAAATGAAATAACAGCTGATCATTTCTCATCTGATTTCTATTTGCCTTTCTCTTAATCACCTGGCAATTAAGTCGTCTATCCCCGTTATGGTCCTAGATTAAGATTATAAAAATCTGGCCCAAGATAATACAAACGAAAAAAAGTAAAAAGCTTAAAAACTCAAGAGTTTAGAGCATTCCAAGACACAGTTCTCTATTTCGGTCTGCTATGATATATCATGTCTTTCCAAGCATTTTCTATTATGGTCATTGCAGGCAAATCTAAGAACACCTTTGGCATAAATTAAGTGTTGTACACTCGAACTGAAAAATATTTTCCTTGCTTTAAGACGATTTATTTGTATACATGGAAGAAGCTGCTATCTCCAATACCCATTCTCTCCTATTCCTTAGAGATAGACCTCCAATGTCCAGCTCAGAATAAAGCCTCCCAGAAGAGACTACGTATCCTAGCCTCCGTTGTGGCTAGGTATGGCCATGGGACCATGATCTGGCCAACTGGATGTAAGCTTAAAGGCGGTATGTGACTTCAAAAAAAGTATCTTTTACATAGAGGAACACGCCTTTCTTCTTCCCTTCCTCCTTCCTTTCGACTAATGAAGATCCAATGGGTAAAGCATTGCAATAGCAATTTCAGTTTTTGAGCTAACACTGGAATGTAACATACACTAAGTCAGAAAGAGTCTGTGTCCTTGATACTTTATATCCACTATATCAGATCTGTATTAACTATCTCCGGGCTTTTACCGTGGGGGGAAAAAAACCACAAAATTATCTGTTTTAAGCCACTGTTGGTTTGATTTTCTGTTATACTCTAAACCTAAATCCTAACTTTAAAAAAATAATAAAGAGTTTTCCAAGTAAGTGTATTTAGGCTTTTTGACGTGTATGGGTTGAAACATTTTAAAAGTTAATTTTTATTATATTGAAAACATAGCATTTGCCCTTATTTAATCTAGACTAAGAAGTACTTAAAGAGGTCAAGAGTTAATCACATCCAGTAAAGAGTCTTTGAAAGAAGGAAAGTTCATCAGCAATTACTGCATGGGTACTATGTACTTGGCCAGGAGAAGAATTGTGAAGCTTGCTCATTAGTGGTCTATAGTGATGACAACATTGGTACATTTAGATGTGTTTAGAGAAACACATGTGCTCTAAGTAACAGGCTTATAGTAGTTCTAACACAGACCTTAACCTAGTCCTAGAAACACATTAAGACGGATAAGCACAATCAGTTCTGTGTAATAAAGCTACAGGAAAGGGAATTGAGGTTATTATTTTCATTAAGAGAGCATCTTCTCTAGTCCCTTTAATTTTAAGAACCTTGTATCAATCTTTTCATTTTATATAGTTCCGCTTTTAACCTGACTTCCTGTGGAATGCAGCCTTATAAAATCACTCCCTATCCATATCACCTCTCAATAGTTTTAATCCTATCCACTGATTTAACTAAATTATAGAGTAGGCCAAGAGATGGCAAGTGCTTTACCTATTCAAAACTAACTTCCTTTAAAAGAAGAAAATATTCTATACTAATCTAGAGAATGGTCAAGTCCTGAATCACATGCAACCTTTGTCCCTGATGAATTTGAATACAATAGCATTAATTGGCAGCTTTCCAAAATAAACTCACTGCTTACTGAACATCTGTATCCGGGTTATTTCCTTCCCTTGGGCATAATCCTTTATTGGTTCAGGTGATGGCCTCCTGGAATTCTTTATAATACTTTTTTAATATGTATGTTACCACTAGTGCATCTCACCAAGGATCTATTTTTAAGAAAAGCCTAAAACATATATTCTTGATTTGGTGTTCTTTCTTACAGCTACAAAAGAAAAAAGCTAGGGAAATTTCCAAAAAGCGAGATACAATAAATCCACAAGAGATGACTTACCTCTCACTACTTCAGTCAGTATTCTTACAAAAGTGCTCTAAGTAACAGGCTTATAGTAGTTCTAACACAGACCTTAACCTAGTCCATTTCAACTAATATTGATGGAGTTACTAGGCAACAATCAGGAAAAGACCCAAGACAATGGTTCTCAAACTTCAGCATGCATCAGGATCACCTGGAGGTCTTATTAAAATACAAACTGTGGTCTCCACCCCCAAAGTTTTTGATTCAGTTAGAAATGAGGTAGGCCCAGGAAATCTGTATTTTAACAAATTCCCAAGGGATGCTGATGCTACTGTCCTGGAACTACTGACCTATATTAATAGCAGACTATTGATGACAGCATAAGAAAGAATAAAACATACACAGGACCCAGTCTCAGCTTTAGTATTAACTTGTATACTTTTGATTGGTAATTTAAATGTTCTTCCAGAAAAGATATATACAATTACTGATTAGTTCACAAGAATATTGGATCCCAGTCTCAGCTTTAGTATTAACTTGTATACTTTTGATTGGTAATTTAAATGTTTTTCCAGAAAGATATATACAATTACTGATTAGTTCACAAGAATATTGGCTCTTATCTAACAGAACTTCAAGGTTCTTTTAGGGTCCTGTTATAATGAAACCCAAAATAAGTAATTTTTAGGCTACCAAAATGTTCAATGTCTGATGCAAGGTGTTAATAACAAGGCCAAGGTTGGAGATTCAACCTATTAGCTTCACTTTGTTCTGTAGCTATAGTTTCTACCACCAATCAGGCCAGCTGCCTCAGAAGACATGCCAAGAGTCAAAAGGAGTATTGGTAAGAATGTGTGATTGGATACAAATCCATCACCACTACTGAAAAAACAACCTAAAAGGATATTTCCTACTTACATCACCTCTAAGTAACCTTGGGGCTGAAACCAGAAATGAGACCTTATGACAAAATGTATTGTAGAAATCTTAAAAACTCTCCTACCTCTTCAGGCTGTAAGTACCATCAAAACTCATAGAAACAGAAATCCAGGATCTACTGTTTTCGAATGATGATAATTTTTTTTTTTTTTTTTGTGGTACGTGGGCCTTTCACCGCTGTGGCCTCTCCCGTTGCGGAGCACGGGCTCCGGACGCGCAGGCTCAGCGGCCATGGCTCACGGGCCTAGCTGCTCCGTGGCATGTGGGATCTTCCCGGACCGGGGCACGAACCCGTGTCCCCTGCATCAGCAAGCGGACTCTCAACCACTGCGCCACCAGGGAAGCCCACGAATGATGATAATTTTAAGGAAGACATGCAATTCAAAAATCTAATTAGTTGGAGCTACTTTTTTGATTACATTATGTGCACCTCCCCTCTGATTTTTTTTTTAATCTAAGCTAAACGTAAATACAGAATGCTCATAAATACTAATGAATATACAGACTAGAAATCAACTGATAACCCAAAATCATCTGAGACAAACAAGTGGTACCCAAAGTAATTAGAAAATGAGGAGATATATATAGGATGAAAGAAATATACATTAAATAAAATGACTGAAAAAATAAATTAGAGAGAAAGAGACCAAAGTAATCAAGACAGATGGAAAATCCGGTAGGCTAAGGAAACAATGTTGTGAAGACATACAGGAGTGGGCACAGAAAAGATAATGCAGCCAATAAAACAGCTCAGGGTGTCAAGAGGCTTCGTGCAAGGGTAACTTCCCAGCTTGAACCTGAAGTTGGGACTTTACAGGCCAAATCCACAGAAGAAAACCCTTTTTAATTCTTTGAATAGAAACAGCAAATAAGACAAGTGGGGTGAACATTCAGTCAACATTTCTTTATTCAATCATTCACTGGGCACATATTCAGCACCAGATATATTAGCATGATTATGCATTGTAAAAAGTAATCAAAGAAGCTCACTTAAGCAGTACATTTTATAACAGTGTACAAAATGGAAAACCAGACTAAGAAGGCAGAATAGTACCAATATAGTATCAAATTCTGCTGTATAACTTCTACAATCTAAGGCTCAGGCCTACCCTAGCTACCATATCCAGCCTACAGTGTTGTTCTATCAATATCCTACACAAGAATCAGAGCAAAACCAACAAGAAGAAAATCATGGAATACAGCCAGATAAATAGTGTGCTGAAGTGAATTTTTTCACAACTCTCTCTCTCTGTGGGGCAGAACATGTGTGATGAATGGACAATAGCAGGATATACAAGAGCTGCTGAACAGCTCACTGAAGTAGACAATACCAAGCAGGACTCACCAAAGAAAATCACTTTTTTTAAGGATGCAAGATGATGTAATTCCTAATCATATACAGCTGATTAGGAAACTGCTATGTGATGAATATCATATTAAGAATGAAACTGTTCTTCTGTGACCAAAGATATCAGGCCTATGATGACCTAGAAGGCAAAGCTAGAGCAACGGCAATTCTGAGCTGACTACAGATTTATAGATACATATATAGGCAGTAGATATATAGATATCAAGATTCAATATATGCTTAGTGTGAACTACAGATCCCACAAGAGCTAGTCACCCAACTTAAATGGAGTGTGTCATTTTCCAAAAAACAATGGGCAACCACATAGGTTACAGTACTATTTTTCAGATGTATATTCTTCCTACTTCCCAGAAGAGTGTAAAACATTTTACAAATTAACACATTTAAACATAATGTTTAAAATGAATTCATCTAACAGAAGTACTTGAAGAAATTAAAGATGAGTATATTACCAACTTCAGTTATAAATCTGACTTAAGTCTTTTGCCAAATTGAAGATGCACTAATAGTTTCCATTTTCAAACAAATAGGAAATATACTTTTTTGCATAAACAATTTTCCTTGGAACTAAACTCAGCAGAAATTTGTTAATCGAATGTGTAAAAGACAATCTGTAACACACTGAACAGTATTATTAACTATTATTCTACAGGAGATATCAAAACAATTTCACAAGGCAATTTCCTAATTGAAAATTTGAAAATGAAAATTTCCTAATTGTATAAAACAAAAGCATAACTACAATTTAAGGGTGAGATTTCTGCAAAAGGCTGAGATAATACAGTTCAAACACCAATATTTTGCTTTATTATAGGCTAACAAAAGTAATAAACTTAATCTGGGTAGCCACTTAACATTGCTTTTATAACCACAGTTGTCCATTCCCGTCCCCCATGTACTAGAATCATCTGTAACTGTTACCCTAAATTAAGTTTAAAATTAGGCTTTCTAACAAGTGTCTACAATGCAGCTTTTCTATAATGTTGATTAAAGAGAATACCACAAACAGGTGTAATGATTCATGAAATAAAAGATATGAAAGAATTTAGCAGGGTGGACTGTATACAGTAGACAATCAAATGTTATTTTTCCACCTTCTAGAGAAGAGGAATAAAAGCTGGCATTTTCCTGTGAAAGTACAGTCATACTTATATTTTTGTCTGGAGGGGATGAAGCTAACATACTCTAGTCAAAATTCAAGGAGTTCTTAATTTTCTCAAATTCATATGTAACATAATGTTTCATTAAGAAGTTAAAAATATATATATATAAACTTTAAAGTTGCTGGACTTTTTTTTTTTTTAGAAAATAATTGTGCTTAAGTGGCACAGGTAGGTACATTAGTTTGTAATACTAACAGACATTTATTTAGTGTAATTGCAAAAATTCATAACAAAGCTTATTATCATCAAGTATTATCATTAAGATAAAGAATTTTAAAGCTCCAAAGGACCTTACAGGTTTTCTAGATCAACCCCCTTACTTCAAAAGATGAAAAACCTGCAGACTGGAAAGGTTAAATGATACAGGCCAAGTCACTAGCTGAGCCTAGGACTTTAAAAGAGCCTGAGCCTCCTGACTTCCAGTACTTTCTTTCTAACAACATTATGCTGCCTCCTGTGGTTCCAAATCCTCTCCCTTGGATGAGATTACTAGTTGCCTCATTTTTGCTCTTTACATTCTATCCTGAGCCATAGTTGTCATTCGTAATTCTCCCATAAAACTGTAATTTTCGAACCTGTTTTCTGAATGATTTTACAGCTGAGTTTAAATCCCCAGCTTTCTAAATTTCCAAGTAATAAACATAAACTTAAAAAATACTTAAAACAAGTGTACACTGTACATAATCAAACACAAAGAAAAATTCTTCTCTCCTGGATAACTCAATATACAAATTAAAAAAAAAAACATTTATTAAGCACCTCTGACAGGAAGGGTCTCTGTTTAATGCTGGTGATATGAAGATGAATACGATCCTTGTCCTCAAGTAGCTTATAGCCTAGTAGAGAAGACAATTAAACCAACAATTACACTGTGCTTGTTAAGGACTCTGAAACCAGTGTGGGCAGGTTGCTATGAACGCATTTACGAGAATCTAATTTAGAACGGTGGGATCAGCTAATGATTTCCCAATGAGGTCCCGAACAGCCACAGGAAAAAAAATGGCAGTATCACCCATATCTAGCAGAATCCAAAATGAATTAGAAGAGACAGAGCAACTTCAATTTATTCACAGGAAAAAATGAAAATAGTGTTTTCACAGCGGTTTAGTATCTAATAACTCTCTAATAACAGCTAGACTATTTTTCAACGGAAAAGAACCTGATTTCATTGTGGCCATATAACAAATACAGGTCTTCCAATTATTTCTTAATAAAATTTTAAATCATTATTTTAAAACCAAAGGAAAAAACTGCGTCTGAAACACGTGTAGTTAACATTCACAACAGCTCTCTGCAAAGCTGCATAGTAAAGTCCTCCTCAAAATCCCATCTGGTACAAGAGAAATAACCTGGAGAACCGGTAGCCCAAGAAGGAAGAAAACTACCACTCATTAGTTACTCGGGAATAATGACTTTCAGCTGGAAGATTCAGACCAGAGAAGCACAGTATAAGTGAAGCGAAGGGAAAGAGACGAGAGAGTCTTTAAGCAAAGACTTAAAGACGAATGGAGAAAACACTGGAGGATGATTCTGGAAAGAGTGGTAAAGAGAGAAAGGCAGGGAGGAAATGGGGGGAGGGCTATACAAAAAATGAATTAAGAAGTAATGAAAGATTAGAGAATGTAATGAACCAGGGCTTCCCCAACCGCGGATAAAACGACCTCGGAATACAAAAGGTAGAGGAGCCGAAAAAGAAGCAGTAAGTTTTAACCTCCTCTTTCCCAGCCTCTAACCCCCAGAGAGGGATAAAGAAGACGTTCCCAGTCCTAGGGAAGGAATTCCGGCGCAGTCTCCTGGAACCAGAGGCGGCGAGCTGGGGCACCATCCAGCGAGGCCCCGGCCCCACTTCATCCCCCTCGGACGCTGGGCGAGGCCCTGGGCGTCCCGGTTACCTGGACAGGGAATCCACGCTGGGTGGCCGTGCTACTGCCGGCTGGGAGCCAAGACTCTCGCAACTCGAGCTCTTCTCCATGGCGCGGCGGAGGCAGCGGGAGAGAAAGCCTGCAGCGACCTCCGCTGCTGCCGGGCTGCAGAAACGGAGGGCGGAGTGCGACTGGCAGGGGCCGCGGTCAGGCCCGCGCCGGCCCAGGAGGGAAACCGGAAGCGGCCATGTTCCCCCAGCTTGCACCGCGCGCGGGGGCTGCCGGGGAGCCGGAGGACCCCGCGGCGCCCTCAGACGCCCGCCCCCCACGCGCCACGCACGTTGTGACCCCCCCGCGGCCCCACGCGCCGCGCCAGCTGTGTCCGCCGTGCCTCCGCTGGTCGATGGGAAAGTGAGGGGGCGGCACCGGAGGGGAGGGGGTTCCGTGAGGCAGGAGGGACCAGGGCTGCGGAAGGAGGGGACATTTTAAAAATAAGAGAGGGGAAACGGAATGTTACGAACGAGCGTCTCAAGAGAAGAAAGAGACAAGGACCTTAAGGACGGGGAAGATTGTGACAGGAATGTGGAGGTCAGGGAAAGTGGGAGGACAGAGTAATAAAGGAACGTGGGCAAACAGTAGGATGAGGGGGCAGAGGGATTTGGGGAATGAGGAAGGGAGGAAGAGAACATAGGGACGCGTAAAGGATAAGGATATGAGAGATGAGATGGCAAAATGTTTACCGGTTTAGGGGCTGAAAATAATGATTAAATAGTTGTTCATTAAATCATAAACGCTGCTTTAGAGTTAGTCATGCATTCAAATCCTGCCTTTGCCAGTTATTTGCAGTGTAATTCAAGGCATGGAACATCAGCTTCCTTATCTTTAAAATAGGAATAATAATAGTTTCAGAGATTAAATGAGTTAATACATGTTAAATGCTTAAAATAATGCTTCATACATAGAAAATACTCAAATGTAAGTAGTATTACTACTGTCTCCTTAGGGGTTGTTAGGATGGAATGGACTAATGTATACCAGCAGTTTCTAAACTTCAAAAATGGTGGCTGTAGGAGGGGAAGATGTAGGAAGCAGGGCTGAGAAGTAAGCAAGTGATTGGTATGGGAAGGATAATAGGGAAAGTATAAAACAGGGAAAAAGTTAATGTTCATTCTATTTCTGTTGCACCCCTGCCCCAGCATTGTAGAAAGAGCACTAGAACAGAAGCTGAAACTTTCAGTCCTACTGTGAGTTGGATTAAAGTCTCTGTGGTCTGGAAGTGTCTGAAGGGGAAAATCACTTTTGGCATTAATCCATTGTCCACACAAAAACAGTATGAAAGAGGAAATGGGGAAGGAACTGTTAATTGTGTGAAAAGATTAGACACATATACTGTTGGATGCAGTGGTGTTGGACAGAGGGCAAACTTTTAGTAATCTTTCCCTGTCCTTTCAAATTCCCAAGCAGGGCAGGAAGGGAGGGTAGAGGGATAGAACTGTGATAAGAGAACCAGAACTGGGTGAAGGAGAAATGGTTCTGCTGGTAATTTTCTGTTACAGAGGACAAAGGAATGCCATAGGAAGGATACGTAAAAGAATTTTTCTGATAGAGACTGAATCCCAATCACCTCGTGTATGTGGTATAAAAATATGCAAAGATTATTTCTGTGAAAAACTTAGACAATGAGTCTTTAAAAAAAAAAACACTTCCTTGCTAGGATAAATAGAATTATGTTGATTTAAACTATATTTAATTTATACTGACAACTGATGTTTTTAAGAAAATCTTAAAGTATAGGGCCAGTGCAATTGAAATATTAACTTGCAAGTACCTTCCCCAGAGGAACAACTAAACTAGTTGTGTTCAGTATAAACTATAGTACCTATTACAATGAATGAATATGTGTTTAAGCAGAAAGACGTGGCCTTTCTGTTCCATTTTCCAGCTTGGCAGGGACAGGATGGTAACTGATGGGTTATATTTCTATCATTTTTTTTTTTGTACGCCGGCCTCTCACCGTTGTGGCTTCTCCCGTTGCAGAGCACAGGCTCCGGACGCGCAGGCTCAGCAGCCATGGCTCACGGGCCCAGCCGCTCCACGGCATGAGGGATCTTCCCGGACCGGGGCTCGAACCCGTGTCCCCTGCATCTGCAGGCGGACTCTCAACCACTGCGCCACCAGGGAAGCCCATTTCTATAACTTTTAAAGAGAACTGTACTCCTCTGATAGGCAGAGAGAATAAGTAGTCAGGAACACTTGACAAGAATAAACGTCTACAGTGATTCATTAAAAAAATGTTGCTTCTCCATCCTTACCTGCCTTCCAAAATGCTGGCTCACTGTCATCTGATGCCTTGACATAGATTTTCCAAGCTAAGTTTAGTAGAAACTGATGAATCCTTGAATGGGAGACCCATGTACTTTCTACTACCCAGTTCATTTTTAGCACTGTGTTGATAGAGCACTTGAAACCATCTGCCTGATGATGTAATAATTTGTATATGAGTCTATTTGATGATTAATAAAGCACAGTAATGTTAAGTGTACAGACTTTGGAACCAGAAAAATCTGAAGTGGAATACTGATTCTGTCACTCACTTGCTGTGTGATTTTGATTAAGATGCTTCACCAAGACTCAGTTTGCTCATTTCTAATATGGCATTAAAAATACCCATATAATGGGTTGTTTTTCTCTACATAGAGTTCGTTGCATAGTATCCTTTCCACAGATAAAAACTATAAACTCGGGGCTTCCCTGGTGGCGCAGTGGTTGAGAGTCTGCCTGCCGATGCAGGGGACACGGGTTCGAGACCCGGTCCGGGAAGATCCCTCATGCCGTGGAGCGGCTGGGCCCATGAGCCATGGCCGCTGAGCCTGCGCGTCCGGAGCCTGTGCTCCGCAACGGGAGAGGCCACAACAGTGAGAGGCCCGCGTACCACAAAAAAAACAAACAAACTCTAAACTCTAGACAAAATACAAAAAAAAAACCCTGAGGGGTCAAGAGAGTGAACAGAAGCAAGCAAAGTCAAAATGTGGAGTTAGTCACCAACACAGAGTGAGTTTCCCATTTTCTGGTGGCTTTGACCTATGGACAGATCAAAATTGTGGTGCAATTAAGAGTGACAAAAACTATCATAGAAAGCCCACTATCTTTCTGGCCTGAAAAGCCCAGGGCAGCTAGAGAATGAGGCAAGAATTCCAAAACAGAGAACCAGAGAGGGGAACTCTAAACTCTGTATAAAAACTCAGACATATGCAATTTCATTCCTGGCTGTATAGCTGAAAGAAACAAAAACACTAATTTGAAGATACATACACCCAATGTTCATAGCAACATTATTTACAATTGCCAAGATATGGCAGCAACCTAAGGGTCCATCAACAGATAAACAGATAAAGAAGATGTGGTATACACACACACACACACACACATACACACACACACACACTCACACACACAATGTAATACTATTCAGCCATAAAAAGATGAGATTTTGCCATTTCAGCAACATGGATGACTTGCAGGGCATTATGCTAAGTGAAATAAGTCAGATGGTGAAAGACAAATACTGTGTGATATCACATATATGTGCAATCTAAAAAATACAACAAACTAGTGTGTAAAACAACAAAAGAAGCAGACTCAGATATAGAGAACAAATTTGTGGTTGGTTATCAGTGGGGAGAGGGGCAATAGGAGTAGGGGAGAAAGGGGTTATTATGAGATTATATGAAATCATCTGTGTGAAACTTTTGAAAATTGTAAAGCACTATAGAATTTTAAAAATCATTCAATAAAAAACTTTTTTTAAAAACCCTATTTTGATTTGAATAACATAAAGGCAGAATGCAAGCAGCTCAGATAAAAAACCTACTACTCTTCCAGTTAAAAGAACTGAAGCAAGATTTGAGTTGTTACCCACTACAAGCAAAACAAAATCTTCAGTTTGTTTCGAACCAAGTTAATTTCTTGCTAAACAAAAGCATCGGTACTTCGCAGAGAAATAAAACAGAATTCAGAGACTCTAAAACAACATTCATAAATACCAAACACACAATTCAGAATTACTTAACATTAAAAGTACCAAGAAAGTGAGACCTAGTGTCAAAGGAAAAAGTAAAGAGAAGCTAAATTCCAGATGACAAAAATGTTGGGATTATTAGACAATGACTTCAAAGCAGCTAATATTGAACTATGTTCAATGAAATAAAAGACAATATACTTGTAATCAATGAAAAGATAGTAAAACTCAGCAGAGGAATCAAATATAAAAGATTCAAATGGAAATTTTAAGAAAAATACAGTCCCTGAAATAAAAAGATTCACTGGCTGGGCCTAACAGCAGAATGGACTTAACAGAGGAAAATGCCAGAAATCAATAGAAATTATCCAATATGAAAAAACATGAGGAAAAAATATTAACAGAGCCCAAGGGACATGTAGGACAATATCAAAAGGTCTAATATACAAATAATTGGAGCCCAGAAGAAGTAGAAAAAATTCGAGAAAACTAAAGAAACTAGCCAAAAAAACTTACCAAAATTTGACCAACAACATAAATTTACAGATTCAAGCTGCTCAGAAAACATAAAACAGGCTAAATTCAAAGAAAAGTATGCCTAGACACATCATAATTAAACTGCTGAAAACCAAAACAAATCTTAAAAGCAGCTACAGAAAAATGACACATTGCATATAGGGAACCACAATTCTAAGGGTCACAGGTTTCCCAGCAAATATTATGAGTGATAGAAAACAGCAGAGCAAAATCTTTAGAGTGTTTAAAGAAAAAACAAAAAGGTAAAACTGCATATATATATATATATGTCTCTTACAGAAACATCTTTCAAGAATGATGGTGCAATGAAGACATTTTTAGATGAAGGACATTAAGAGAATGTGTTGCCAGCAGACACACACGACAAGATACACTAAAGGAAATTCTTCAGGCTAAAGAGAAATGATACCAAGGGAAACTTGGTCATTCAGGATGAAGATTAATAATGGGAGCTATCTGGATAAATATAAAAGACTGTTTTCCCTTTTAATTTCTTTAAAATACATAATACTTTTTAAAGCAAAACTTACAGCATTTTCTGGTGGAGTTTGTAACGCATGTAGATGTAATATATATGAAAATCAGAGCATACAGGCTGTCAAGGGTTCATTGTAAATAAAACTATGTAATTGCAAAGTTTCTGTATTTTCCATAAAGTGGTTCAAATAATTCTAAAGAATCTTATTGTTAAGGTATTATTATTATCCCTATTTTACAGAGTAAACATTTCTGAAGCTTTGTAAGTTTAAATATTTCAAGATCACCTGAAGTACAATTTAAGTCTACTTAACTCTGATGCCTATCTTCTTAATCACTGTGCTGTGCTTCTTCATGAATAATTCATATAATCCTCACAACAAGCCTTTGAGTTAAATGCTCATTGAGGATTGGTAACAAAATTTCCTTTGCTTAGTATACTTCTATAAGCTTCTTGGTCCAATTCTTCTTTGCTCTGGAAGTCCCCTAAAATTAATGACTCTCCCCCAGCTTTCCAGGAGGCAAATGGGATCAGCAAATTATACTAGTATTCTTCATTAAATCATTCTACATTTTTTTCTAAGAAAGCTGTATTTCACAAGTTTATCACAACAATACAGTATGCCTGCAAAATTCTTATAAGAATTCTCTCTCTCAGCACTCTTACTATTTAATATTGCTTGTAAAGAGCAGAGAGCATGTAGCATATTAACCCCTAACCTCCAACCCACCCATGGAATTGTGATTAGATCCTGTCAGACCAAATCATTTCCACCACAAAGAAAGTAATGAAAAGGGTCGGGACTTCCAATTCTTGACAAAATGGTGAACTAACATGGACTCTGTCTTCCTCCTCCAACTCAACACTTGTAGTCATGCAGGAGCAGGAAGGAGATTGGGGGGCCTGAGAAAATAAAAAACTGTGAGAAGTCCTTTGAGAAAGAGAAGGTGACTGGCTTTCAGTGCATCGAGAATAGCAGTCTCTATGAAAAGTGAGGGGAAAAAAATTAGATGTGTTTTTTTTCCTGCACATTACAAGTGGATCACTGTCTTCCAGGCATTTCTGCAAGGCAGAAAATATGTGTTAAGCTAGCATCAAGAAATGGCAATGTTTTCCTGGATGTGAATTCAAAACCACGGACAACAATATCCAGAGTACTTTAAGAATACATAAAGAGTACTTACCGATCAACAACAGAAAGTCAAATAATCCTATTACAAAATGGGCAAAGGACTTGAATAGACATTTCTCCAAAGATGATATACAAATGGCCAACAAGCATATGAAAAGACACTCAAGGTCGCTAATTACTGGAGAACTGCAAATCAAAACTGCAAATCAAAAAAAGCCCAAAAAAAATGAGGCCTTCCCTGGTGGCGCAGTGGTTGAGAATCTGCCTGCTAATGCAGGGGACACGGATTTGAGCCCTGGTCTGGGAGGATCCCACATGCCGTGGAGCAACTAGGCCCATGAGCCACAACTGCTGATCCTGCGTGTCTGGAGCCTGTGCTCTGCAACAAGAGAGGCCACGATAGTGAGAGGCCCGCGCACCGCGATGAAGAGTGGCCCCCGCTTGCCACAACTAGAGAAAGCCCTCGCACAGAAACGAAGACCCAACACAGCAAAAATAAATTAAAAAATTTAAAAAAATAAACCATAATGAGATTCTGCTTCATACCCATTAAGATGGCTACTATCAAAATCTCCCCCAAATAACAAATATTGGTAAGGATATGGAGAAATTGGAACCCTGTGCAATATTGGTGGGGTTTAAAATGATTCAACTTCTGTAGAGAACAGTATTGGAGGTTCCTCAAAAAATTGAATATAGAACTACTGTACCATATGATTCAGCATCCCACTTCTGGGTATATAGGCAAAGGAATTTAAAGCAAGATCTCAAAGATATATTTGTACACCTATGTTCATAGCGGCAATATTCACAATAGCCAAGAAGCAGAAGCAACCCAAATGCCCAGCGACAGATGAATGGATAAACAAATGTGGTATATATATTCAACGGAATATTATTTAGACTTAAAAAGGAAGGGAGGGGGCTTCCCTGGTGGCGCAGTGGTTGAGGGTCTGCCTGCCGATGCGGGGGACGCGGGTTCATGCCCCCGTCCGGGGGGATCCCACATGCCAAGGAGCGGCTGGGCCCGTGGGCCATGGCTGCTGGGCCTGCCCATCCGGAGCCTGTGCTCCGCAACGGGAGAGGCCACAGCAGTTAGAGAGGCCCGCATACCGCAAAAAAAAATAATAATAAAATTAAATAAAATTAAATTTAAAAAAAGGAAGGGAGTCACATGCTACAACATGGATGAACCTTGAAGACACTATGCTAAGTGAAATAAGCCAGTTGCAAAAAGACAAATACTGTATGATTCCACTTAAATGAGGTAAATAAAGTAGTCACACTCTTAGAAACAGAAAGTAGAATGGTGATTGCCAGGGGCTGGGAGGCATGGGGAAAAGGGAATCGTTCAATGGGTATAGAGTTTCAGTTTTGCAAGATGAAAATATTTCTAGACATCTGTTGCACAATGAGGTACATATAGTTAACACTACTTAAAAGTGGTTAAGATAGTAAATTTTATGTTATATATTTTTTACCAGAAAAAATAGATAAATAAAAATAGGATTACCATATGATCCAGCAATTCCACTTGTGGGTATATATTCAAAAGAATTAATAGTATGGCCATTATTTACCTTTACAATAATGATTCAGAAGTTGCACAGTTGAATTCAGCTCCTGTCTGATGGGCCAGAATTTAGTCACAGACCACACCTACTGCAAGAGAAGCATAGAAGTATAATGTTTAAATATGTGCCTCTACTCATTTTCTATTTTTGTGTAACAAATAATCACAAATTCAGTAGCGTAACCTGACACATATTTATTATCTCACAGTTTTTGTGGATCAAGACTCTTAGCAATATTTCACTGGATCCTTTGCGCAGGATCTCACCAGGTTGAAATGAGGGTGTTGGCTGGGCTCTCTTCTCATCTGGAGGCTTGACTGGAACAATCTGTTTCCAAGCTAATTCAGGTTCAGGTTCTTGCAAAATACCTGCACCTTTACCATGTAATGCAATCTAATCACAGGAGTGATATCCCATCACATTCACAAATCCTTCCGTACTCAGGGTGAGGGGCTATACAGGGTATGTACACCAGTGTTAAGAATCTTGTGGGTGATCTTAGAATTCTGTCTATTTTGCCTGTTTGTCCAACTAAGAAAAATTTTTTTAATTGTGGAAGAAGCAGGAAATGGACATTGGGGACAACTAATAGTTTCTAATACAATCCACCCTTTTGGCAACCCCCAAACTTGTGTACTCTCTTTTAATAACACACAGAACATGTTTCTTTTCCTAATGTAATCTCATTCGTAACTCTATACAGCTCAAGGTCCTCTACTTGTGGGTGAAATGCATTCCTCTGCATCATTTCCAGATATGGCTTCCTGTGGTCTGGCATCCTATAAGATTTTTTAAAAGTATTATATGCACCTCTCCACTCACACATACACATACCCATTATATGATGGTGGATCAGGAAAGGATAACTACAATAAAAACTCACATTCAGAAGAGGAAAGGATGGGAAATAGTCACAGATCTACAGAAATCATGAAATCCTGCTGGGTAGAAATTGTAAAGGACCCCCATTTTAACAATGGGGTAAACTTCTAGTTTAGCTCATTTGACATCCTGTATTTCTCTACTCTTGAAGGAATATCTTTCTTCATTATCCTCCATGGCCTTTAGCTTTGCCTTCTAGGAAGTTTTTCTTCGTCCATTATGCTATATGACACATTTGAAGTGGGTATTGGAGAGAATTAATTTTGGGGTGAAGGTGGAGAGTGTTTCACAATTTTTGCAGCCATCTTTCTTTTACAGGTTTGGAGACCTTCAGGTTGATTTAGCAGTCAAATAATCATAAGCTTCTAGAACAGACTTGGAACTTCTTTGCCAATATAATTCCCTCAAAACTTAGGCTTCAAGTTTTTGCGTATGGTCAGTTCTCTATATATAAACCACATCCAAAGATTTCTGTTGGAATAGTTTAACACCTGAGAAGTCTGTGTTCTCTTCACTTGCCTCTGCGCTAAAAACATTTAAAGCAGAATTAGTTGCCTATTTGCAAGGAGGCTCTGAGGCTTTCTAACTGAAAGGAAAAGCACTAAGCAGAGAGGCTGACACCCAGCAGTAGCTCAATAAATGCAATTGGCCTCTGCATTATTAAAAAAATGCCACATCATATGATACAGAAAACAAATGGCTAGAGTTAGGGAACAAGGACATTTGTTATTTATAATACTGGAAAGCTGGAAGCCAGGACCTGACCTACAGTAGGAGACAGGCTTAATAAATCAACAGCACATCCATATGATGGGCTATTATACGGCTTTTAAAAATGCTGTTTAAAGATAAATTAGTGGAATGGGAAAAATTCTCTTAACAATTAGCAAATAAAGAAAGAGAAAATGTATAAATAGCACAATACCAATGATGTAAAAATAATATATACCTTTATATATGCATGTGCATTTCATCTTTGGAAGATACACGCAAATTATAATCTTAATTTCTGGGTGGTGAAATTTTAAGTTTTTTTCATCTCTTCTGTATACTTCACTCTACAGTAAGTCCCCTACATACGAACCTTCAAGCTGCAAACTTTCAAAGATGTGAATGTGTGTTCGCTGGCTCAATGCCAGCCCCTGTATGCCAGCTGTTGTACTGTACTGTACTTTTCAAGGTACTGTACAGTAAGATTAAAAATGTTTTCTTAAAAAAAAAAGAATTGGTTGCCTATACAGTTGTGATAAGGGTGAATGAGTAGTCTCTAGGCAGGGTCTTCAGGAATGGTTCTCAGAATGACGTAGCTAAATAGGCTTTCCAAGGGAACAAGCGTTAGCAGTATGCTAAAATGAAGAAAGTGGGGAATTGGGATGCTGCCATAGGAACTGGTTACTATATACAATCCAGAGATCAAGAAACAAATACCGTCTAGGCTAGCAATCAGCCAAAACAGAAGATAAATGGCCTCTACCCTCACTTCCATTTTTCAAGGTTTTTGTGAATGCATCTAATTGACAGAATTGAATTCATATTCAGAATCCTACATACAGGAAGTCTGAAAATTCTATTTTGTAATTTTGCAGCCTCTGCCATTCTGGAAGGTACTTTGAAAAAAGGCTAACATACATTCTGGGTGCCAATCCACTATATCCACTACAATTTATACCTTTGGCTATTCTACTTTCATAAACACGATTCTGTTGAGACTTAAACTCCCAAATAACAATTGCAACCATAACATTCTCCCAGCCACAATGAAACTAGCCTTTATACAGATTAAAACACACTTACTTACTCCCCAAAGAGGAAACCCAAAGTCTCATCAGCCTCTACAGCTATTTCTGAGTGATGTTTATTCCTTTTCTCCTTAAATCACATCCCCAACACAATATCCTGTAATTCAAGGATTGAATAATAAAATTAACCACTCGTACTATATAATGTAGTAGGGGAAATGTAAATAAATGAGTAAAGAAAATAAAGACATAGTAGCACAAGGAAGAAAATAGCTATCATAATCCTAATTTCTACAATTTATCACAAAGCCTTTGATTGGCACTTACAATTATTTTTTCCAGCACTTCTTCCATTTTTCCTTTATCCTCGTTTAGCACCTTAGATAGTTGGGGTTCTTTGCCTTTTTAGGTGATTCAAATCTTTGTTACAGAGAGATATTTCGAATACATGGAATTCCTGCATGTATTGTGCTGCTATGGTTTTTATTATCTTTTACCATTGGATATAGTAATTAAGGAAGGTACTTCCAGAAGTTCTCCTAGGTTCTAAATATATTTTCTTGCCTTCATAATGTAGCAGCAACTCCCATTTCCATTTGATAATCAGGATCAATCACTTATTGATTCAGTAACTCATCTTCTTACCTGTTAATTCAGTAAACCCAAGACCTCAAAATAGTCTGATGGCAATCTTGACTTCCACTTTGGTGAGACCACTGTTATGTCCCCTCATGAAATATCCCTTGGGTATTAATACCTCTAGGCCAGCAAAGCACAAATGGCATATGGAAGCAAACATTATTCAAATAGGTAGTTAGGTATAATAGTAAGTTAAACCACTCTCACTTCTACACCTTGAGTTACAGACCCAAGTGTGTTTGTGAGGGAAACTGCACCATATATTGGAAGCTGTATTAGAGGATGTGACATAACTGAGTCTTCAATATACACACTATACTATAATAATAATATCAGCTTCTTCTGGATGATAGGCACAATGGTAATACCTGTGAATCCAAAGGACACTCCCCATTTTCCCACTTTAGCTATAAAATGAGTTCATTGTTCAAACACAGTGTTATGTGGGATGGCATGGCAGTGAATAAGGCATTTGTTAATTCTGAGAATTTGGTGCTGGGCAAAAGCATGGCAGGCAGAGAAAATAAGATTAAGCATACAGACTAAGCAGACTAAGTATCTGTTCCTCTGAGGACATATCATTGCCACTTCATAATGGCAGTGATTAATGTAATCAGTTTATACCAGGTGACCAGTTGCTCCCTCCCAGGTACGGCACCATACTGAAAACTCAGCATCAGTCTTTGCTGTTGGCAGTTTGGCACTCAGCTATGGAGGTCACCAGATCAGCTCTGTTAAAAAAAAGTTCATATTGTTCATTCCACCTTTAGCTTAGACTCCTACCATGTTTGTTTATAAGCTCATTGAGCAAGTGTTAGGGTTTGCTAGGAAAAGAAGCTCTCACTGATACCCACAAAATAGGTCATCTTGTCATCAGATTATTAGGGCCTCTTCCCTAGTGGGTACTTCCTGGTGGGCATTTGCATGGAATAAAAAATTTCAAACTCTGGGCCCATTCCAAGATGTCAATCTGCAATTTCTTCCTCAGGTTTCTTTGTTATCAATCCTCCAATCTGATTCCTTCCCCTTACTTGAATACTTGGCCAAGCAGTTTGGCACTAATCGTAAATTGATATAGAACTAAAATTATGACCATGTCTCCTTATAAGCTAAGTGAACAACAAAAGAGATCTCACTGCAATGGAGCAGAAACGACAGTAACATCTGAATGTTGTTAAATACTATTTTGAGTAAAGAGTAAAAGGCAGTAGAATAGCTCAGAAAACACCATAAATGGTCAACAGAACTGCAGTGCAAATGTAAAATGTGAATCTGTGTATTTCAAGACAAGTGGATCTGTACAGCAGAGATTAGCACAACAATGTAAATCAACTATACTTCAATATAAAAAAAATGGATCTGTAAATGTAAATATTTTGCAAAATCAGCCAGAAAATAATAGCAAAAATTTGAAATACAATGATAAATATAGCAGATTACATTTTCCAAATATTTTTGCAGAAATAAACCTATCCCACTTCCTCTTCTTACAATGTGATGTTGACCATTCTCCATCAAGAAATGGAATCTAGAGAGCACCAGAATCACAACTATCTTCTGAACAGTCATTGACAGGAAGACATTGGAACTCACCAAAAAAAGATACCTCACATCCAAAGACAAAGGAGAAGCCACAATGAGATGGTAGGAGGGGCGTAATCACAATAAAATCAAGTCCCATAACTGTTGAGTGGGTGACTCACAAACCAGAGAACAATTATACCACAGAAAACCACCCACTGGAGTGAAGGTTCTGAGTCCCATGTCAGGATTCCCAACCTGGGGGTCCGGCAATGGGAGGAGGAATTCCTAGAGAATCAGACTTTGAAGGCTAGCGGGATTTGATTGCAGGATTTTGACAGACTGGGGGAAACAGAGACTCCACTCTTGGAGGGCACACACAAAGTAGTGTGTGCATCAGGACCCAGGGGGAAGGAGCAGTGACCCCATAGGAGACTGAACCAGACCTACCTGCTAGTGTTGGAGGGTCTCCAGCAAAGGTGGGGGGTGGCTGTGACTCACCGTGGGGACAAGTACACTGGCAGCAAAAGTTTTGGGAAGTATTCCTTGGCATGAGCCCTCCTGAAGTCTACCACTAACCCCACCAAAGAGCCTGTAGGCTCCAGTGCTGGGTCTCCTCAAGCCAGGCAACCAACAGGGAGGGAACCCAGCCCCACCCATCAGCAGACAAGTGGATTAAAGTTGTACTGAGCTCTGCCCACAGGAGCAACACCCAGCTCTACCCACCACCAGTCCCTCCCATCAGGAAGCTTGTACAAGTCTCTTAGATAGCCTCAACCACCAGAGGGCAGACAGCAGAAGCAAGAACTACATTCCTGCAGCCTGTGGAACGAAAACCACATATACAGAAAGATAGACAAAATGAAAAGGCAGAGGACTGAATACCAGATGAAGGAACAAGATAAAACTGCAGAAAAACAACTGAATGAAGTGGAGATAGGCAACCTTCCTAAGAATAATTCAGAATAATGATAGTGAAGATGATCCAGGACCTCAGAAAAAGAATGGAGGCAAAGATTGAGAAGATGCAAGAAATGTTTAACAAAGACCTAGAAGAATTAAAGGACAAACAAATAGAGATGATAACAGATATAATAACAGAAATGAAAAATACACTAGAAGGAATCAATAGCAGAGTATCTGAGGCAGAAGAATGGATAAGTGACCTGGAAGACAGAATGGTGGAGTTCACTGCTGTGGAGCAGAATAAAGAAAAAAGAATGAAAAGAAATGAAGACAGCCTAAGGGACCTCTGGGACAACATTAAACACACCAACATCCTCATTATAGAGGTCCCAGAAGGAGAAGAGAGAGAGAAAGGACCCGAGAAAATATCTGAAGAGATTATAGATGAAAAATTTCCTAACATGGGAAAGGAAATAGCCACCCAAGTCCAGGAAGCGCAGAGAGTCCCAGGCAGGATAAACCCAAGGAGAAACATGCTGAGACGCGTAGTAATCAAACTGACAAAAATTAAGGATAAAGAAAAATTATTAAAAGCAACAAGGGAAAAATGACAAATAACACACAAGGGAACTCCCATAACATTAACAGCTAACTTCTCAGCAGAAACACTACAAACCAGAAGGGAGTGGCACAATATATTTAAAATGCTGAAAAGGAAGGACCTACAACCAAGGTTACTCTAACCAGCAAGGATCTCTTTCAGATTTGATGGAGAAATCAAAAGCTTTACAGACAAGCAAAAGCTAAGAGAATTCAGCACCACCTAACCAGCTCTACAACAAATGCTGAAGGAACTTCTCTAAGTGGGAAACACAAGAGAAGAAAAGGACCTAACAAAACAAACCCAAACCAACTAAGAAAATGGTAAAAGAAGCACAGATATCGATAATTAACTTAAATATGAATGGATTAAATTCTCCAACCAAATGACACAGGCTCACTGAATGGATACAGAAACAAAACCCATATATATGCTGTCTACAAGAGACCCACTTCAGACCTAGGTACACATACGGACTGAAAGTGAGGGGATGGAAAAAGATCTTCCATGAAAATGGAAATCAAAAGAAAGCTAGAGTAGCAATACTCATACCAGATAAAATAGCCTTTAAAATAAAGAAAGTTACAAGAGACAAGGAAGGACACTACATAATGTTCAAGGGATCAATCTAAGAAGAAGATATAACAATTATAAATATATATGCACCCAACATAGGAGCACCTCAATATCTAAGGCAAATGCTAACAGCTATAAAAGAGGAAATTAACAGTAACACAATAATAGTGGGGAACTTTAACACCTCACTTACACCAATGGACAGATCATCCAGACAGAAAATTAATAAGGAAACACAAGCTTTAAATGACACAATAGACCAGATAGATTTAATTAATATTTATAAGATATTCCATCTGAAAACAACAGATTACTCTTCTCAAGTGCACACAGAGAATTCTTCAGGACAGATCAGATTTGGGTCACCAATCAAGCCTCAATAAATTTAAGAAAATTGAAACCATATCAAGCATATTTTCCAACTACAATGCTATGAGATTAGAAATAAATTACAGGGAAAAAATGTTAAAAACACAAACACATGGAGGCTAAACAATACATTACTAAATAACCAAGAGATCACTGAAGAAATCAAAGATGAGATCAAAAAATACCTAGAAACAAATGACAACAAAAACACAGCAATCCAAAACCTATGGGATGCAGCAAAAGCAGTTTTAAGAGGGAAGTTTATAGCAATACAACCCTACCTCAAGAAACAAGAAAAATATCAACTAAACAATTTAACTTTACAAGTAAAGGAACTAGAAAAAGAACAAACAAAACCCTAAATTAGTAGAAGGAAAGAAACCATAAACATCAGAGCAGAAATAAATGTAATAGAAACAAAGAAAACAATAACAACGATCAATAAAACTAAAAGCTGGTTCTTTGAGAAGATAAACAAAATTGATAAAACTTTAGCCAGACTCATCAAGAAAAAGAGGGAGATGACTCAAATCAATAAAATTAGAAATGAAAAAGAAGTTACAACAGACACCACAGAAATACAAAGCATCCTAAGAGACTACTACAAGCAACTCTATGCCAATAAAATGGACAACCTGGAAGAAATGGAAAATTTCTTAGAAAGGTATAACCTTCCAAGAGTGAACCAGGAAGAAATAGAAAATATGAACAGACCAATCACAAGTAATGAAATTGAAACTGTGATCAAAAATCTTCCAACAAAGGAAAGTCCAGGACCAAATGGCTTCACAGGTGAATTCTATCAAACAATTACAGAAGAGCTAACACCCATCCTTCTCAAACACTTCCAAAAAATTGCAGAGGAAGGAACACTCCCAAACTCATTCTACAAGGCCACCATCACCTTGATACCAAAACCAGATGAAGATACTACGAAAAAAGAAAATTACAGACCAATATCACTGATGAACATATATGCAAGAATCCTCAGCAAAATACTAGCAAACAGAATCCAACAGCACATTAAAGGGATCATACACCATGAACAAGTGGGATTTATCCCAGGGATGCAAGGATTCTTCACTATATGCAAATCAATCAATGTGATATACCATATTAACAAATTGAAGAATAAAAACCATATGACTATCTCAATAGATGCAGAAAAAGCTTTTGACAAAATTCAACACCCATTTATGGTAAAAACTCTCCAGAAAGTGGGCAGAGAGGGAAGCTACCTCAATCTAATAAAGGCCATATACGACAAACCCACGGAAAACATCATTCTCTATGGTGAAAAGCTGAAAGCATTTCCTCTAAGATCAGGAACACGACTAGGATGTCCACTCTTGCCACTATTATCGAACATAGTTTTGGAAGTCCTAGCCATGGCAATCAGAGAAGAAAAGAAATAAAAGGAATCCAAACTGGAAAAGAAGTAAAGCTGTCACTGTTTGAAGATGACATGATACTATACATAGAGAATCCTAAAAATGCCACCAGAAAACTACTAGAGCTAATCAATGAATTTGGTAAAGTTGCAGGATACAAAATTAATGCACAGAAATCTCTTGCATTCCTATACACTAACAATGAAAGATCAGAAAGAGAAATTAAGGAAACAATCCCAATCACCATTGCAAAAAAAAGAATAAAAAACCTAGAAATAAACCTACCTAGGGAGACAAAAGACCTGTATGCAGGAAACTATAAGACACTAATGAAAGAAATCAAAGATGACACAAACAGATGGAGAGATATACCATGTTCTTAGATTGGAAGAATCAACATTGTGAAAAAGACTATACTACCCAAAGCAATCTACAGATTCAATGCAATCACTATCAAATTACCAATGGCATTTTTTACAGAACTAGAACAAAAAAATCTTAAAATTTGTATGGAAACAAAAGAGACCCTGAATAGCCAAAGCAATCTTGAGGGAAAAAAACGGAACTGAAGGAATCAGACTCCCTGACTTCAGACTATACTACAAAGCTACAGTAATCAAGACAATATGGTATTGGCACAAAAGCAGAAATATAGATCAATGGAACAGAATAGAAAGTCCAGAGATAAACTCATGCACCTATGGTCAACTAATCTATGACAAAGGACACAAGGATAAACAATGGAGAAAAGACAGACTCCTCAATAAGTGGTGCTGGGAAAACTGGACAGATACATGTAAAAGAATGAAATTAGAACACTCCCTAACACCATACACAGAGATAAATTCAAAATGGATTAAAATCCTTAATGTAAGACCAGACACTATAAAACTCTTAGAGGAAAACAAGAAGAACACTCTTTGACATAAATCACAGCAAGACCCTTTTTGACCCACCTCCTAGAGTAATGGAAATAAAAACAAAAATAAACAAATGGGAGCTAATGAAGCTTAAAAGCTTTTGCACAGCAAAGGAAACTATAAACAATACAAAAAGACAACCCTCAGAATGGGAGAAAATATTTGCAAATGAATCAATGTACAAAGGATTCATCTCCAAAATATATAAACAGCTCATGCAGCTCAATATTAAAAAAACAAGCAACCCAATCAGAAAATGGGCCAAAGACCTAAACCGACATTTCTTGAAAGAAGATGCCAAGAGGCACATGAAGACATGCTCAACATCACTAATTATTAGAGAAATGCAAATCAAAACTACAATATGGTATCACCTCACACCCATTAGAATAGGCATCATCAGAAAATCTACAAACAACAAATGCTGGAGAAGGTGTGGAGAAAAGGGAACCCTCTTGCACTGTTGGTGGGAACGTAAATTGATACAGCCACTATGGAGAACAGTATGGAGGTTCTTTTAAAAACTAAAAATAGAATTACCATATGACCCAGCAATCCCACTACTGGGCATATGCCCAGAGAAAACCATAATTCAATAAGACACATGCTCTCCAATGTTCATTGCTGCACTATTTACAATAGCCAGGTCATGGAAGAAACCTAAATGCCCATCGACAGATGAATGGATAAAGAAGTGTGGTACATATATACAACGGAATATTACCCAGCCATGAAAAGGAACGAAATTGGGTCATTTGTAGAGACATGGATGGACCTAGAGACTGTCATACAGAGTGAAGTAAGTCAGAAAGAGAAAAACAAATATCGTATATTAACGCATATATGTGGAATCTAGAAAAATGGTACAGATGAACTGGTTTGCAAGGCAGAAATGAGACACAGATGTAGAGAACAAATATATGGACATCAAGGGTGGAAAGTGAGGGGAGTGGTGATAGTGGGATGAATTGGGAGACTGTGATTGGCATATATACACTAATATGTATAAAATAGACAACTAATAATCACCTGCTGTATAAAATAATAATAATAAAATAAAATTTAAAAAAAATGGAGTCTATGTTCTTTCCTTTTAAATCTGGGTGAGATTATGACTACCAAAATAAGTAACATTTTGCAACTTCTAAGTCATGAATGATATGGTTTCCACCTGACTTTCTCAGGATACTTGACTTTGGAACCCAGCCACTTGGAGAAGTCGTGTGGAGATGTTCCAGCTGTTTGCCAATACCGATAGCTAAGGTTCTAGCCAGCATTCTGCATCAACTGCAAGACATGTGAGTTACTAAGCATTCAGATGGCTGTAGCCCCCAGCCACTGAGTTACGCTTAGCCTTTGAGTTATCCAGTTATAGTGGAGCAGAAAAATGTTACGCCCTCGGTGCCTTGTTGAAAACATGGAAAATATGTGATCATAACTAAAGGTTGTTATATGTCATTAAATTTGGGGATGATTTTGGTACGCAGCCACAGGTAACCAGAAAAGTAAATGTCTAAAATTGGACTTTATTGGACTGGAACTCAATTATCCCACAGTCCACTATGTGTTGTCTATTATGGTGAGTTAACAAATAGAAGCATAAGGCAATAAAAGATTGTATGTCATTTTCAAGCTCACAATACAGATTAAGTTGTTCATTATTTAATGAGAAATTATCTGGCTGTGATATAGAATAATCAAGATACACTCAGAATGATGGGACAGATAACCAACTTCATACAGGATTATCAGGAAATAAAATTATGAGGAAATAAAAATTATTAAACATTTTTGAGAAATAATACTCAATACTGAGAAGATCACAGTGAAATAAGTAAATTCATATATTACAGAGAATATTGAAAACTGAAGAAATCCTGTTAGTAATATGGCAAGACATCGCAAAATCCATAAAGATATTCACACCAATTTATGCAGTAATTCTGCTGTTAAGGATTTGCCATAAAATGAGAGTGGGAGGGAAGAAGGGAGAGAGAGAGAGAGAGAGAATGAAGATGTTAATTGTAGCATTATCTTTAGAAACAAACAATAGAAATGTCCAAGAATAGGGGAGAAATAAGGGACAGAACATGTAAATAATAGATTATGGCCATTCAAATAATAATTAGGAAAAACCATTTAGAAACATGAAAATATGTTTACAGTATTAAGTGAAAGAATATAAATACCCCTTTATTACAATTACATAATATATATATTCATATGTATTAGAGCTAGACAAGAAAATATTACAAGGCAAAATGAAGACTAGAGTGTCATCCAAAACCAATATATATGAGGATTAATTATATGGTAGAAGTGATTTCAAATCAGTGGGGAATGGATGGACTCTTCAAAAAATGGTGCTACTGCCCCAAACATCTCCCCCAGTGACTTATCCTCTGTGCCTAAAATTGCAGCCAGAGAGTATTAATGGAATACTGTATTCTGTAGAAGATGGAGAATAGAAGTTGGTGGAGGATGTGATAGACAAGTGATTTGTTAGCACAGTGACTCCTAGATTCGGAGGCAGTGTTAATCACAAAACAAACATACAAATCTTGCACAATTATGGAAAAAAATGGTACTAATACAATTGGTTATCCATTTTGGGAAACATTAAAGAGATAGATGATAGACAGATACATATATCTTTAATCAATCAGAACTCTTTTTATATACGATTTGAGGTAGAAATTTTATTGCCTTATGCTACCTATATTCTCACAAAGAATAGTGAAAGCAATAGTACTAGAAGAAAACACAAGAGACTATTTTTATAATTTTTGATAGGAAAGACCTTAAGCAACACAGAAAAACAGAAATCAAAACGGGAAAGACTAACAGATTTAACTATATAAACCTATGAAACTTCTTTCTGGTGTGTGACACAATAAACAAAAATAGAAGAAAAGTGACAGACTATAATAAGATATTTGCTATGTATAAAATAAAAAGGAGAAATATGACCATAATATATAGAGTGCCTATAAACCAGGGGAAAGGCAACAGCTCCGCAGGAAAATGGACAGAGAACACAAAAACATATTTCATGAAAAAAATGCAATTATCCAATAATATACACATTAGAATATTAGAACACCTCAATGGTTGTAGGATAAATGACAATGAAAATAGCAATCATGTATTTTTCACTCATAAGATAGGCAAAAATGAACGTATTGATAATAACTAATGTTTGCAAAGGTCCCGAAAAGGATGGTTGTATACTGTTAGAGACTGTATAACTTGGCACAGTCTTATCTGGAAGATTTTTTGACCATAAGTATTAAAATTAGTAATATGCTCTCTGATCCAGACATTCCACTTATAGGAGTTCAGCTTATTAAAATATGCTTACTTGTACATGAAGACATATATATATATATATATATATATATATATTAAAGGGTGTTCATTACAGTCACATGCATAATAGAAATAGCTCAATTATCCATTATAAAGTACTACACTACCACACAACTATTCAAGATCTCCAGGACATGTTGTTAACAAAAGTAAGCAAAAAATTGTCAAGTAAAATATATTTGATTGATATGTATTTAGAAAAAAATGAATACATTTAAATTTATGAATATAAATGAATATTAAAAGATCTGCAAGAACAAGGATCACTAGTAACTATTATCAGCTCTTGGGAAGGAAAATTAGTTGGATTGAGAAAGGTGAGTATGAAATGGAATTTTAACTTTCTACTGTATAGATTTTGATACATGATAAAGTTTTAATATCAAGCATATATTTATGTAAGTTGAAAAGCAATGAAAATCAGGAAGAAAGTGTATTATAAAGGTACCTAGAAATGACCTTTAATAAAAATCCTTAAATAATGTAATGCATTATTATAAATAATGTTCAAAACTCTTTTATATACACAGTATTATCACACTTTATCTTTTTTTTTTTTGCGGTACGCGGGCCTCTCACTGCCGTGGCCTCTCCCGTTGCGGGGCACAGGCTCTGGACACGCAGGCCCAGCGGCCATGGCCCATGGGCCCAGTCGCTCCGCGGCATGTGGGATCTTCCCGGACCGGGGCACGAACCCGCGTCCCCTGCATTGACAGGTGGACTCCCAACCACTGCGCCACCAGGGAAGTCCCCACATTTTATCTTTACAACAATCCTGTGAGGTAGTAGTTAAGTAGATAGATATATTATCCTCATTTTATAGTTGAGGAAACACTCTTAGAGAAGTAATTTGCCATACTTTGCATTATTGTATTTACTAAAAATACAGTCTCTTTCCTCATCATGAGATAGAGGCAAATGTAAACAGTTTGTCATATAAATGTAGTTTATGAAAGTTTATACTTAAAAAGTGTGTGGCTTTAGTGCATTTTGATAATTTTGAAGAAAACCAAGATTAATTAAATGATCTTAGGATCATGATATAATCAAAGTATGTAAGTAATATAAACAATAAAATTCTATGGAAATAGTAATTATTATAGAAGCCTCTGTCTAGTAGCAGACAGCTTAACAGTGCTAGAAATCCTGAGCAGAATCCAGGCTTTAATATTTCCTAGTGAATTTACAGCAGTCATCTAACCTGTTTGAACTCCTGTAAAATGTAGCTACTCTTCCTTCTTCTCCTCCCACATTTTCCTACATAACCACACACACACATACATATCAGAATGTGAGATGATACACGTAAAGCATCAGGTATGGTGCCTATGTTATACATGTTCCATAAATGGTAGTTTTCTATCTAATTCATTAAAAGAATAAAGAGATATGCAGTATAAGTCAGACCAAAGATGAACAGAAGACTGAACGTTGCTGAAATTTTGCCAGTAATTGAGGACCCCGGTATCTAGTGACCTTGGGGACAAGTTAAACAACATCAACAGATTGAACTATCTGAAATACATTTTTAAAAACTCTGTGTTTGAATTTATTAATTTCATATTTTCAGATAATATGATCTCTATAATTGTGATTTAATCTATCAACTGTCACTTCTCCATTGAGTAAGTTAAATTGTCTCAGCGTGATCACAGTTCCTAAACTACACATCTATGGACATGTTGCCTTCCTTCTTTGATTCATTTAAATTAGTTTCACATTCATGGCATTTTCATGACTCTTTGATATATTACTTCAAGCATTGGGAAGCAGATAAAAGATTTCTGGCATCTTGGGAAGGATGAATTTGTCCTGGAGGAGATTACATCTTGATGTATTGTTATTGAATCTCCTGGGAAGTGTTGTATGAACTGTCAAGCTTTGGTACCTGCTTTTAGCGTCTAATGTTGGATATCTAATGTATATCACATTTATGTGGTGTGAGTTGCTTATGCTCTCAAGGTCATCTACTGAATTTTTGCTCCAGCTCATGATAACTAAAGAGGGTGTATGAGGCAACCACCTCTCCTTGACCTTAAATGAAGTTTGTGTTTGGGGCTGAAAACTAATCAAAAACCTACTCGTATTCCCTTCGGGCTGCAATCACTTTGAAACATTCAGAACTGAAGATAAAATTGAGTCAGAATGACTTGGAGTTGTTTTTTTTTTTGTTGTTTGTTTGTTTTGCTTTTTTTCTCTCTAGTCATAACCTGATGATTTTGACATATCTTTGCTAACAACTTTTCTATACTAATATTAATGTTCTCACACCTCCTTCAAATCCTTGCTCAAATGTCTCTGTCTCGAGACATTTCACATCAATTTTACATATACTGCACTTATACCTCTCTTATCCTCTCCTAATTTTTTTCATTCCATTTATCACCTTCTGCTAGTCATATACTTTACTTATTTATTCCATCTATTGTTATTATCTGTCACCTCCAGCTAGGAACCTTTGTTGGTTGTGTCCACTGATGTGTTCCAAGCATGTAGAAGAGTGCTTGGTAAAAAGTGGGCATCCAATAAATACATAATTGAATGAATGAATCAATATGGCTCATAGGTGCTTCCAAGACAATGCTTGATCTGATTTGATAGTGTTCATGAGAGCACCACCTAATCACAAGGGATAATGGTATTCACCACCAACAATGTTTTGGGTGAGTGAGTGATGACTTCCTGAAGAATATGTTCTCTTGGCAGAGCATGTTTGTATTTTTTCCCCTTCCAGGCATTCTATCCATCACTAGGTTTAGTTCTAAAACGCATGTTCATTTCTTTGTAATGCTTTCACATTATTCATGATTTATAGTTACCCATAGTCTGAGATATAACATCTGTGCAGTATGAAAAAGATGAAAAACTAACAACATTCTTTGTGTTACCCAAATAGAGATCTTTGGATTTGTATATAATAGAGATCTTCAGATCTCTGCTTCTAAATTTCAAAGCTTGAATTCTATCATCACACTGCTATGTTGATAAATCTTATTCATACAATCTAAAGGATTTAAAGCAAATTAAATTCTGATTTTTTTTAAATTGAGAAGCAAAGTAATGGGAAATCCAAAAAACAGTGACATGTTTAGGAGTAATTTAATGACAGAGAAGAAACAACAACACCACACCTCCACTCCCTGCATTTCAGGGGTACAGTTTCAAAATATGGAGAATCCATATATGTGTTCCCAGGCCAAAAGGAAACTTGCATAGGGAGATTGAGGGACAAAAAGAGATGAGTGCAAACAACTTGAAAGGAAGTTAATCGTGAAGTGTTGCTTTCAGGAGAAGTTGTACGAGGCCAAATCTATTTAATTAAACCCTTAGAATACAATTTCAGGTTTAATAAATCCATCCCTTACTGAAATCAGATTCATTAGGAATATTTAAACAGGTCTAAACTGACTTCAAAACCAAATAACCTGAACTAAAGAGAGAAAGAAATCAGGATTTTGACTTAATAATCCATATTTGCTATACATAAAGGAATTCACTGGATGGTTGCCCTCTTCATCTACATTTTGTTTTTTAAATATTTATCAAAGCCTTACCTTTTCCATACAAAAACTCCACATAATCTGTTATATAATTCTCATTATCAGAAAGGAGGAATCATATGAGTTTTTCAGAAGAAACAAAAGCTATTTATAGTACTGAATTATACAGGAAATATCTCACTGAAATTTTATGTGAAGGATCTAAAGTGATGTAGAAAATAAGATTCTCAATAGCATTTTTGGAGTAACTTCAGTAATTTATTTTACATGACTGATAATAATTTTGAAATGAAAATAGGTAAAATGATCAGAAATAAGTTTAAGGTCTTTTGGGAGCATTGAATAGGGATAATTAGCTCAACTCGGGGTCTAGGGGAGGTTTCCTAGAGATGATGATCTTATGAAATTGAGTTGTGTGAGTCAGACAGGTGAAGAAAGGCAGTAAGGGCATTGCAACAAAGTAAACAGTATGTCAATGCCTTGCTGTTAAAGTATTCTGATGTTCAAATAGTTATGTAGCATAGTTAATGAGTGTCTGATTTCTTATTTACATAATTCAGCAAAAGTTGCAGCCACTATCACTCTAAAAACCTCAATTGAGTAATCCCAGGAGAAGAAACGGAAATTGGGGAAAACTACTTGTAGGTCACACAAAATAATGTGTTCATAGCTGTCCCTCAAACCCTTGTGACACCCTTAAAATAATAAAAGGCTCTGAGATGGGTTTAGGAAAGCATGGAGTCCTCAAAAGAACACAAATTGGGCCCTTCCTAGGGGTTAGAGATTCCGGTGTACAGAATATGGGAATTATAAATGGGACTGGATTGGAGCCACAGTACTCTTTTTAGCATCCACCCCATGACTCTGGAGGAGTAACTGGATTTGGGGAAATCTTCTAGGTTGATCATCCCCATCTTTGATAACCAAGTGTATATAACCGAAATGATTTCTAGCATAAAGAATGAATTATTTAGGTTGGCTCCATTCCAGACCTATGAAGAAGAGCAAAAGATATAGATAAAACTGACATACTTCCAGTCCGGTCCAATAGCATAGATTATGAGATGGTGATCTGAGGCTGCTGCTCCAGCTAAAAATAAAGACTATTTATTTTCCTAGATTGTTATCTGTGTTTTGGATGCCTTGATCGACTGGTATAATGGCCACAGGCGATAGGATAAAACTTAGAAATTGGGGATCACAAACATATCAGGACGAATAATCTACACCTAGATAATCCTTTTTTTTAAAAAAAAAATTTATTTTTGACAGCGTTGGGTCTTCGTTGCTGCACGGGCCTTCTCTAGTTGTGGCGAGCGGGGGCTACTCTTCGTCGCGGTGCACGGGCTTCTCATTGCAGTGGTTTCTCTTGTTGCAGAGCATGGGCTCTAGGCACGCGGGCTTCAGTAGTTGTGGCACACGGACTCAGTAGTTGTAGTGCACAGGCTCGGTAGTTGTTGCACACTGGCTTAGTTGCTCTGCAGAATGTGGGATCTTCCCAGACCAGGGACTGAACCCACGTCCCCTACTTTAAGCAGGCGGATTCTTAACCACTGTGCCACCAGGGAAGTCCCTAATCCTCTTTTAACATTGCCTTGATAGCAAGGTGAATCAACTAGATGTTTGGAAGCAGACTGATAAAAGTATTTTTAAAGCCTAGTTTTTGACATATTGTGCCTTCCTAATTTAAAGATATTTACTGAAGGTTTAAAACCATCTACTTACTTGCTGAAATTAATCCTGCTGATGAGTTAACCAGCTGTATGACCCTGAGAAAATTATTTACTCTCTCTTTACTTTAATTTCTGCTTTAGTACAAAAGAAACAATAAAAACCTCATAGAATTTTTAGAAATGAAATTAGGACATGTTAAATGCTTACAATAGTGTTCAGCATAAAGAAAAAACTTAATAAGTGTAAAATGTTGAAGGTGTGGTTGTTATTATGCAGAAGAATGATCTGAAAACAGACCCTCTCACCTCTCCCTTTCAGTAGAATAAATATCTATTGATTGGATGAATGAATGTTTAGTTATGTATCACCTTACCATAAAAATCAGCACTTTTTTCACTGCTCAAATGGATTTTCTATAGGTAAATATTATTATCTAGTTTGTAGATTCAAGGAATTCAACACTAAAGGAAATAGGGTGGGAATTGGAGTGTTCTAAGGAAAGTTGGATGGACTAGGCAGACTGGACTAGAGAAAAAACCCATCTAGCTTCCATTACTCAGGGTGTGGACAGTCCTTACGGATTCTTCCCTTACATTAGCTGCTTGGCATTTATTAAGTTTCAAGAGCAGAAAGGAATAAGAAATAAAATGTAATACACTCAATATATTTTAAAATAATTTTTAAAACAGTAATTAAGCAACATAAAAGAAAAATGTAAAGAGACTAAGAATAATATCGTAGAAGAGAAAATGGGATATAGAAAATGAAAAGAAGAACTAAGAAGGATGAAGAATTATTGCTATGTCCAGCAAAATAATCACAACCAGAGGACTAACAGATGAAATAGTAAAAATAATAAAACGAGCTGAAATGGTATGAACGTACCACCAATGGGTGATTTTAGGTAGAGCTGATAAAAAAATAAAAACCATGTAAGTTAAAAGGGAATAATAAATTAGCACTAACAGTTAAAAAGGTAATAGGGGGTCTCAAGTGAAAGTAGATATAATGTCTAGAAAAATCTCACCTACTTTTGTCTTCTCAAGTTTTCCTCAAAGATTCCTTAAGCTAATGTTCTCAGAACACAGACCAGCATTCCGTGATTCTGCCTTATGCCTTAAGCCTCATATGCAGCCTTTTAAACTACAGCTCTCGATTCATGTTCCTCCAAATTCTTTCTTCCATAATATCAAAAGTCAGGTGCTTTCCCTTACTCTGGCTCTCTCATTTGAAAACTTTTGATTTTATTATCACCATTATCTGAAAAGTATCCCATATTATATGAGGCAGGTGCTCCTGAAACTTCTTTGGTCTCTGTATCACTTTAGTGACACAAAGTAAACAAACAAATACGCTCTCTGGAAAGACTGGTGCTGATCTTGAGAAGTCAGTAAAATGTTAGACTTCTGTTAACTATCATGTACAAATAATTTTTTTATTGCAAATACAAATATATCAATGTTTACATTTTGCAGAAATGAATATTCTTTTAAAGGCCAGCCAGAATACATTCTGTTTAAGCTATGTAGGACAGCATTTGCCTAACCATACCCTAGGATATCAACTGGGGTTATGTGAAAAAGCTCAAATAAATTTTTAGGAAATTCCAGTTTTAAAAATAAGTTAGACAGTTTTGTTTGCTAGAGGAAAATTTCAGAAGACTAGCATCTCTTGTATAGAACTAAGAATGCATTCTAGTACTTTCCAACCTAATTTGACAATGGAAACCCTTTGTGTGTTGCAAAGCCCCAAACTAGTAATTCATGAAATATACTTTGGGAAGTACAGTTTCAAGAAAAAGAACTATACACAGAGATGGGAAATCTAGCTCTCTAACAAAGGCTCTACAATCTTTGAATCCAATTGTGCTATTAAAGGACTAAGAGGAAGTATCCACAGTTTCCGACTTTATATTGCAATGGGACGGTAAGCATCAGATATTTGGGAAAATGATAGCGTTAAATGAACTTTAAAAAAAACTGGACTTTCTGAATGGAGCACTACATGTTTTAACTTTAAAACGTAAAATAGTTTGAACATATTTTTCTGAGGTGAAATATGCCTTGACATGTTTTGAATTTTTAAAATAAAAGCAAATAAACACACATATGCAGTGTTTTATTTGTTTAATAACTCACATCCAGGGTCAGTTAAATTTGGAGAGCCAAATTTTTACCCATTTTTTTGAGATGATCAGCTTTTCTCTCTGTGTCATAAAGAGAGCTCATGTCATTGCACAAGTGCAAATGACTTCAAGAAAGAAAAACTATGAAACATGCCAATATTTCATTTTCTAACTGAGACATCTGTGCACACAATGGACATTCAGAACTCCCCAATACACATCATTTTATAAAGCCTTTGCATATTTAGCTTTCAAATTCTATTATTATTGCATCTAAAAGAAGTGATACTTTTTTCCCCCAAATATTATCCACTACCTTTGAAATGCTAAAGTGAGAGCCTTTGAAATGAGTTTTGGAAAAAATCTTGAATAACTAACATCATCATAGATATGTAACACTAAATGAATTCACTCAGTCACTGCCCTTTAACAGCTGTGTTTTCTTCTTATAACCCTTCATTTTAATATTTGCAACTGTATCATAGTGAAGCTATAGTGCCTTCTCTATGATATACTCTCTGGAATAGATAAGGGATGTGGAATATTTTTCCATAATAAAGTAGTCATCTGGATTGAATTGTCAAATTCTAATCCGCACACCGCCACTCTTATTTGGTTTTGTGAAATGAACAAAGACATCTATCTACTTTGACACACTCGGAGCAGGATTAAGACATCCTTCAAACCTTCTGATCACTCCAAAGATTAACAAAATTCCCCGCCAACTTTGACCAAAAGACCAGATGTAGAATAATCTTCTATTTTTCCAGTAAGTGTTGAAAGGCAGAATTATACAAATGGAGACACATATATAAATGAGGTTTATATACCTAACTATCTTTTTATATGTTTAACTTTTTCTTCAGTGCTTTGAAAAGTGACATGTTGCTTTCAAGTTAGTATATGAATGAATAATGAGTAAAAACTACTTTGAAGATTATTTATGTTGTATCCATTCATATTGGAGATAATCTTCCTTAATATTTAAGTTTTACATTTTCTCAGGAATAAATGTTAAGGATCAAGCTTAGTTTTCAAACATACATAACCTCTGTGCCATTCTATCCTCACCTCGCATTAGTTCTCAAGCAAAGCCTTACACAAATTAAAAATTTTAGTTCATTTCCTTAATGTTTGATAAAGTAGTTGTCTTCTTACATGATTTGAACAGAACTGGTTGTTTGTCAGTTAATTTAAAAAAGAAAATAAAATTGGATTAAAGAGAGAATTATATATATGTATACATATACTATATACATACAAATATACATAAATGTTTTAACTTAAAACGTAAATCTTAAACATTTAAATATATAGCTTATAAAGTGCCTTCGTACATAAATCTTTTGATGTTAGGACCAAGGCCTTTCTTTTCGGTATGGTTTTGCAAATGGGAGGCTCTGAAGTCTTTCTTGCGTGAATCACATACATAATGCATCTTGTATGATTTCAAGCTCTGATTTCATTAAAATGGAATGAAAACAAAACACTTGCAAAGCAATCTGAGTGCAAAACCCTTGTACTTAGTGACGGATTGTTTGATTGATTGCAATCCTCTGTCTCTCACATACTTAATTTGGCAACACTTAAAAATTGTTTATCATGAAACATATCAAAGTGTAAATAAAATACATATGTATAATTTAAAGAATAATAATATCACAATGACTGGCGTACACACAACCAGGTTAAGAAATAGAATATTGCCAGTACCTTAAAAGCCCTTTCTGTTACACACCCTAGAGGCAACTATTAGACTGACTTTTATGATAACCATTCTCTTGCTTTTCTTTTCAATTTTGCTGTCCTGTATGCATCTTTAAATTATATCTTTCGTTTGCCTTTTAAATACTAAACAGAATAGAGCTGTATTTTTGTGACTTATTTCTTCCCCTCAACATTATGGTGATGTGTTTAGCTAATTCCCTTCTGCAACATAGCATTCTATTTCAGGACAGCACCTCAATTTACCCATTCTACTGGTGATGGACAATTTGGGTTTTTAGTTTAATTCCCCCCAAAGTAGATCCTAAGACAAAGATTTGGGTATAAGCAGCTTTTCTGGGAAGCGATTCTGGGAAGCATTGTAAAGATGTGAGGAAGTAAGAGCCTCAGAAAGAAGAAAAGCAGATAAAGTGAGAGTTCGTGAGCAGGTTATCACTATGGGCTTATTCCAGCTGGCAGCTCTGAAAGAATACGAAACACACGTTAGATTTATCCACTAAGGGAGGTGGAACTTAGAATACGTGTCTGCCAATTCCTGCCCTAAACTGGTTGAAGATCACCCTGGGGCATTAACTCCCTGTCACTTATGGCTTGTCCCATGTGTGGGTTGAGTATGCTGAGGACACCCCAAGGCAGAGATACACAGGAAGCAATCATCTTGCACAGCAGCTGTCCAGGATTGGTTGAGAGAATGTGGTGAAGCCCTTTTTGGATCTGCTACAAAACATCCCTTGTACCACTCAGATCCGCTCAAGTCCCACACTAAGTTCACTCTATCCTGTCACTGATTATTCAAGGTTCAAGATGCAGTTCCCTGAAAAACAAAAAAGGGCTTAACAATAGGTGAATTAATGAGACAAAGTACAGTCCCTAAGGCTGTAGTTGATCCTAAGGCTATCATTAATATTCGTCAAACCCTTTACCACACATTATAGATTTCTCTTGGTCAGATATTCTCTTGGAGCTTGCCTTGGTGGGATGACCCAGTGCTTCATCCTTGGGGGAACTGAATCTTTGGTTACCTTGCCTTTTTAAAGGCTAGATTGTGGAAACTGCCTAAGTGCTATTATCATTGAGTATGGAAGCACCAAGAGGTATCCTCACAAATCCTTCTGCAATGCATAAATTTGAAGACAGTGAAATATAGATTCTTCCTGTCCAAGAGCATGGTATGATTTTCTATTTATCAGGTCTTTCAAAATGTTTTTTATTAGAATGTAATAATTTTATTCATATAGGGCTTTATTTATATACCCTAAATTTTTGTTTTTGATGTTATCGTGAATGATAAGGTTTTTCAAGTTATACTTTTTAATGGTTGGTAGTGTAAACAGATTGCTTCTATGTATCAATTGTATCAAGGAAACTTGTTGGATTCTTTGGGGGTTTTCTAAGTAGGTAATCATATCTATTTGTGGTTATCCAAATAATGTTTGTTTTGGTCCTTCCTATGCAATTTTTAGGTGTTTTATTTCTTTTTCTTGTTTCATTGCTCTGAATAGACTGAGTGGGAGTGATGATAGTTGGCAACTTTGTCTTGTTCCTATCAGTTTTTAAAATATTAAACCGAACTTGTATTCCTGGGAGAGATCCAACTCAGTCATAATTTACTATGTTTTTTATATACTACTGGGTTGTGTTGGCTAAAATTTGGTTTAGGGATTTTCAAAACTATGTTCACGAGTGTAGCCAGTCTGTTATTTTCCTCTCATGTGCCTTCCATCCACACCTTGTTTTGGCATCAAGGTTATGCCAGCTTCGAAAAGTGAGTTGGAAAGTGTCATTTGTTTTTCACTTCTCTGGAAAAATTCATGTAAAAATGAACTTAGCTATTCTTTGACTATTTAGTAAAATCTTTCTGCTAAGCTGCTTTGTCCTGCTGTTTTCCTTATAGTAAGATTTTGAACATGTATCCCAGCTGCCTGTTACCCAGGTTCTCCAATTTTTTCTTAAATCAGTTCTGAAGAGTTATATTTTGTAGTAATTCATTCATTACCCCTAAATTTTCAAATTTATTGCCATAACTTGATTCACAATAGTGAATATTATATTTCTTTTTAATTCCTAGTAATTTTTTTCTCTCTGTTTCCTTTGATGAGTCTCTCCAGTAGTCTGCTAATTAATATCTTTAAAGAGTCAAATTTTGATTTTGTCAGTTCTCTCAATTGCATGTTTGTTTTTGCTTTTATTTTTATTAATCAAATTTTTTCTGTTTTTATTATTTACTCACACTTCCTTTAGATTTATCCTACACTCTTTTTCTAACTTTTCAAGTTGGATTTTTAAAATTCATTCTGAGCCTTTTTTCTAATGAAAGGCAATTAAGAGAATAAATTTCTCTCCAAGAACTGCTTAACCAACATAAGTTTTCTATTTTTGTTTAATTACAAACATTTTCTATATTTTATTACAGTTTTTTTTAACATCTTTATTGCAGTATAATTGCTTTACAATGGTGTGTTAGTTTCTGCTTCATAACAAAGTGAATCAGCTATACATATACATATATCCCCAAATCTCCTCCCCCTTGCGTCTCCCTCCCACCCTCCCTATCCCACCCCTCTAGGTGGTCACAAAGCACTGAGCTGATCTCCCTGTGTTATGTGGCTGCTTCCCACTAGCTATCTATTTTACATTTTTTTCATTGATCCATGAGTTGTTTAGATTTTCTTTTTTTTTTTTAATGTCCAAGTGAATGGAGTTTTCCCATTATCTTTTCAAGTTCATTTCTAACTTAAGTGAATTGGGGATGGTGAATGTGGTCAGTATAATACTGATGTTTTGAAATTTAACAAGGCTATTTTATGGCATATAATGTTATCAAATTTATGAATATTCTATGCACACCTAAGCTTTTACTCAGGACAATATTCAGTTTGTGCTGATATTTCTAAGCTTCTGCTTCTTTCTATGTATTTCATTTAAGTGTATTAAATTTAGGTATTTTTTGTGTCTGTTATTTTCAACATCTATGTCTTCTTCTGCTGTCTGCTGTTTATGCTGGTTCTCACTCATGATGCTTTGTTTACTTGTATGTTTTGGGATTTTTGATAATGGATCTGATGCTAGTTTTCTTTGAAATTTTGTGGAGATTTTTTGAAAGATCCTAAGAGGAATTGCATTTTTTTCTGTCTGTTTCCTGAGGGTGTACCCAACCTGGGGACAATTCAAATAAAATTCTACACTCAGGTTGTTTTTTTTTTTTAATGTGTAAACTTTTATGAATACAAACCCAAACTCATATGAATGCTGACTTTGGTTATATATTTCCAGGGAAGAATTTTTCCCCTTTGTAACACAGCAGGGTTTATTTCATTTTCACCCTTACTCTGTGGTTATATTCCTTTGGATTACCAGCTTTTTGCAGGGGATCTTTTAATTGGACTCCTCACCTTGAAAGTGCCCTAGCCTGTATATCCTGTCCCCCACACCCTGTGAAGTTGCCAAAATGCAAGTTCAAGGTCTCCAGAAACTGTCAGGGCCAAAGCTGATATTGACGTTTGCTTATGTCTGAGGATTCCTGGTTTTACTTTATTTCTGAGCATGGCATATTGGTTTGGTGGTAATGCACTGGTCTATTTTTTTAATGCCCCTTTATTTATTTTTTCTTTTTAAAATAGTTTGATTGTGATATAAATCACAGACCATAAAATTTATCCCTTTAATGTGTCCAATTCAGTGGTTTTTTAATATACTTATTATATAGGTATGTGTATGTATATTTATCCTACTATTTCTGTGGTTCTTTTTCTCTGGAGATATCTGACTAATACAGCTATCTTTTCATTTTGTTGATAGTGGCCTTGGATCACACAAGTTTTTGATTTTGATGAAGTCCAATTCATCTATTTTTGTTGTCGTTGTTGCTTATGTTTTTGGTGTCAAATCTAAGAAACTATCTTGCCTAATCCAAGATCATGAAGATTTACATTTTTTTTTTTCTAAGAGCTTTATATTTTTAGTTTTACTTTAGGTCTTGTGAACCATTTTGAGTTCACTTTTGTTTATGGTGTGAGGTAGGAGTCAAAATATCATTTTTTTTTGCATGTGGATGTCCAATTGTCCTAGCACTATTTTTGAAAAGACTGTTCTTTCCCCTTCAATTGTCTTGGCATTCTCAAGTATCATTTGACTATAAATGTGAGTGTTTATTTTTATACCCTCAATTCTACAACATGGAACTTTATGTCTACACTTATGCCAGTAGCACATGGTTTTTATTTTTGTAGCTTTTTAGTAAGTTTGGAATCTTCCTTTTATGTTAAAATTTAGTATTTTAGTTATTTTAGTCAGGAGGGCCTTTCAGTGTACCTTGCAGTGTATCTCATCTGCATACCACCATAATTCTAAATCAATCACTATTTATTCATTCATTTATTCACAGCAGAATGCCTTTAGTAAAAACCCCAAATAATTTAACTTAGCTTTCATTTGATTTCTAATTATCTATTTCAGATATATAAAAAGGCATTAAAAAATAACAGCCATGTAGTCTTCATTCAGCTTGGAAAATAACATAATTTGAGTCCTTTGTATACACCCTCTCAATCACATTTCTCTATAATTAACATCTTGAATTTATGTTTATCATTCCCATGCATGTCTTTATATTTACATCATTTCCAACCACCTGTTCCCTTGCCATCCTCTACTACAGGGGCTACAACTCTAAATACTTAACACCTAGCCTCTCTTGAAGATCTGAAAGGCCATAGACACAGTCATGGCTAATGAGGTATGGTAAAATCTCTGAGTAGGGGTGACCTTTCCCAAATGGAAAGGTAAAGATTTTCTATAAGCAACATTTTTTGCTCTTCATAATTTTTCCTATTTTTCCAGCTTAGAACATAGACATGAGCCGAAGTTAACTACCTTGTTACCACAAGGAGACAAGAATGAGGAAGAAGACTCCCTCCTTCCCTCCCTCCCTCCCTCCCTTCTCTTTCCCACTCTAACTCCATATAGTTTGATTGTATTAATACTCCCTCTGCCTCCAGGGATAGGCACTTGACCCGGGACTGGCCAATCAGACTGCAACTCCTTGGCCAAAGTGATTGTCGAGGGATGGGCACATGCCCTAATCAAAGCCTGTGAGATGTAAAGTTGGTTCAAGCTGGATGTGGAGTTATGAAGTCTGGAGCTTCTAGCAGCCATCTTGACACCATGAGAGAGGGGCCTGCCTGAGAATGGAGCCAAGACTCAGGAAAGCAAAGGTGAGGGACAGAAAAGAACCAATTCTTTTTTTTTTTTTTTTTTTTTTGCGGTACGCGGGCCTCTCACTGTTGTGGCCTCTCCTGTTGCGGAGCACAGGCTCTGGACGCGCAGGCTCAGCGGCCATGGCTCACGGGCCCAGCCGCTCCGCGGCATGTGGGATCCTCCCAGACCAGGGCACAAACCCGCGTCCCCTGCATCAGCAGGCGGACTCTCAACCACTGCGCCACCAGGGAAGCCCCAAGAGCCAATTCTTGATGACGTTGTTACCTGCTGGATTCAGCTGTGTCTAAACCCAGAACTAGCTCCTGGCCTTTGCAGTTATGTCCATCAGTAGATTCCTTTCTTTAAGCCTCTTTGAGATATGTTCTCTTTCCTTCCTTCCTTCTTCTGTCCCTTTTGCTGAAAGAACCCTATGAAAACCGTCAATGGTTTTACAGTCTTTTATACATTTTTCTCCTTCCCTTTTCCTGAAAGAATTCTAAGTATTGTAAAAAGTTTCTATATATTTATGCAAAGCCTGGAGCTAATGATGATTCAATTTGGTAAAAAGCAAACTTAAAATGCTATTTATATAAACAAACAAAAGTCCCCTTTTAATATTATTGCATACAGGTCAGGGACAACAGCATTTACTTTTAAAAATCTAAGGTCAATATGTTACTTAATTCTCATGGTGTAATGTTTTAATAGTTTTTATTGCCAGTGAAGTTAACAGTAGGGCAGTACCTGCACTTTTTCTGTTATAGGAATTTAGGAAATGTATTTAAAAGACGTTACACTGCCGTTTACAACTCAGGAAAATTCATTATTATATACCCAACGGAGTATGCTACTCAACATATGGGATTTCTTCTCCCTGTTAGGCAAATATTTTCTTTATGAAATTCTATGATTTCACAAGAAGATGACCATTTAATATCACATCCCAGCTTTTGATCTTCAGAACTTGGACTTGTATGTAGTCAGTGGGCACCTACATCTACATTGCCTTTCTATTAGTCCACAGACTAGTTCTGGCTTACTTTTGATGAAATCTCATTTTCATACGATTTAATTTTCAAGCAGAGGGGTGCTTTGCTAAATAAAGTTGATTGGCAATCTGAAAATTTTCAAAAGGTTGATTGAACACTGATTTCTATTTTAAAAATGATGCTTTGAGTCTCTTTGGTTAACTTTCCACTTAGCTTTGGAAAATTTTTTTTGGAAAAATAATCAATCACAGAGTTTTAGAGTTGGGAAGAAATGTACAGCTATCTCAGCCCCAAGCCCTCATTTTTGAGTGAGGAAATACAGTCACAGAGATATAAAATGGAAATAGCAGATACAACATTTAAGAATTTGTACTGCCTTTGCAAACACAGAGGAGGAAGAAGCTGAGCCTCTCTCTCTTTTGCGCTCACGTCTACCCTCTCATTTACTCTCAAGGATCCTTTCGTGGGTACATACTAGGATTGACTGGATAATTTTAGAATTCACATTTCTTTCTCTTAATTTGTATGCCTTTTATTTATTTTTATTGATGTTGATTTTGTTTACAACCTTCCAGAGTCATTGGTCAGGCACTACACAAAATATAAATTTTATTATTGCTCCATTACGAATGCTAATAAAAAGGGTAATGTCACCCATCTCTTTTGGCAGAGGGGGAAGGGACAATGGAACCCCAGCAACATATTTCAACAATGGAGTAAGAAAATTTGATAGAATGGTTTCCCTTGCCTCCTACAAAGGCCCATCTTTCTCAACCTCCTTGTCTCCCAAGAAGGACTGTGTAAATATGCTCAGTGAGGCTGTGTTTACCTGGCCCTGTGTTCACTCAGCCTGGTCTGCCCAAATGCCACACAGCAGGCCAGGCAAAGGTCCGCCGTGCCTGAGAATTAGGCTGTGTTTCTCCAGTATTTAGTAGTTGCTGTGCATATGGGATCTTAATACAAACTTTCTAAGCGAAGTAAAGAATATTGAAATGAGTCACATCAGCATTTCACTAGTATTAGAAGCTTCCCAGAGAATAAATTTGCCCATCAGAACTTTCTGTGATAGAGCAACAATATTGTTGGTGACTGAAAGCATGATTTCATACAAGAGAACCACTTCTGAATTTTTTAAACTATTTTTTAACACATGAAGTTACACGCGATACAAAATACTTGTCTTACAAGTTCAAATCTTTACAGTTATGGGTACAGTTACAGTAATGCAAGTAATATTAGTGCATTCACTTAGAGCAGAGCTATTTGTCTTCATCGGGCTTAACACAAAGCCAAGAATGAATTATTTGCTTAAATGACTTTCTAGTCTTTGAGTTAAAAAAAAAAAAGAAAATTACTTCTATCTCGTGTATAATGTGTCAGAATGATAAACAATGCCAACAGTTAAGTAGTCTGGTATTTCTGTAAAAGGGAGATTGTATGCCATAGCTTTTAAGTTGTAAATCCTTAAGTTTTGGTTGCATATGTCTATCAAATCATCATTATCTCAGCTTTCAGGAAAATTACATCATCTTTGGTAATAGGCTGCCAACAAACAGAAACTATAGACTACACCATTTTTTCCAAAGAATCCTGTATTTTAATGAATAGCTGAATAAATAGACATTAATTATGAAATTCACATTAAGATAGAAGAAAATCCAAACATTTTGATTGCTTTATCTCTTAAATTTGATAGCTACTACAAAACATACTATTTATGTTAGGGTAAAAATAAGCTGAATCACAGGAGTGTAACTGGGATGTGCTGGCAGATATATACAGTAACATGGAGGAGCCATAAAATAAAAGTGTTTATATGTACATAACTTTTTCCTTACTTTTTTGCATGGAGAAACACTGTTTTATAAAATGGGAAAACACACAGTAGACCACATGCAACAAGGACCAATACAATGTGCACAGCAGAATAATCAAACAAGACACGACTATGGGTTTAAAAAAGAATTTGGGAGCAGGAAAAAAAAAAAAAGGAGAGTTGAAACCTGGAATGCTTTCTTATTGAGGTTTCAGAATATAAATTTGTCTAACAAGCCTCTTGATAGTTTTCAAAAGTTCCCACTTGACCACCTAGGGTTGAAGTGTAAGAGCTAAAAATAAACCATCATATGATACAAAACTTTGTATATTAGCATACAAAAGGTAACAATTTACTTTTTGTATAAAATATAACCTTTTGATAGTATATTTATTTCACATATGTATAAATATAACCCAAAGAATATGCTTTAAGTATTTCTACCAAAATATTCTTTACAAAAGTTTACAAAACAAGTAATTTATTTATATTTACAACCTAGCACAGAAAAGATTCCGGGCCAGTGATGTTGGTATTGTGTAAAAGAGAGTGCTTCTAGACATTTTAAAGATTGCAAGGGGGCTTTGCAGAACTTTCAAAATGTGTTCTTTTTAGAAAGGTATTTAAAGAGTTATTAAATGATTTCAGTTAAATATCACTTGATAAGTGAATACGGGAGTGTATAACTAAAATAGCTGAAGGTAACCTGTGTTCCTCTGTAATGAGGAAAATGGTAGAGATATTTTGCATACATCCCAAATCAGCACACATCTTTGCCATTTTGCAGCTGATCTGTTACACAACTCAATAGGATCTCTTTCTTTGATACAGTGCTCAGCCCTGAGGGAGAAAACCTGGATATGAAGGGCCCATCTAGCATGTGGCAATGATTCATCACATCAGGGACAGAAGAATGAGTAGACTGCTATTAATAGATCACATTCTATTTAGCTGTTCACCCAAATAATGTGTCCAAATAAGGCCAGATTAATTTTTGTCTCAATTATGCTTTCCTTCAAACCCTATGAAATAGATTTGTACACACCCGTAACCCACCATCCCTGGTCCTGACCTTTTGCTTCTTATCTTCAACCAAAACATGATACCTTCTACTGTCAGCTTTGGTCTCCAAACTTCCTTTTCTTACAAATCAGTCTCTGGTCATCAAAATAAGCAGAGAGGGCCAGGCTCAATTTCACTCAGCTTGGGGACTAACCAGCAGTCGTCATCACAGTAAGCAACACCCCAACTTATCTGTGGTCAAATAAATCTCCTTTATAGCAATGCCCAATGTGGTGTTTTCCCTTTTAAGTAGTGAAATCTGATGCAGACACATGTGCACTAACATTTCAGTATGGTTAGGATAGGTCACGACTGAATCTAAGATTCAGAAACTGGATTTGGAAATTGGTTGTGGAAAAAAGTTGGCTATCTCTGCGTTCTTGTTTCATCACTAGACACAGCATCTTGAAGTAGAGGATATGTGGGAAAACTGAAAAAGTGAGGGGATGAATCTGGGGAAGAAATTCTATAGTCCACTGGGTGTTCTCTATGTTCTCCAGTTTTCGTTTACTTAGGACACTGTTTGGTTACTCCAAACAAATCTGTAACATTTCAATCTACCCTGGAAGTTTTAGGAAACCTAAATGAAAAGACAGAGTGGAGGGATTAAACCACACTTCATATCTGTTAGAGAAAATTAAGGAATTTGTTGCTTGTTGCTTGGAACTAGTACCTCCGCCTGACGTGGGGTTTAAACAAGCCAGAAGTTCTATTACTTTTCTTTCAGGGAGAAAAGGAGCTTGGGAAGCCTATTTTACACAACTAATTACACATCAACATCACAGTTCTGTTTGGATAAACTGGATACTGTGTCCTGGGGTGTAGACAGGGAAAAAGTGATCCCAATGTTTTACTTCCAGGTTTGAGATTTAAAACAAGCATTTGGACCAAAATGTTCACCGCTACAGTTACTTTCTGCTTTCCATTTTTAAGCCAAGGTATCTTCATAGAGTCCAACTAAAAGTCAACAGTTTGGCCTTTACAGAGTCCTTGTAAAATACTGCCTTTTAGTGCTTGGAGTTTGTGAATGGTCTCCCTTTTCTTCTTTAGGAGTTGTTCCCCAAGATTTCGTCAAGGTTGATGTCTTTCATCCAGTCATCATTACCAGGCTCTGTCTTCAATAAAGAATCAATGAAATCAGCATCACTGTTTAGGGCAGGGCCCATGTTATCAGTCTGTTGGTTGAGAAAGTCAAAAGCTAAGTCATTGCCATGGTCAGTTCCTTGAAAAGCCCTGGCACTTTGGTTGGGTGAAGGAAAACTGCCGGCTGTCAGGGATGATGGCTGGCTTATGCTTGTCCTCGACTGACTCAACCCTGTTCCTGACTGGCTCAAATTAGGCAAAATCTGTGTGCTTAGCTGATTGGGTCTGAGATTCAGACTTCTGAGTGGACCCATGTTTTGTCCATTTAACGTCTGGCTCATTTGGTTCATGGGTCTAATTTGCACTGCTGGTGTTAACTGATTAGGGGGAGCCACTGCTCTCTGGGAAAATTGCTGGCTACCTACCGCCTGTTGCAATGACTGGTTTGGAGTATAGGCTGTAGGTGTGCCTGGGGGGAAGCGGACTCCTGTAGATTTCAGCGCTTCCTGCTGTTTGGTTGTTGCTTCTTGAGAGGCCCAGTTTGGTGCTGTTGTGCTGGATGTGATCATTACATTCGACGTTCTCTGTGCTGGCATGCTTGCCATACTATGGGTTAAATTTGGTCTTAATTGTTGAGGATTGCCAACAGATCCAGCTCCAAAAGTGGCCACATTATTATTATTATTACTGGGCCCTAAAGTGGGTGGCCGGGGCATCAGAGGGTTGTTTTGATTTGCTATCAGTTGGTTTGGGTTTCTGTGTTGGGTCAACTGATTCATTCCTGAAGTGACGCTGTATGTTCCAGGTTGATTGCAAGGCAGATTCCCATACATCCCTATGTTCTGAACTGCTGTGGATAAGGATGGCATTCTTGTCCCATGAGAAGTAGACATGAGGCTGGAATTTGGAGTTAAAATGGTGTGTGTTGAAACTGGGTTTGCCAAAGCCTGGTTAGAGTTTAAACTCACTGTTGATGAGCCACCTGAGAAAAAGAAGATAATTATATTAGTTCATAACAGTAGGTTATCTCTTCTCTTAGAGCGTATCAGCTCTGAGACTGCCTTTGGGTGTAAGAACACATAAAGAGAAATAATCATCCTAGCATATTATATAAAAGGAATAAGACAGCTTTTGGGGGGAAGTATCACCCTAAGTTACCCCTTGGTCAAGAGTTTACACATTATAGAAAGAAGACTGAAATAGAATGGTTCTATTTTTTAGGCTTTATTCTTCTGGAATCATTGAGGGGAAGTGATAGTCAATCTTCCACTTTGAATTAGCTTTACTCTGTTTCAAGACCAAAGACTACAACTTTGATTATCCAGCTGTCATGAAGTCCATGCTACTGGTCACCCCTGGGTCCAAATTAGAACATGTGGATGCACCCTATACATGGCTACTAGATTAACGGTCCAAATCTATGGCCTTGAAAATCATGTCCAATTTTCATCTGCATCCCCACTCAAGAAGCTGCCATAAGACAGGTAAATTCCCATCTCTTCAAACATCTGGAATTCAATGTAATCCATGCTCCAGTGATTATTTCCATACAGAAAGCACTCTGCTCTAGGAGGATTAGTTATTATCGCACTGTTATCCACACATCATGAACTACTTTCTCTCACGCCATTTGCCATTTCCTTCTCGTATGATGCCCTTCTGACCTCACCAAGCCCTATCTTTTCTTCAAAGGCTCAGGCCAAGGTCCAAGTTCCTTCATTAAGCTTTCCCTGATATTCCAGCCTCCTCTCTCAAGCTGCATTTGCTCTTTCAAGTTTTCATTTAGCATTTAGCTTCTGTATTGGGAAATACATGGAGCCTCAAAGTGCCAGCTAGTTATGTTGATACCTGTAAATAAGTGACTGAATATGGGACCACTCAATCACAGTCTGCTGAATGAGGTTCCACCTATCGGATAGTGATTAACTGACACACTGAAATCTTCCTGGCTTGAGGAGGTTACAATCATCATGGCAAGACATCTTGAGAGGCAAAAATGGAATGCCAGAAAGATAAATAAAAGTGCCTGCTGGATGATAAGCTCCATGAGAGAAAGAATTTTTGCCTGTTTTGTTCACTGTCATATTCTCCAAGTTCAGTGGATGGTGCAAAGTAGGTATTCAATTGATATTTATTGAATGAATGAATGAATGAACGAGTGAATGAGAGATTGAGGCAAAGATATAACTTGGAGAAAGATACTCTTTTAAAGTACTCTCCCAGCAGAGAGGCAGGGAGGCCCAGAGAATCAGAGATACTGAGAAACAGAGAACTAGACACACATATGAGTATCAGAATGGCAGTATGTGAAGACAGCATGGTTGCGATTATAACCCTAGCATATCCCCTACTGCTTGAGGATAGCTAGCGTGGTACACAACTTGAAAGACTGAAGGCCTTGCTATTTGTTTTAAAATATGTCCCCACTAAGCTACATCCCCCTTGAAGGCAGAAACAGTCTCTTTATCTCCTTGTATCTCCAGGTTTAGCACAAGGCCCTGACTGTGTAGGGCAGTGTTTGATGAAGAGGGATCAGAGTCAGATAGGAGAAACTTGGACAATAACTCAGAGTGCACAGGCTGCTAATGAGATTAAGCAATATCAAGCTTGGTATCTGAAGGTTTCATGAGAAGAGAATTTCCATTATGGAAATGCTATGGAAAAAATTTCGAGGCTTTAAAAATCACTCCCTCTAGGGACTTCCCTGGCGGCACAGTGGTTAAGAATCCGCCTGCCAGTGCAGAGGGCCGGAATCTACCTGGTCCGGGAAGATCCCACATGTCACGGAGCAACTAAGCCCGTGCACCACAGCTACTGAGTCTGCGCTCTAGAGCCCACAAGCCACAACTATTGAGCCTGCGTGCCACAAATACTGAAGCCTGCATGCCTACAGCCCATGCTCTGCAACAGGAGAAGCCACCGCAATGAGAAGCCTGCGTACCGCAACAAAGAGTAGCCCCCCATGCCGCAACTAGAGAAAGCCCATGCACAGCAACGAACACCCAAGGCAGCCAAAAATAAAAATAAATAAATAAATAAATTTATAAAAAAAAAAAAAATCACTCCCCCTAGGTGCCCCCTATTTTAACAATATGCCCTGAGAAGGTTTACGAGGAGAGCTGTATTTTTAAACAACTAGAATAGGGAGAATTTCCATAAAGATAAAAAAATATTAATCACAGTTAATATTTAGAAGCTCTTAATATGTGGTGGAAATTGTTCTAGGTGTTTTTCATACATCATTTTAATTTATTTTTTATTTTATTTATTGTTTTGCGGTACACGGGCCTCTCACCGTTGTGGCCTCTCCCATTGCGGAGCACAGGCTCCAGACGCGCAGGCTCAGTGGCCATGGCTCATGGACCCAGCCTCTCCGTGGCATGTGGGATCCTCCCGGACCGGGGCACGAACCCGTGTCCACTGCATCGGCAGGCGGACTCTCAAGCACTGCGCCACCAGGGAAGCCCCATACATCATTTTTAATATTAACATCTGGGGAAGGTGATTATTATAGTACTGAGATTGAAATAAAAAATGATAAAAGAGTTTGTGTTGTGCTTGTTTATTTCATTCTCAGAAGACAGGTGAATTACAGTGCTCTAGAGTGGTGATTCTTACCCATCTGGGGGTTAGCAGCTGGTTGCTAAGGTCACCTCCCTCAGGAAAATGCCCATATGCACTATGGAAGAGACTTCTAGGTCCCTCCCAAATACCCAACCTCCCTATCTTCTTTAGAAACAGAGCCTTGATTTTGCAGCAATGTGCCCAGCTGAAAAACCACATTTGCCAAACATCCTTGCTGATGGGGGGTCCATATGAATAAATTCTGGCTAAAGGCAGAAGTTACTAGGTGATGGACTTCCCTGGTGGCACAGTGGTTAAGAATCCACCTGCCAAGGCAGGGGACACGGGTTCGATCCCTGGTCCGGGAAGATCCCACATGTTGTGGAGCAACTAAGCCCGTGTGCCACAACTACTGAGCCTACGCTCTAGAGCCCACAGGCCACAATTACTGAGTCCACGTGCTGCAACTACTGAAGCCCGTGTGCCTAGAGCCCGCGCTCTGCAACAGGAGAAGCCACCACAAGGAGAAGCCTGTGCACCACAACGAAGAGTAGCCCCTGCTCACCACAACTAGAGAAAGTCTGTGTGCAGCAACGAAGCCCCAATGCAGCCAAAATTAACAAATAAATTAATTAATTAAAAAAAAAAAGTTACTAGATGAGTGTCCAAAAATACCTACTTTAAAAAGGGAATCTGACTCATTTGGGAGGCCATTTTACCTTTTCCCGTCTTTCACCTTTCTATCTGGAATATGGATATGAAGACTGGTGATGTGGTGGCCACAAGGCAACCTTAGGATGGAAGCTATATGCTCAAGAAGGTGGGGTAGAAAGACGAAAGAAGCCTGGATCCCTGATAACATGGTAGAGCCACCAAACCAGCCTTAGACTTCTATCCTTGGGAATCTTTTATATGAATTGGAAAAGAAAAGCACAAACATTCACCTTGAATTTGATATAATATTTCAGACGGCTCTTAGCTTCCCCCAAAGCCACTGATAGGCCATGATATAAGAAGCCATGTTCCAAATAATACCCATATTGTCTTTCAACCTCCTTGAGGACAGACTCAGAGAATCCTGCTTTTGCCCTGAAGCAAAGCAATCTTAGAGAGTGGAATATATATATCCCGTTCCTAATTTTAGTGGAAAGAGGCAATCTGGTGCATTTGAAAGTGTTTAAATAAATGAGAACAACATATTGATTACTACACTTACCAGGACCAGAAAATATTAATAAACAGAAATATTCACAGCCCCTCCTTCTTTAGAGAATCTCCTTTATGGCCTTAAGCAGAGAGAACTTAGGAAAATAGAGGACAAGCTTAGTTTCCATGACAAACCGCAGAGAGTTCTGGGCAGAAAGGCTCAAACAGATGCTGACTAGGGGAAGGCAGGGGTAGCAAAGGTTATGTTTAAAAGAGGTTCTTTTGGAGTTCAGAGAGTAGAAGGGAGGGATTTTAGGGGTAGTGTCTGCCACCTATGCTATATTGATACACATTAAGAAGTTTTGCTTTATTTTTGGGGGGGGTTTTTTTGTTTGTTTTTTTTAACATCTTTACTGGAGTATAATTGCTTTACAATGGTGTGTTAGTTTCTGCCGTATAACAAAGTGAATCAGCTATACATATACCTAGATCCCCACATCCCCTCCCTCTTGCGTCTCCCTCGGTCCCTCCATATCCCACCCCTCTAGGTGTTCACAAAGCACTGAGCTGATCTCCCTGTGCTATGTGGCTGCTTCCCACTAGCTACCTATTTTACATTTGGTAGTGTATATATGCCAATGCCACTCTCTCACTTCGTCCCAGCTTACCCTTCCCCCTCCCCCATGTCCTCAAGTTTTTGACCCACCTCCTAGAGGAATGGAAATAAAACAAAAATAAACAAATGGGACCTAGTGAAACTTCAAAGCTTTTGCACAGGAAGGGAAACCATAAACAAGACGAAAAGACAACCCTCATAATGGGAGAAAATATTTGCAAATGAAGCAACTGACAAAGGATTAATCTCCAAAATATACAAGCAGCTCATGCAGCTCAATATCAAAAAACAAACAACGCAATCCAAAAATGGGTAGAAGACCTAAATAGACATTTCTCCAAAGAAGATATACGGATTGCAAACAAACACATGAAAGGATGCTCAACATCACTAATCATTATAGAAATGCAAATCAATGATACAATGAGGTATCACCTCACACACGTCAGAATGGCTATCATCAAAAAATCTACAAACAATAAATGCTGGAGAGGGTGTGGAGAAAAGGGAACTCTCTTGCTTTATATTTTAAATGCAATCCACCTTTGGTATTTTTGAGAGACTTCCTAAAGACTTAATTTGCTTTTCAATTATTTTTTGGTGATAGGGCTATTTGTCTTAGGGAGATGAGCCCAAAGGTGGAGATGAAAAGATTGGGCACTATGTAAGTTACAGATGTGACTATGAGGGAGAAATGTCTGCTTACCTTACACTATCTGGGTCAAGATATGCTGTTGGGAGGAGAATGGTTGAACCTAGCAGTTAGAAAATATTTATGCTTTTTTGACTCTCACAGGTAGTCCTGAGAGCAGTGAAATATGTGAATAAGGAACAAAAATAAGCAAGAAAAACTGATGAGTAGACTAAAATAAATTCCAGTTTGGTCTTGATCTGAAAGTTAAATGGGAGCTAGAGAAGGAGTCTAAGAAAGATGTTACAATTAAATATGAGATGGGGGAAGGAGGAAATACTAACAACTGAACAGTTTTCTTCTTTGCACAGTTATGATTTTTATTAATTTTTAAGAACACTTACCAGAATACTGAGCTGTTGGCTGCATGTTGCCCACATTTCTTCTTTGGTCTTTATAATCTGGGGGTGGCCTTGTCAAATGTCTGTTTATCTGATCTTGTGGAGCAATTTTCTCCTTGAAAACACAAATGAAAACATTTTAAACTGCATTGTTACTTTCTCAGTTGTAAAAATGTATAGATTCAAAAAAGTAAGAATATAAGAAAAATTTTGCAGTCATAGTTGCGAATCATGGATCTTACTTAGTTTTTATTCATGATTTGCAATCATAGTGGTGAATCCTGGACATTATTTAGAGACAAAACTTTTCAATTTCAATTTCCTGCATGAAAGTGTAATTTATACCTCTCCTTAACATTCAACATGTGTTCTGGGTCTTGTAACTACTCTCATTTTCTTTATTTCGCAATTAGCTTTCAGCGAGGACAAAATTTCTATGAATTCTGAGATGAGGATTTCTAGCTTTGTTTTGTAGCACACCTGATATACTTTGGTACCTATATATAATTTTGGTCCTACCAAGTGTGTAAGGTGTAGGAATAAGATTGCCAGATAAAGTGCAGGACACTCAGGCATTCTATGTTTTTATTTGCTAAATCCGGCAACCTGAGATTGGAGGAGATAACCTATCAGATACTGATATAGGCATTCTGTGCACATTACCTACTTTTTCCCCCTTATAAACAACCATCGAAAGTAAGTATGGTTATTCCCACCTAAAAGATAAGGAAATGGAAGCTTCCTTAGGTTAAGTAACTTGCCCAAGATCACACAGTGGTAGAACCAAAACCAAATCCTGAGTCAAAAACTTAGGCTTTCCGACCACACAATGCAAGGGCCTCTTGCTGCTTCGTTTCTCTGTGCCCCATTCTCAGAGCCTGGAAATTTCCCGGTCTCCCTTCTTTTCTTCCTTCTGGAATCAGCCACCTTTAGATCTTTAGAGTAGGTGAGTTTGGGGGCTAACAGAGGAAACAGGGGTATTCTTTTTATAGTGTCAGTGGCCTCAGCCAAAGACCACCAGGAATGTAGAGGGAAGAACAAATCTGACTCCATATTAGATCTGGCCCTTTTCCTGTGCTTACTCCTGCTGGCTCTGCACCTTTTATAAAAGAATGTTGCCTACAGCCTGAAATATACAGGATAGCCTATTCTCAGGGCTCTGACCTTTAAGAGTCCATTCATATAGAGATAGAAAGTTACAGAACAGAGAATAACATTTGTCTTATTGGAGGTTTACGGGAACATCTGACTTGACCTACAATGGATAGCTGCAAAAACAAAGGATTCCGACGCCAAGAAGTTTACAACAACTAACAACGCCCCTCCCTCACCTTCCTTTAAAAATCCTTTGCTGAAACCCTTCAAGGAGTTTGGGGTTTTTTGGGCACAAGCCACCCATCTCTTTGCAGTAAACCTTTCTCTGGACCTGCAATAAACCTTCCTCTGCTCCAAACTCTGACGTTTGGGTTTGTTTGGCCTCGCTGTGTGTAGGGCACATGCATTTGCATTCAGGAACAGGAACATACCTGTTGGGTTTATCACTCACTGGAGGGAGGAAGAAGGCACATCACCGGGGACCATAGGGTGTCTCAGCAGGAGCGTATTAGAAAGAACCTATGATAGGATTTGGGCTTTGACTGGGTGATTTAGGGAGGGTCTAAGGAAGCGAGGATTTGTTCTAGGTTGTAAGCTGTCAGAAAGTGAGGTTGATTCTACGACTGAGTACAGAATTATTTGTCACTCATTTAGCAAAACAGGGGAATTTTTCCTAGTTTGTGAGTTGCACAGTGACCTTGTTTATGTCTGTTTTTAGACAAAATTATGAAGTGGCCTTCTTTTGTCTCATTTTATCATGGTCTCAGAGCAATCCTGTCTGAGCTTAGTGCTCTGTAAAATTGTTTATGTCCAACAGAGAACAAAATAGCCTGGCTGTGAGTGTGGTATCAGTTCTGGACGTCAGGAGATTCCTTTTTTGTTTCTCAGTATGGATCAGGAAGTTTTTAGAATGGCTTCACTGAAACTTTGCATGAACCCCAAAGCAACCCCCTTTTTCGAAGATAAAAATAATTGGCATAGGTATACAGAGAACAATATAATTATAGAAAAGTCAATAAATAGAAAAGAAAACCTTGTAACAGATGGGTTAATTAGATGGAAGCCAAATGTGGGCTGCCCAATTTAGAACCCACTTAAACCATGTATTTCTCAGTTTCCCAACAAATTCCAAACCTTCTAAGTAGAATAAATCTACTCTAAAGGAAAAAAAGTGGCTTTAAAACAACAACAAACCAAATTCAAATTCTTGTTTCTAAGGAAAAAGACTTGAAAGACTCACAGGGATTTGGGGGCATCAAGTAATTCATATAAAACACAATTTTGATGAGCTAAGTGTAAATGAATCAGAAGCATATGGATTACATTTCTTTTAAATATGGGTTTACAAATTAAGGGGAAAAGTGGTTGGTGAAACTCTTTCTGGTTTTGCCCAAACCCTAAATGTTTAAGAAACAGCTTGAGATGTTCCATGAACCCAAATGTGGCAATATGCAACCATTCCTGCTGTAAACTATTGTGCAAGCTGACAGTTTTGATTTTTATGCCAACATGGGACTTTCTGAAATCTTCTCTTTTTCAAAAGCATCTATCATATTTTCTTATGCAATGAGGTGTTTCTGTTGTTTCTATTGTAGAAAACAGAATTCACGCATGTGTGTGAGTGATAATCAGGCCCTTGCTGCTCCACGAAAGACTAGATTTCAGATCTGGATTTATGTTTACATACGTTCAATCTACTTATTGACTTTCTATTCTCCTGAGGGGTCATTTAGGTTGTTCAAAGCGTTAACATACACAGCTCTGGAGACTTGAGTTTCTTAAAGTACTTGTTCACAAATGAGTTAGAGTTAATGGCCTTGCGCGTGGACAAGAACTGCCATGCTGTCACTTTGTGCTGAGGGGCAGCAAAGACCAGACTTCAACACTGAATGGAGACTGCTCCATTTGCCAGAGAAGGACATCCCCATTCTACGCAAGTGTAAACTCACAGGCCATCCCTGAGGTTACTTCTGTGCAACATGAAATTTAACTTCACAACCAATGTCTCATGATAACCCAATATCTTGGACCCAAAAAGCTAATATAGAAATAACCTTCTGTTGCCCACATCTGTTCTGCTTCAGTTTCGCTATCTCAAAATGTAAAATATGGATAATTTTAGGACCTTTCTCATACTCCTATTGTAAGGATTAATCCTTTACCGTGAAAGCGCAGCATGGTGCTTGGCACATAGTAGGTGCACAAAACGTGTTGGTAATTATGATGTCCATTGTAACAAGTACTACTCATCTCTCTTCTCTGTGCTTCATTGGTGGGAAAATAATAGAAAGTACGGGATAATACACTTTCATGAGAAAATGTCTCAATTTAGGAGCCTATGTGGCCTTGCCAACTGACTGCAAATGACGACAAAACATATGCTAATGTAAAGTGGCATCAAAGACTGTTTCTTCCTGGATATGCTAAAAAGCACAGGCACCCTCAATGTCCGCCAAACAAAAAGAAATGTGAATGGTTTATAAAAATCACAAAAACAGCAGCCTTATTCTCATTCATCTCTCACAGCTTAGCTACTGCCCTTTGCACCTGTACCAGCGGCGACTCAACTGGGACTCCATGAGAGTTAGGGCAGTGCCAGCACAGGATCCTCATGGAATGTTTCCTCGCCTTTTAATGAGAGCTGAAAATCCAGAAATCCAACCTCTGCCTGTTACAAGTCAACAAACTAGTAGTGTTGATGGGAATGATGGAAGTGTACCCAGTAAACCGATCTTAGATGGTATGCTTTTCTCTTCTACTGCCCTTGTTTCTTAGCTATTTTGTTTATGAAGATCATAAAAAGGGAGGGAGTGGGTAGGAGGAGTGGAGATTTCAAAACTATGACTTATAGTAGAAATTAGTTGTGTCACTTAGCAATCCAGTCAGTGGTTCCCCTACAACTTAGGGCAACATTCAAGGTCACCTATAAGTTTATTTCTCACTATTCCTTGTTCAAGATCAAATAAGTTTATTTCTCACTATTTCTTCTCACATGCTCTGGATTCCAAACTTAATTCCATTTGTCATTCCTTAAAAAACATAAAGGATTGTTATGATTTGTACTTTTCACTATGCATTAAATGTTTCATCATACAATCTCAGACTAACCAACGAATACACACCCAGGCTATACCTTTCGGTCTCTGGCCCACTCTCCACCTAGAATGGTGGACCACTCTATCCATCAGAATCCTACAGTCCTTCAAAGTCAAAGTCAAATTTTATCTCTTCTGGGAGACTATCCTCAATCTCTCCAAGCTGGATATTATCTTTCCCTCCATTACATTTTCCCTCGCTATGTTTATACCTTTATTATAATGCAAATCAAATCTGAATCTAGTGCTTCCTTGTTTCAAATGCTTTAAAGTCCTCTCCATTGCTTTTCTTTTTTTGTTTTTGGCCACACTGTGCAGCTTGCAGGGATCTTACTTCCCTGATGAGGGATTGAACTGGGGCCCCCAGCAGCGGAAGTGCAGAGTCCTAACCACTGGACCTCCAGGGAATTCCCTTCCATTGCTTTTCAACAATATAAATTCTGATTTAGCAAGCTTTATCCTCTGGTCTCTGATCTCTGGCCTCCTAGCCTTTCACTTCCCTATCCTTGTGCACGTGACATACCTCAGCAAATGTAATATGTAGTATACTTTATTGTCCCTGAGTCTTTGAATATGCTGCTGCTTCTGGCTGGATCCTCCCCGGTTCTTCCCTCCATCTCCTACTTCACCTTCAGATCTTCAGTAGATACAACTTCCTCTCTGAAACCACTTCTGGTAATCCCACATCACAGCATTTAATCACATGTATTACAATTGCCTATTTATTTGACATCCCCAGAGGGCTCTAAGCTCCTTAAAGACAAAGACAGGGTTGTCTTGTTTATGGCTGTATTCCCATTGTAAATTAGTAAATATTTACTGAATGAATTATACGCTTATCACACCCTGGGTTTCTGACTCTTACTGCAAAGCTCCTTGAGTATAAATTTATTTTTTTTTTAATTTTATTTTCTGTGTACCTTGGCTCTATCAACCTGGAGATGGTTAAGTTTGCCTCTTTCTTCTTTCATTTGGCCAAATAGTTTGAAGGGAAAGAATAAAATTTGGAGAAAAGGCTTTGGTTCTTAGGAGGCAGGAAGGGTTTGGAGCAGTTGTTGAATGTATGAGTTTGAGAATATAGAAGGGACAAGCAGATAAATAGTGAAGTAGGGTTAATGCTTGGGTAATGTGTGGGAAATAATGACCTTGCCTTTAAGGTAAGGCCACTTAAATGTGGTGAAAGTGGGAAATACATTTTCGGTTTCCTTAAAAAACATCTACTATTCTGAGATGCTTGTATTTTGGAGGCCAAATTTTAAGTTTCGAAACACCACACTGGCTTTTAAAGTTGCTTTAAAACCCTTTCACCTCTAGAATCAGTTTGGATTTGAGTTGATTAAAGTTTTGTCCCCTATTTTCTGCCCCTTGGGGCTATGGGAGAAAGACTGGTTTCCTGTGCCTGATACCAATGCCCATGTTGGTGGCTCTAAACATTCCTGGGCTGGGCAGGGCTAGTCAGCCCAGGTCCTATGCATTCCAACTGTCTAGCAGCTGGTAAATCAAGTTTTTTTTTTTTTTTTCCTGCAGCACTTTACATGTATAGATTTAGCCTCTCTTACAGCCAGGACACCCTGGTGGCTGTCCCATAGGTGGACACAGAGACAAGCACAGTAAGTAGAAATGGAAAATAATGAATTCCCTCTGTCGGGCCGATAGGTATGTGCAGTAGAAATTGGGAGAAAGTTTTACCGTGTCAACAAGCATCTGCTGCTGGAGGAGAAGCTGCTGTTTCTGCTCCATGATCTGCCTCTGTAGAGTCTGTTTCTTTCCCATCAATTGCTGATTCAACAGTGATTGCTGGGAGTTCATGTAACCACTTCCAGTGTTTGGATTTGGGCAGGGGTTGGGACTTGGACTGGGGCCTGTGTTCTGGCCTACCACAGAGTGTTGATCCTAAAAAAGAGAAGGGGAGGGGGTGGAAAGCTACTGTGAATTAAAAGAAAAAAAAAACTTGTGCAAAGATCATAAGCTTAGATTCCAAACATTTTTCAACTTGTTAAGATCAAACGTGGTTAATGGGTTGGAGATCAGAGAATTGGTTTTTAAATGTAGAAGAAATAATTGCATATCACAGCAACCAAAGCAGCTGGTTTAATGACATTAGGGTACTGGAAAAGCTCCCACGTGACTCTGATGGTGGAACCTCCGCATTCCAGAAGGTATTTATGGCACGTCAAAGAAAATTACCATAAAAAACATATGACAAACCTCTCAATTTCTCAGGAACAAACACATCATAAAGTAACAAGTTCTTCCTTTTCCCTAAGGTTAGCCCATATCATTGCTGATCCTGCAATGAAAATCATTTCAATTCATGTGTTTAAAAGTTGAATAACCATTTTGGACATAAGGGGCCTAGCTTTCTGTGATAAGGTAGGAAAACCTGTGAGTTTCTGTTTCACAAACACTGAAACATGTTAGGGACTTCACCTTTCAGAGACTTGTTAATTTTGCTCCCTGGTCAGTAAGTTGGGAATCTTAGTGCATTAATCAGTAAAAGAACACCAACTGACAATAAGGAAGTATTGGTCAAAGACTCACAATTGTGTGTTAAATAATATTGGGTATTGGTGAATTGCCATTCTAATCTGAGGTCTCTACCAATGTTTAGGCATTGACAGGTCAGCACCCTGCAGGGCAGAAAGCTATACCCAGGCAGGTGCTTTCACTAATTCCCAACTGGTGTGTTTAGGATTGAGCTGTGCACTGCTGGGGTTACAAGAAAACTAGAAAACACAGTCCTCATTTTGGAGAATTTATCATCTAATTAAGGAAGAAATGACATGCTTACATGTAAAATACAAGAAAATACAGAATCAAGTTTTAGATTAAATGATACAAGTACTAAATGAAAGATCCTCCCACTTTGATGATACTCATCTAGGAAGCAGATACCCAGGTGGGCCTTGCTCCAGAAATTCTGAGGCCACAGATCAGGTACCTACTCAGGTGATTCTAATGCTCATTGATCCAGGGAATGCTCTTTGAGAAACACTAGCTATATGGGAGAAATGAAATCCGACTTTCATTCCCAGCTGGACTGTGTGAGGTTACAAGACATTAAAAAGATAAAGCAACTCCCATGATGCCTGATGAGCAGTAAATAGTAGGTGCTCCACTTGTGGACTTGCCTTCTCTTTCTTTAGTATCTGCTGAACTACAAAAAAAAAAAAAAATTTCCTTTTTTTTTTTTTTTATTTCTAAAAAAAAAAAAAAAAAAAAAAAAAAAAAAAAAAAAGCCACCAGTTCAAAGCCTGTGGATGCAGGAAACGTGGTCTTGCTTTAATAATCCCTGGGGCTACAGAGCTCACCAACTGCCACAAGGAAAAGGGATACAAAATAATCCTAAAATGACCATGCACTGAGGTTTGTTACAGGCCAGTCATTGGGCCTAGCACTTTATGTGATTAATATCATTTCATCCTCCTAACAGAACAATGAGACAATGAGCAAGGACTATTATTTTCATCCTAATTTTGCAGATGAGAAACCTGCCTCAGAGAGATCACTTAGCTGTAAGTAGTTGAGGAATATTTGAAGTCAGGCCTGTCTGACTCCAGAACTCCAGTTCTCAATCACCATCCTCTATTGTCTCTCAGTTGAGACAGGAAGAGTTGGGGAGAAAAAGCTTCCTACTGTAAATCTGGGTCAACCCATCTGTCCATGCAGCAAATGTGTATTGAGCACTGTTCTAAGGGGTCACCCTCAATCAGGCGCCTGGAAGGGAGTGTTTTAGGGAGAAGGGCAGAGGTGTGGGGATGGGAAGTGGGTGGTCCCTCTCACCAGTTAATGAAAAATAATTAGAGTCAGCTCTGAGGCAGGAACATCCTCTGAGCAGCTGAAAGGAACTATCCCTAACACATCTGCACGCAATGCCCAGTCAGATCTGTCAGCTTTAAATCCATCATGGCTCTTGGGAAAGATTTCACCCCACATGTCCTACAAGCCACCAGCACTCTCTCTTGGAGTGTGCTTCTTTCGTCTGGGTTAGGGGCTCAGCTCAGGGCCCTGATACTTTGTTCTGTGCTGTGCTATTTTTTATTTCTTAATATCCAATTATTTATTATATAGAGCAACCAATATAGATTTATGAAGTATTGTGTCTTAATTTCCTCATGTGTAAAATGAATGTAATTACATTCGTGACATAAAATTAGGCCAGGTGAAATTTAGAACAGTTCTAGGCACTTAGTACGTTCTAGATAAATTTTAGCAATTAATATTTTTCTTACTTATCTTTGTATTATTTTGTGTATGGCAGAGATATTTTAGAAACAATTATTTCTGTGAAGGAGCTTATGGTGTAAGTGTACTTGACTGCACATGTGGTATGTTTGGCTCCCATCATTTTTTAAACACAGGTAGGCCCTTGTGCTCTCCAGTTGGCCACAGTCCCCACTATTCCTCATTTTATTATACCCACCCTCTTCCCTCATTTCTATTACTTGCTTGGCCCATGTAGGCATTTGAAGTTAAGATCTCTGGCTTATATTTTAATTTAATTTAATTTGTTTTTGCGGTACGCTGGCCTCTCACTGTTGCGGCCTCTCCCGTTGCGGAGCACAGGCTCCGGATGCGCAGGCTCAGTGGCCATGGCTCATGGGCCCAGCCGCTCCACGGCATGTGGGATCCTCCTGGACTGGGGCACGAACCCATGTCCCCTGCAACGGCAGGCGGACTCTCAACCACTGCGCCACCAGGGAAGCCCTCTGGCTTATATTTTAAAGACGACATACAGATGGCCAAAAGGCACGTGAAAAGATGCTCAACATCGCTAATTATTAGAGAACTGCAAATCAAAACTAAAAAGAGGTATCATCTCACACTGGTCAGAATGGCCATCATCAAAAAGTCTACAAATAATAAATGCTGGAGAGGGTGTGGAGAAAAGGGAACCCTCTACACTGTTGGGTATGTAAATTGGTGCAGCCACTATGGAGAAGAGTATGGAGGTTCCTTAAAAAAATAAAAATAGAGCTACCATATGATCCAGCAATCCCACTCCTGGGCATATATCTGGAAAAGGTGAAAACTCTAATTCAAAAAGATACATGCACCCCAATGTTCATAGCAGCACTATTTACAACAGCCAAGACATGGAAGCAACCTAAGTGCCCATCGACAGATGAATGGATAAAGAAGATGTGACACATACACACACGTGTGCGTGCACACACACACACACACACACACACACACACAGTGGAATATTACTCAGCCATAAAAAAAGAATGAAATAATGCCATTTGCAGCAACATGGATGGACCTAGAGATCAGGTAAGTCAGACAGAGAAAGACAAATATCATATATCGCTTATATGTGGAATCTAAAAAAATGATACAAATGAACTTATTTACAAAACAGAAACAGATTCACAGACATAGAAAACAAACTTATGGTTACCAAAGGGGAAAGGGGGTGGGATAAGGGATAAATTAGGGGTCTGGGATCAGCAGATACACACTACTATACATAAAATAAAACAACAAGGTGCTACTGTAGGCACAGGGAACTATATTCAATATCTTGTAATAAACTATAATGGTTTATATAATATCTTGTATAAACTATATATATATAACTGAATCACTTTGCTGTACACCAGAAACTAACACAACATTGTAAATCAACTATACTTCAATTAAAAAAAGAATCTCTGGCTCATACGATACACACATCACAAAGCCCATGGATACACTCACTCAAAGTTACTGCATTAAAAAGCAAGGCATAGTCATTTCCATTAGGTGGTATGATACCTACTAGTGCCTTAGGATTAAAATCCACATCTCCTAATGGCTCGTCTAGTCACCCATGTATCCATCCGTCCATTAATAAATTTGATAAATTTTACGGAATATCTACTATGTGACAGGCAGTTTTCTATTTTCTAAAGATCAGAAAAGTATTTACAAAGGGGAAAAATGAAGAGAAAGAAAAGAGGTGACAGAATGCTTACTTTGGCAGAATCAGTGAACATCATCAAAATAATTTCCAGTGAAATCTGCAAAACTACCCTCTGCTAAGATTTATAAAAGATCTGCATGCCAAGAAAATGTAACTCTGTCTTTCTCTCTCTAATCAAACAGATGGACCGTACTAAATTTAGTTTCATTCCTTTACAATACCAAAAGATATTAAAATAAGAGATAAGCTCTCTTTTCAAATTTTGTAGATTTTCAAACCTTGTGGTTTTTAGCCCGTGGGCCTTACCATGTACTCTACCATACACATTCTTTCCACTCATGATGGAAGTAATATTTGGCTGCTGATGCATTTTTTTGCCCTTATGTTAGCTGTGAAACACAAAACACCTCCTTACACAGGCTTGCTGTCATTGCCAAGATGTTGTGCAAACTTTAGTACATAAAATATTTTGAAAGAAAAATATGCTCCCATGCGTTGGCTTTGATTTCCATATTCAGCCTCACTCTTTGCCTTACACTCAGCCCATGGAGAACTTGACTTAATAGAAATCATCTGTTTCTCCCTCAACACTCATTTTCTCCTCAATTGCTTGTGAAGGCCATGGTAAAAATGGCACATCCTCAGCTCGTAGATGAAAGAGTGTGTGTGTGTGTGTGTGTGTGTGTGGTTGTGAATGAATTAGGCTACTTTTACTGATGTAGTCTTTTATATGCTAGAAAACTCAGATTTCTAGAGTCGCTTTCAAATCATGAACTTAAATGATCTTTCATTTTGTGTTTTTTTTTCTGTTTCTACCAATAAATTACGGTATTTGATGCTAACATACAAAACAGGCCTCTGATCCTATCATCCTGGGCTTTAATATAAATTTACATTTAATATGCACTTATAGATAGTTTTCCACATCTATGTGAGTGTGTGTGTATGTGTGTGATGTGTATTTAAGATTTTGAAGTTCTTTTATAGTATTGGCTAAGCCACTGAGTTAGGGTAGTATGCAAAGTGCTTAAATATGATTAACCTTCTTAATCCTTGTTTTAATCCAGCACAGGACTGCTAGACCAATGAAAGCATTTCTATATCTTTTTAATAAAATTTTGCCAATAATCAAACTATATCTTTGGAATTATTATCTTCACTCTACCCTTAATCATTCATTCAACAGATATTTGTTGAGCATCTATTGGGTTCGCCAAAAAGTTCATTGGGTTAGTGAATACATTGTTCAATAAAATTCTTGGTGAAAATGAAAAATGTGTCTTTTATTTTTACTTCAAATCAAATGAACTTTTTGGCCAACCCAATATTATACATCATGCATTCTTCAGGCCTTAGGGATCAAAGACCACTCAGCCTGCTGGAAAACTCTGCAGCATGTCTATACTTCCAAGTTTTCCAACTGGACTATGGATGGGAAATTTATTTTCCAGAATGGTCTCAAGGATGTTAGAAGACCATCTGGTAAATCATGTATATGATGACTAAACCTTTTAACTGGATAAATCAAAACATGCTCACAAGTGAGTGGCAGTGTGTAAGGTTGATTTACATTTATAGGAAGCTGGATGCATATTTTAATGTATGGAAAATATGGTAAATGAATGCTTTCCCAAATGTGTTACTTTGTTGACTTAAGAGCTTGTTCATGGATCAGCACAGGAAGCACTAACTTAACAAGATCACAAACCATGTCTCTAAAATCTGGCAGAAAATTAAGGGAACTCCTGAACTCTTTAAAATGGAAAACCCTTTTCCTTAGAGGACAAATCACCTGTCCTCCTTCTTGTCACCTACATTTCTCTTAAAGCCATTTTTAAGTCCTTTTGAAAAGAATGTCCAAATTAAAAATTAGAACCAAACCTCATTATTCTAGCCCTAACAGTGAATTCACCAATACCCTTTTCTTTAAAATTTCAGGCATAAATATTTAAAGAAAGAGTATATATGAAGAAAACCTTGTGAATCTCAGTAACAAACACCAGAGTGAAGGCCTGGCCCCTAGGTCTGACTTTGATAAAATGGCTCTGTAAATCATGGTCAATATGTGAGATATCTTATTAAAAAATGTTAACTAATAAAAATGCTAGGATTGCCTGTTTCATTTTAATGGAATGTGAGTGTTCTGTGAAGTAGGTTGATTTCAGCAAAAGGTAAAATGGGGTCCAATTAGACATGTCCTAAAGCAGCAAACAAAAATATCCCTGGTTTCACTGAAGTATGTTGAAATATTAATACTCACTGAATTCAGTCAGTTTTACTATTAAAGCAGTTTTGTGGGCTGAACAGTGACATAGAAAGTTTCACAAAGCAAGCAGTTATCAGACAAGTATTGTTCTCTTAATATTAAAAAAAAAAAAACCTCTAAAAAATATTTGTCTTGTTTTGGGCATCTGGGTAAAATGGCTCTCTGTTTCTCTTATTTTGGAAGGGGAATATATAATGATTTTTTTTCCCCACAAAAATGAAGTAATGTAAGTTACTTGGGATCCATGAGAGTGTTTTGGCGTGGAATGACTGCCCTTTCTTTTTCTTGGCTTCCAGAGCTAGGCATCTGCAATTTGCAAAACAAATTCAAGATAAAGTACCCAGCTGGGCAAGTCTGTACAGTAGATCTCACAAACTGATTTGCTATTCAGTCTTTCTCCCCCTCCCCCCAGCTTGTCTCTTTACCTCTTTTCTTCTTTCCCTGTCTCCATGAACTAACTGCTCAACTGTTCCTCCAGGCTATGCATCTTCTGAACTGTCTGCTTATGAAGCCATTTATTTATCTCTATGCCTGAGAAGCAAGTTGCCTTAGCTGTTTCAGATTCCCTACAAGATGGCAGGCCCACTTCATTTATTTATCTGGGGCATATGGATGGTGAGGTGGCTGGGAGTGGCTGACACACAGCAACAGTAATGACAGTGACAACAAAACAATGATCAGGAAATCATCCAGGAAACAACTTCTACACAGAAAGACTGAAGGGACAAAACACTGCTGTCTTCAGGTTTCCAGTCATTTATTTATTTATCTATTTTTTTTCCAGTCATTTATTTCAAGTGTCATTAAACTATGACATGACCAGTCAAATCCAACTTGCTACCTTTTTTGGTAAATAAAATTTTATTGGAACATAGCCATACACATTCATTTATATATTGTCTGTGGCTGCTTCCCCGCTACGACAGAGTTGAATAGCTGTGACAGAGACGTTATAACCCACAAGCATAAAATATTTACTATCTGGCCCTCTATGGAAAAAAATTTTCTGACCCTTGCTCTATTTGGCTGTACTAGCCAAGTCAGGCTAAGTACTTTGGTCTTTTACATTAAATTGATAAAATGCCTTAGAGAAAGTACCCAGAAATCCTTGGAAGGAACCGGCAAGTTGAGAATAAAAAATATCTATAATGACATCTGTTCACAATAGCCCTTCACTCCAGCCACCATTACAAACAGCAGAAACGGAAAAGCAACTTACACATCTTTTATCCAACTGCATTTTACAGTTGAAGACACTGCCCAGAAACGTTAAGGAATTGACTTGTACAAAATCACAAAACCTAACGGAAAGATGAAGAACCATATCCAAATCCAGGAAAATACATTAAGGAGAAATGAATGGAATAAAGTCTATTTGCTTGAGAGAATTATAGCTTGTCTGATAGAACTGGCTTGTGGGGGTGAGGGGGGGTAGGGGAGATGTTGAAACGTAGAATATGCAAACACAGAAGGATGTATTTAGATTAGTATTTTCTTTATCCTTTGCAACTCTGAACAGTAGCTGCTTTTCTCATCTATTTAATAGGATGTTTTTCTTCGCTTGCTCAGAACATTCTCCTCCACCCTGCAGGGAAACCCTGATCATATGTTAATAATCTGTTTGGTTCAAATGATTAGAATGAGTTTGTGGTCACTGTAGAGTTCATCCTTCAGAGGTTACCTAATTTTCAAGTCACCAGGACACTGTGTCTATTCTTAGCCTCTGGGGTGGACACTTGTTATGGGTTGGCACAGAAGAACAGTTCCATGAGCGAGGAAGCAGCATTTAAGTGGGAGAGTGGCCAGGAACAAAACGTCAGTGGGTCAGGGTGGAGTGGGAAGACTTTGGTAACTTAGGGGAAGGAATGAGAAATTTTTCTTAAAAGAAAACTTTTCAACTTTAGAAGGGCTCTTTGTGGCAGACCTGAAATTTCTGCTCTGTAAGTTAGCTTTTTGCTTTCTGCCCCTAGAGCACTGGTTTCAAACTTGTCATTGGATAACAGTGCCTTTTGAGGATTTCACAAAGCTATGGATTCTGTCTCTTCTCCCCTCCCCTCAAGTACACATACAAGTAACAATTTTGTTTACAGTTTCAGGGAGCTTACAAATCTTCTAAACATGCATAGACCATCAACAGACCTCAGGTTGAGAACTCCACCTCCCATCCCTCAAAGGTTAGTGTTTATGAAAGAAATGAAATGATTTTCTCCTTGAGTACGTCCTCTACATTGCACATCCAGATTAAAACCATTCACGGCTCCTCATTGCCTTTGGAATCAAGTCCTAACTCCCAAAAATGGTATAGAGAAAAGTCCCTCTAGATCTGGCTTCCGCATCTTTCCTCCCATTTCACGTCTCAAAACGTCCTTTCTTCACTTTATACTATAGTGATACTAAAACACTCGCAATTCTCCAGTCTCACAGAGCTCTTTCTCCTCTCCACAGTTTTGATGCGTTCACATCCTCTCTGTCAGGAACACTCTTCCCCTGCCCCTCCCTGCCAAGTAAACACCCACTCGTTCTGGGCTCAGCTCAGATGTCCTTTTTTCAGGGAGTCTCCTCTGACCTCCCAAGGCTGTTCAGTGTCCTCTTCTGTGCTTCCCTAAAAGCTGGTATGGATCCATTAGGTAGCATTTGTCACTCTGTATCACAACGGCTTGTTTGCTTATATCTATCTCCCATTATAAATGCTTGGAGGGCTGGGATGTTCATCATGAAATTCGCAGGGTACAGTGGACTCCCCATAAATGTTTTTTTTTTTGTATAAATAAATACATGAATAAATGAAGCAGTGCAAACTAGAAAATGAGGACAGAACTTGCTGTAAGACACATGGGATGAAAATGCTAGCACTTCTCAAAGGCAACTGGAAAGCCAGTGCAGGACAGAAGGCAAAGGTTGAGCAAAGTTGTTAAATCCAGTGTTGCTTTAATGGGTGTGCCAGCTTAGAGGGGTCCAGGGCATAAAGGACGTGTTAGGAAGAAAAACAGCTAGTGGTGAGTGATAATGGAGATCATGATGATGATGATAATGACAATGACTCCGTGCCTTTGTTGTAAGGACGGAGGAAGGCAGACTGATGGAGTACAATTTCTACTAACAGTTACCATTTTTTTTTTTTTTTTTCCGGTACGCGGGCCTCTCATTGCTGCAGCCTCTCCCGTTGCGGAGCACAGGCTCCGGACGCGCAGGCCCAGCGGCCACGGCCCACGGGCCCAGCCGCTCCGCGGCATGCGGGATCCTCCCGGACCGGGGCACGAACCCGCGTCCCCCGCATCGGCAGGCGGACTCTCAACCACTGTGCCACCAGGGAAGCCCACAGTTACCACTTTTTAAAAGCTATGTGCCAGGCCATGTGTTGAGGGCTTGACATTTATTACTTTAATCTTCACAATAATTCTAACTATGATTCCCACTTTAAAGATGAGGTTATAGGTTAAGAAATGTGGCTTTTTTTTTACACATATGCCTTTAAAATGCAAAATACTTTGAAGGCATAATAAAATAAGGTAAAAGTCAAATTATTTAAAAATATCTCTCTGTTCTACTATAAAAGCAATTTGAATGGATAGGCAGCAATAGTGAAAATAGTCATTCTGGGATCAGACAAAACTAGGTTCAAATCCCAGCTCCAGTTTTTTCAGAGTTGTACGTGGTCATAATATTTACCTCAAAGGGTGGTAGTTAAGAACGAATGACATAGAGTAAGTGAATTGCTTAGTATATTAGTATCAGGTATGCAATAGATGTGAAAAATATTAATATTTCCTCTTAAGTCAGTTTTATATTTACTGAATGTAAATATAAACATATACACACACACAAGGCATAGGACTAAATAATATACGATTTCTGATTGTCAGATAGTGAGGAGAGTGTGGTGTTTGTAATAATACCAGCAATAAACCAACAAGCAATAATCATCCAAAGATGTGCTCAGTGCCTCAAACTTAGCAATAGCTAACTATTATCACCACTGCCTCCACCAACTAAAAGAAAATTAGGAACTTGTGTTTTAGCGTAATTTTATCCTTTGTTGAGTTTACTCCATATATTGTGTTGATATTAATCCCCTCTTCTTCTTTCTTTGGTATAATGTATAACTATATTAAGCTTATAACTCATCTTTACAAAAACATTTATTTCAAAGGGACATACATTAGGAACCAGTTTTATAGCCTACACTTGTGCTAGTCCTCTAGAAATGTTTGGAAGGTACTTTGGTTTTGGATGGGGTAAGTTATCAGCATTTTCTGTTCTCATTAAACATGAAGGCAATCCAGTAACAAGTAGTAATGAAGAATAAAGAAGGGATAAATGACACCACAGTTCTAAAGGAAGAAAATCCTTTATAAAGGGTTGGTTCTTAAATCAAAATGATGTTCAAATTATACATGAAACAAATCTGGAACTTTTAAGAATCGATTTCCAAAGGTGGCTTCTAATACCTTGAAAAAACTATAAGATTTTCCCTTTGGAAACAGAACAAAAGTCAATATGGAATTTTGACTCTGGAATTTCATGTTAATCAAAATTTTATAGACTACTTTTAGCTTTTTTCTCTTTAAGATGGAGAAGTGAGAAACCTAAGAAAATTCTCACATATCTCATGTGATATCTCATGACAAAATACTATAATGATGAAAAATGCTGCCTTTGTCGTCAAACTGCCTGGGTTTAAATATTTCCTCCATAACTTAGTAATTGTTCTTGGGCAAGTTATAAAAGTCTCTATGTCTCAGCTTCTTAACTATTAAGGGGTAAATAACAATGCCTTCATCATATGATTGCTGTGTTGGCTTAAATAAGATCATGTAGGTAAAATACGTTGCACAGTTTCTGGCTCAGATCAGGTGTACAAGAAGAGTTAGCACCTATATTACATTATTAGTTTCTTTTACAATTTTGACTTCTTCTTATTGGGTGGGCCAAAAAGTGCCTTCGGTTTTTTGAGTAAAAATAAAAGACATGTTTTTCATTTTTACCAAGAACTTTATCAAACAATGTATTCACCCTTTTGTTCCCCTACCTTCTGCCATTTTTCAGGCAACTTCATAATTCCATCTTCCAAAACTTTTTATCTTTTGAGCAAAGAACTGTTCCAGGTGCCTTTTACAGTCTTCCAGGGAATTGAAATTTTTTCCATTACGAGAATTTTGTAAAGATCAAAATAAATGGAAATCCGAAGGTGCAGTGTCTGGTGAATACGGCAGATGAATCAGAACTTCCAAGCCAAGCTGTGACATTTTTTGCCTGGTCATCGAAGAAACATGCGGTCTTGTGTTATCCTGATGGAAGATGATGCGTTTTCTGTTGACTAATTCTGGATGCTTTTCGTTGAGTGCTGCTTTCAGTTGGTCTAATTGGGAGCAGTACTTGTTGGAATTAATGGTTTGGTTTTCCGGAAGGAGCTCATAATAGAGGACTCCCTTCCAATCCCACCATATACACAACATCACATTCTTTGGATGAAGACCGGCCTTCGGTGTGGTTGGTGGTGGTTCATTTCGCTTGCCCCACGATCTCTTCCATTCCACATTATTGTACAGTATCCACTTTTCATCACACGTCACAATTTGTTTTAAAAACGTAATGCTTTCATTACATTTAAGTAGAGAATTGCATGTGGAAATAACGGTCAAGGTTTTCTCGCTTAACTTATGTGGAACCCAAACACCAAAGTGATGAACATAACCAAGCTGGTGCAAATGATTTTCGATGCTTGATTTGGATATTTTGAGTATGTCGGCTATCTCCTGCGTGGTATAACGTTGATTGTTCTCAATTGTTATTTCCATTTCATTGCTATCAACTTCAACTGGTCTACCGGACTGTGGAGCATCGTCCAGCGAGAAATTTCCAGCACAAAACTTTGCAAACCACTTTTGACACGTTCGATCAGTCACAGCACCTTCTCCATACATTGCACAAATCTTTTCGTGCATTTCAGTTGCGTTTTTTTACCTTTCTTGAAATAATAAAGCATAATATGCCGAAAATGTTGTTTTTCTTCCATCTTCAATATTAAAATGGCTACACAAAAATTCACCAATTTTGATAAGTTTTTAAAAATGCACGCTGATATGGCAGCTGTCACCTACAATCTAACAAAATTGTTTCGAATGAAGTTAAAGACAAAGTGCTACCAGAGCCATCTTACGGAAATAAACCGAATGAACATTTTGGCCCACCCAATTCTTACACACTATGACATTCTTTCATTGAATCTGTTTCCTGTGACGCTTGTTAATTTTGTAGTCTTCTCTTCTAAGCTCTCTAGGCTTTACTTTCTCCAACTTTAAGATAAGGAAGTTAGGTTAAAATCTCTAAGTTTCATTCTAGTACTAGAATAGTTGAAATTCCATTTATATAGAATCAGGGTGACCATAGATATCACCATGATGAAATAATTTGATTTATTTTTTCCATTGAGTCTCAAATGCAACCTAACGATATGACATGCAGTGGTTTTGCATATAATGAACAAATAATAGATTGATCCAGGTGGGAGTGGGGAATCAAACTGGTCATCTTCTTCAGAACTGATTGAATCTAGCTTGTGGATGGAAATGTTGAAAAATGTATTAAACTGAATTCTGGACCTGTTCATATACTTCCATGTGGAAGGCACAATATAGAACTATATAGCTTTGCTAATAATACCTGTCTTAACTGAACTGATTCTGTAGAAGGGTCTGTATTTTTCCCTGATTCTGCAAAATATATCTACAAAATATTTTGCTAGAGGTAATTTTTGTGCTTTGAATATCCATTCTGCACTAAAATATACAAAATGTACTGACCTACACAGTAGCCTACAAATTCCAACGTTATCTCCTCTTATGAGAACAGAGATAATATCTTGGTTATTGCAGGTTATCTAACAGACATAGAAATTTAAATCCACTAATACAGTATAGTGACTATGGTCAAGGTCCTTAAATGTGTCCATCTACTCTAATGTGACATGATAAGCTATTTTTGAATGTATTATTATAATGACCACAAAAGACATTTAAAAAAGAGCCATCTGTTCTCTGTTAAATGTAGTCCTGAAGTCTCCCTTGGAGTAGCAAAACAAGCCACTAAATACTTCAGTGGGACTTCAAAAAAGCTGAGTTCTCCCTAATAATCAGTATGGGATGAACTTCAAAAGATTAGAGGTTTCACTTGGATCAATTCCCAGAAAATCAGGTTATTTACCAAATCTTATTTATGCAAACTATACAAACACATTTTGATCTGCAGAGTACCAAAATAATGTTTTAGAAAAATGATAACCTTAAATGAAAAGTCTACTATGGAAGAATGAGGAAGGTCAACTTTCTTTGGTCTGATTATCTTGTCTGTCTACATTAGTCAAATCAGCTGTGCAACTATTACCAGATCTGTTGTTACTTAATGGTTATGAATCTAGAAAGATGTACCTAAAATTTCTATTAATTATCTTGAGTAATACCATAAGGGATGTCTAACACACATAAACAGTATTTTAGCTTCTCTGTTTCTGTTTGGAATTACAAGGTGGAGTAGAGAGTCTAAATTATTTTTAGATGTCAACCACTTTTTAGTACATTTTTTCAACTACAAGGATTTCTAGTATAACTTTGGGTTCACAAGCTGACTTTTCATATTAATTCATTTGAATAGAGAAGTCAGAAAAAGGTAGGTCTATTTTGGTACCTGTTCAACATTGGTGACTGGTGTTGCTTAAGTCCCAAATATATTTTGTGTTTATTTTATAGAATATATAAATTATTTATTTACATGTATCTTTTCTCTTACTACACTATTATTACTTTAAGAAAATGGACTGTTTTATTCATCTGTGCATTCCCACCAGCACACATAAGCCAAGATATATTTGTATATATATATATTTGTTGTTAAATAAATAGTAAATAATTACTTGAAAATCAGATAAACTTAATTTATAAAATGATTTGCTATTATTTAGCTGTTATTAGAAAGTAACATGGATATCAAAAATTTCAGTGAAAGACAACTATCAGTGTCAAATATCATATAAAATGCTTTGCCCAAGAATATTTGTTATTATTTGTCAATTCCAGATACTATAAAATCTTTTCATGATTAAAACCTTGAACTTAAATTTAGCGCATACAGAGTTATATGAACTTTTAACCTTTTTTTCTCAGCAATCTGGGTAGGTTGATTGTATTGGATTCTGTTACTTGTAACTGGAAACAGATCCTTGATTTGAACATAACTGTCCAGTGATTTTTCAACTGGGTAAACATTTGTGGCTTATGTTCCTAACTGCTGATCAGAAGAGAATGCAGGAAGGGAGACTGATATATTGTACAGTTTCCAGTGTTTACATTGTTTTGCATTTTCCAGATCCATGTGGTAGTTTTTAAAAGGACATACATCTGGGACTGCAACAGCTCTTCAGCTGCTGGCTGGATCCAAGTAACAGTTCATTTAGTATATATCTGAGCATTTCTGAATATTTAAATCAAACTGTGACTAAATTTGAGCCAATTGGATTCCCTTTATAATTTGAAAATATTGTTATCTAGCCATCCACATAAGAAAAATAAACACAAAAATAATTTTAAAAATTTCTATCTTGTCCATAAACTTAACAGAACTTGGGCCAAGTATGTGAAATGCCACGACACTGAATATCATGGAAACTTAAAATCAGTCAACTATTTTTTTTTTGGCCTATGTATTGCCAAACAATTGGCTTGCAAAAGTTATTTAATTAAACTAACTGATTCAACCAGTTGTTTTGGTATTAGTAGGACCCAGCTTAATTATCTTATCCAAGGACTTAATTTACCTGATAGATTTTTAGTTGAAGTTCATCATATTTATCTAGTCCTTGCCAGGTCTTGACTTTAGTTTTCTCCTTGTAGACACAGCTGTACTGACACCCTGAGATTCTAGCATCATTTTTAAAAGTTGCTTTTTTTAAGATATTGGGCAAGCAGTAGTATTCCATTTTAGAAAGGTAGTTAAATTAATAGATATTTTGAAAGTTTATTAAGCTTAAAGTATTTTGAGTTCTTTAGAAACAAAATAACACTGTTGTTATTATTATCATTATTATTTTGGCCACACCACATGGCTTGTGGTATCTTAGTTCCCCGACCAGGGGTCAAACCCGGCCGCCACAATGAAAGCTACAGTCCTAATCACTGGACCAGGGAATTCCCCAAAATAACACTGTTCGATGTAACATTAATGTAGCTATCTAGATCATATGAAAGAAAGGAAAATTCAGTTCCTTTAAAATAAATACCTATCACTTAATGCTAAAGATGATCATTCTATTGTACTGCAGTCCTTCTATACCCCAATGCTGCAACTTTTTCTTGGCCTTTCAAACATCTGAATATTTTTCTCATAAATTTTCTTTACCTTAATCATTTTTTTGGCAGCTGGGTTCGTGGTTTTCTCCCAGGTAATGACATTCATTCATATACTCTGCTATAAGTTTCCATACCAAGAAGGTGCTAATCTTTGGATTTTACCTGGTCCTTGGTCATAAAAGAAAGTGGGATGGTCACTGTTTTTAGAGGAAAAGCAATAAATCTAGATAATAGTTTATTTTAGTAACTTAACTGTATTTATTATTTATAAGAGATTAAAGAGAGGCTATTGGTATGTGCTGAATAACTTTTAGTCAAATTTAACAACAGTGGAACTAACTTGTGTACTTAACTACTACACTGGTCTTTAGAGGGTAGAAGAAAACAACACAGGCATCGATATATGGTTCCTTCAGTTCCTAGGGAAGCCATGAAAAGTATGGTAATTTACCTGTAAGCATCTATTACAGTAAGGGAAGCCAGTAGTGCTTCTATTTAAATGCAAATAATAATTCACAATGTTGTATAGAGAGTAATTTATTTTGATATATATATATTTTTTCCCCCAGGATTTTAGGCTAGCTACTAGATATATTGCCCAAGGACATCTGTTCAAGGATCTACCTTACAAAATGGTCAAGTATTCCTTAACGTTTATATCTCTGGTCAAGGATGAAAAACCAATCAGGCCTACCAAGATTTATAAAGCATGTCTTATTGAAAGATATTTCTCAGTGGGTTGCAGTTCCATCAACGGAATCAGGAACAATTTGTAGCTTTGGGGATAATCCACTTACTGCAAATTGTAATATGTCTTAAATGACCAAACCAGCTATAATTATCATTATCATTGTAAACCTCCTGATTTCTGTCTCAATTTAAGATATTTCCCCATTGTAACATCAACACATAAATGCTGTGATCAAAGAAAATTTACATTCTATATCTTTAATTACATGTGGATACATATATAAACACAGAGGCAAGACTATGAAAATTGAAGTGTTTACAGGTTATATATATTGTGACTATTTTGCCAAGCAAACTGGATTTCTATTTAGAGATTTAAATGAAAAACTGGTTTTCCTGTCTGGGAGGACTTAGAGCAAATCAACGGGGAGATGCAGGAACTGATCAACTGGCCTTTCCTAGGTCCCTTCCTACCTTTATGTGCAGGGGACACTCTGGAAGAGGGAGGTCCCTTCCTACCTTTATGTGCAGGGGACACTCTGGAAGAGGGAGGTCCCTGGTTTCTACAGGATAATTTCTGATGTCAATGGAACATTCATAGTTACCTGTAGATTAGGTAGGGACATAGGATGTCAACAGAGGCCATATTTTAGATTGCTGGAGGTCCAAACAGTCCCTACTCAACTCCCCTGATTACACTGTGGATGAGTTAAAGGGAATAGAGAATAAAAAGGAGAGAGGAATAGGGACACATAATATTTTGAACTAAATAGTTACACATGATATAAACCAGAAGGAAAGTTGCTTCATGCAGACATCAAAAAACTATAGCAGGCTTTATTTGTCAGAGAGAAGTTGTTTTGGCTAGGGGGCAGTAGTCATAATCTGAGAATATCACCCACAGTGTTAGTTATTCTATATCTTTTAGTACTTTCACATAAGTATATATTTATAAAGTAACTTCATGGTAATGATGCAATGATTTTTTTTTTTATAGTTTTAGAGTCTTTTAAAGTCACATCAACTCAGAAGAATAATTTTTTACATTTAAAAATAGCATTTTTTCCTCCTGTAAAATATTCCATTGATCTTTTATAGCAGTGAAATAAAGATTCAAAAATGGTTATGCAAAAGTCCATAAGCCAACTAGTCAATGACAGAATAAGTGCAATTTTTTCCTTAGCCTTTAGGAAAATGCCAATACACACTTCAGCCTTTCACACGATTTGGTGGTTAAGCATTTGGTTTGCAAGACACAACTCAGTATTTTATTTACTGAAGGCAAGAGACAGGGTAACACAACTTTAAATTTTAATTTCTGAATGTCTGTGTCTGCCAAAAAGATGTGCATGTGTGTGGTTGGGGGAGAGTCTTTACATCATTACTTCCTTAAAATCTACTTCTATCTACTTTTTTTATTATCAAAGTTCTCTGGTTTTGTTTTTTGTTTGCTAAAATCTCATATGCTATAATTCAGCTGAGACAAACTCCTGGATATCTGTCCTCTATTTTGGGGCTGGAGTAACATTTGGTAAACAGAATGTCCAGAGCCTCTTCTTAAAGCACCACTAGCAGGCACTGTTAGAGCATTTTCATTCAAGTTTATTCTACTTGGGCAAAAAGGGAACAGTGGCTTATATCCACTGAGGATCAGTGAACACAATCTCATAGCAACAGACACCAAAACAGTCCCTCATTACAAGCCTTGTCCAACAATCAAGTCTTTAACGAGAACAAAGGTTGACAGTGATTAATCATTAAGCAGTTCCTTGTTCCTTGATGCACGTGTTCTCAGCAGCCTCCCGCAGAGGCAGTCTGGCATATTTCCTGTCTCTGTGCTCCACTGTGCCATGTCTGAAGGGACGCCCAGGCAGCCTTCTCACTATTTTAATTTCAAATGCTCCAAACATCTACAGAGTTTCCATGTGCACATGTCTTGACTTTTACTCTGAGCCTGGCAGACTCTGAATGGATATAGGGAGTGAGAACATAATAAGCCGTTAACTCCACATCTGCTTACTAGATTATGTTCAAAGACGGTATAAGAAATTGATTAAACACTGTTTTCTGGAATAAACCTTTGAAATCTGTTTGTTTCCTTAAGCAACATGATGGTAAGTTGATATAATTTAGTTTCGTAGTGAACATAAGATAACTTCACTACTGTTTCTACATAAAAATAGCTTCTGTGTTGACAAAGCACCATGCTTCGAAAAACAATAAAAATATTTTCAGAAATCCTCCTTCAAATAATTCTGTTTCACAAGGCAACAGAGTTGTAATGCTAACTAACATTGTTATCATTTTATTCAATGCTCTTCTTTGTTGTGTTTTTAAATTACTTGAGTAGGTACTATTTATTGATCTTAGCTGGTCATGCAGTGGTATATGTATTCATCTTAATAGATTGACTTGGAGGTTCTATTTTTTTCTCTTTCAGCATGTAAATATCACTAATGATAACCATGCTACCTATGAACTAGGAGGTTGGGTGAAGAGGGAAGAGTAGCTATGATACAATTTCTAGGAGGGGAGGGACAAGGGTTAGTTAATGCAAATAACAACAACAAATTACCAAGGGAAGTCAGTTATAACTAAAAATGTATTGTTTTTCCAATATCAAACATCACATCTAACAAAAATCAAAATGAAGTAACCCTGAGGATTCTTTGTACTTATTAACTCCTCTTTTCCAACAGGTCAGAATTAAGTAATAGCAGGACTCTAGTAGTTCAAGTAGAAGATTTTAACTAGTATATCTACCATATAAAAACTAAAGTATGAAATCCAATCACAAAATACACAATTCTCCTGGTATACTCATCATTTTAGCATACAGCCATAATTTCTTTAGGCTGAGGTATATTCACTACGGAAAGGAGAATGACAATGACATTCTACAAACAAAAAGACCACCTTATTATTGGTAATTAAGCTCTTCACCCGAATGTATGTGACAGGGATGACATAATGGTCGTTGACTCATGTGAAATCAAAGCAGCCTGTTAGGAAACCCCATTCAGAAAATGAACATTTTTTAACTGGAGCCTCCTGGGATCAACATTTAAAACTAACAACAGTGAACTCTGAACTGTGAAGGAAAGCAATGATGAACTGTAGGAGGAAAGTTTTCAGGGTTTGAGATGGTCTTAGACTATATTCTTACAAAAACCAACCAATCTGATTATTTGAACTCAATTCAACTTGCGGTAATCTACTCTAACTAGTTCTATGTTTCTCTGTAGTTATGGTAAACTGACCTTACCACACACAAATTACTTTAAAAACACAATATTTGGCTTAACTGGTCTGCTTATCTTCAATCTTTTTCCAATTTGAAGCTAAGCTTGTAATATTTGGGGGCTTATGTCAGTCTTAGGGCAAAGACCTACATCAATTACAAGTTAAGGGACTCTCAAACTGTGTGTAGATGTCATGGAACTCTAGAGCAATTCATATATCATGGGTATGAAAATCTCAAAGAAATTCCAATACATGTTTATTTGAGTCATTATCCATAGATAACAAGACAGCTTTCACGTATTGGGAACTAACTGTGGGTCAGTCACCATGCTGGCTGCTTTACGTACTATCATGTTTCATAACTGTAACAACCTTCTGTGATAGGTGCTATTAGTATCCCCATTTTACAGATGAGAAAACTGACATTTAGAGATGTTAAATAATTCATCTAGATAGTAAGTGATGGAGCCAAAGTTTTAACTCAGGCGGCCTGACTCCAGAGCCCTGCTATAATATCAGTATAAGAAATAATACAAATCTAACTCAGCCAGAGTCTTGTTATAAAGCAGTGGTAAGTATATACTATTGGTGCATAATATGAAAATACAAGCCAATGTGGTCTAGTGCAACAGGACCCAGGGTAGCATATGAGATAATATATGTAAAAATCATTTTGTAAACACTACTCCAGTTGGCTAAAATAAAAGCATGAAGCTGCAGACCAGTTTTCCATTGAGCCAATCCAATCCAATAAATGCAGAAGAGCAAAGAGTAATAAAATGAAAGTGTTAAGAAGGCAAAAAAGGCAATTCGTGGAGGTATATTAACTATGATTCATGTATGTCAAAATGTGTAGAAGATTCTTTATACCACAGGGAAGACATAAGCCAAAGTTAGTTTTCTGCAGGCATTATGGCATAGTTTGTTAAGAATGTGGACTTTGCACTTAGACAGACCTGGGCTTAAATCCTGGGCAAGTTACTCACATCTTCTGACCTCTGTTTTTCTCATTAGTGAAATGGAGATCATGACTGCAGGGACTGCAGGAGATAACGCATAAAAAGTGTTTCATATCAATATAGCTCAGTTAATATTGGTGACTATTATAATTGTTATTTAACTTCTCGTGTCATTACAGTTTAAAAGAAAGAATATAATTTTAAGAGAGGTGTACATCAGAGACCATGTATTTGTGGCTTCCAGAGCCCAAATGAAGGAGGTTAAGTCCCTGGGAAACACACATAAAAATGGCATTTGGGGCTGCCTTTAAGTTCATCATCGGGCTGATTCTGAAGTCCTTTTGCTCAGAACTTAATCTTTACTCAAACTGGCCTCAGCGATCAGTTCTTATCAGTACTTTGGTTGGGTCTCTGTGCCTATGTAGATAGACTTAGATAGTTTCATGCAATGAAATGTTGTAGATCAACTTATTACCTGAGTCTGGAACTGCTCTCTGACTAGTCATGAGAACAGACACTGCCTACTTGTATCTGGTGGTGGTCGTGGGGTAGTTCGTGTTGGGAGGGAACAGAGGGCAAGAAAGTGAAGGAGCGGGGAAGGACTAGAAGACGAAAACTAGGGGTTGAAGAGTCATTCTGACCCTCCTATTCCTCCCAGTGGCTGGAAGCTCGTGGTGATCAGTTTATCAGATTACCATCTGCACCAGAGTCAGGACCCTTAATAGACCTGGTACCCCTCCAACATGCCCTCTGACACCTTACTGCTCCTGATGTTTAGAATCTCCCCCTCCCCAAGTTTGAAGAGAGCGTGTTCCACCCCATCTGGCAGAGATATTCAGATTCTAGGAAGAACATTAATTGTGGCGATGTACTCTAACTGTGGTAATATCTTACAAAGGCTTTTGGAAATAAATAGTGGGCTTCTTTTGTCCATTTAGATACAAAGACCCAGAGTGTACTTCTAAGTTGCATTTGCATGGAATTATGGGCTTTAGGAACATAAAGAAAAGAGCTGATACACTACACACTGTCAGTATCCTGAAAAAGAAGAAAAAACTAAACTTCTGATTTAGAACGCTTTCAGATTAGGAAAGAGAACAGGAAGAACAGAATCAAAATTCTACAGAAAAATTTTGTTTAAATAGTTAAAAAAAAGTTGGGGTGGGGAACCAGTCAAATGTTTCTAGTTGTCCCTTCTTGTGATACATGAGAATTATATTCAATTTATAATTTCTGAAAATAATACTAAGTTGTGGTAATTTAAAAAATAATTTATTAAGTTGAAAGACACAAAGAGTAACCGGTAATAATAATAACAGCCATCAACATGTATTGAGGGCCTGCTAACGAGGCATATTCCTAAACAATTTAAAGACATTACCCTTTCTAATCTTCATGACAGTCTTTTGAGGTATACTTTACTATTACCCCCATTTCATATATTAGGAAAATGAGGCTTTTAGAGAAGTTAACTAAATTGTCCAATATCCCTCAGTTAGTAAAGGGTGAATTCAAATCCAGTTTGAATGGATAGGTGTATCTTGGCTTATGGAAGCCCTGATTTCCAAAAAGTTGCGTGTAAATGAAATCTTAAAAACTGACGCACACTTCAAGATTATGAGAATGTATTTCGCTTCCCTCCCTACTGTCTTCCTTCCATTCAAAAACCATAGAGTTCCTACTATGCCATGTCCTGGGGTTGCAGCGGTACATGAAACAGAGTCATGGCCCTCATGAAGCAGATATTTTAGTGTAGGAAGACAGATAATGAACATGTGATCATATAATATATCACATGATGATAAGTGCTATAAAGGAAGAGAAAGCGGGACTGGGGCATAGGGTGTGATGGAGGTGTGGGCTGGAGGTGGTAGGGTGATCAGAGAAGACTTCAGAGTTAAGATGACATTTTACCTGAAGGAAGTGAAAGGATAGCTGGAGGAGTTCCTGAAATTCCTTAAGTCTTGAGGTGGGAGCATGTTTAGTGAGCCTGAAGTACAGCTAGTAGAAAAAGAGGGAAGAGGGTGGTAGTGGTGGAGGGGGCAGGGTAATACCGTAGGGCCTCGTACGCAATTGTTAGAATTTTAACTTTTACTTTGAGTGACATGGAAAGACATTGGAGGATTTTGAGTGGAGGAGTGCCAGGATTTGATTTATGTTTGAAAGATCACTCTGTCAGCTATGTGAGTAGTTTGTATGGGAAAGGAAAACCTGTAAGGAAGGCTATAAGGAATAATTTAGGGGAGACAGGATGGTTTGGGCCAGAGTGGCACCAGTGGGAAGTGGCCAGATTCCAGAAAGATTCAGAGGCAGAGCCAATAAAGTTAACCTGTGGACTAGATGTGGAGTGAGAGAGAAAGGAAGGTGTCCAGGGCAACTAAAAGATTTTTGGCCTGAGTAATCATTTTCTAAGATGGGGAAGACTGTGAGATAAACAGTTTTGCTTTGTTTTTCGACTTGAGGGGAATGAGGGGGGTGAATAAAGAATTCAACTTGGAATATGTCAAGGCTGAGATACCCAAGTGTAGGTAGGCAACTTGATATATGAGTCTGGTGTTCAGGCGAGAGATCCAGGCTGAAAGTATAAACTGGGGAGTTGTCAGCATAGAGAAGATATTTAAAGCCATGAATTTGGATGTTATCACCTAGGGAGTGAGTGCAGATGAAGAAAAGAAGAGGTCCAAAGACTAACCTCTGGGCACCCCATGCTTAGAAATCTGGTAGATGAAGAAGAAACCAGCAGAAGGGACTGAGAACCATGAAAGAGTGATGTCCTGAAAGCAAAGTGAAGAAAGTGTGTCAAGGAGAAGAGGGTGATCAACGGATTCAATGTTGCTGATAAATCATACAAGATGAGAGTTGAGAACTGACCATTGAAATGGACAACTGGATATCACCGATGGCTTTGAAAAGAGCTATTTCATTTGAAATCTAGAGACAAGAACCTCACTAAAACGGGTTCAAGATAGAATGAGAAGAGACGTGAGAGTCAGGGTTTTTGAAGAAATTTTTTGAGGAGTATTGATGAAAAGGGGAGGGGAGAAAAAAAGGTAGCAGAAAAGAATGTGGAGGGTTTTGTTTGTTTAGGTTTATATGTTTTTGAAAATAATTTAAGTGGAAAATGCAAATGCCTTAGTAATGTAAACTCTTACCCTATTTCATCTGCTTCAAAATATATGCAGTTTTCTATACTGGTTTTGCTTATATAGCAAATAATACTATTAATAAGTATTACTAGTGAAGTTATAATAATGCCAAGGATAGTTTTGTTTTGTTTTGTTTTGCGGTACGCGGGCCTCTCACTGCTGTGGCCTCTCCCGTTGCGGAGCACAGGCTCCGGACGCGCAGGCTCAGGGGCCATGGCTCACGGGCCTAGCCGCTCCGCGGCATGTGGGATCTTCCGAGACCGCGGCACGAACCCGTGTCCCCTGCATCGGCAGGCGGACTCTCAACCACTGCGCCACCAGGGAAGCCCCAAGGATAGTGTTTAGTTAACCTAATCATATTGAATATAATATCTATAGTCTCTAATACCTTTGTAACTGGAAGCTATTAACTTCAACTTGAGGTCTTCTGGGTGGAAATGCTTGCTGAATGTGCTCCAAAAATCACAGATACGTTTTTGAATAAAGTATACATTATGGGAAAATGTTATGGAAAGAATTAGCCATTCACTCAGTTCAGATGTAACTCCTGGCATATCAAATTTTATTTGGGCTAAGGTAACTCAACTTTCTGAGTCCTATAAAAATCCATTTACTTATTTATTTATTTTGGCCGTGCTGCATGGCTTGTGGGATCTTAGTTCCCTGACCAGGGATCGAACCCATGCCTCCTGCAGTGGAAGAGCAGAGTTCTAACCACTGGAATGCCAGGGAATTCCCCAAAAGTACATGTAAATTGCCCATTACAGCTACATCAGCAGTGAAAGGCTAATAACAACGGCAGCAACAACAACAGTAATGATAATGTAGATGTAGAACCAGACACCTGGCAGTGAACAGTGAATTGACAAGCACAGCTGGGGGAACAGGTCAGATTCAGAAGACCTTAATATTGGAAGGATCTGATTGTACATGGTAGTCCATTTTGGGTGAAACTTTTGTTCAAATAAAAAAATCCAGCTGCTAGTTTATAAATTTCCCACCATATTCATGACTTAAAAGTGCAGACTTTGGTTGTTCCTCTGAGTCTCCTAGTTCTGGAGTTTATGCTATTCACTTGTTAAGTGCCATTTAATGAGGCTGTGGAGAACTTTCGATCAACGGATCCACACTCTGCATGGCCAGTGTTGGAGGTACAAGTCAGCGAAGGGTAGTGCTTGTAGATAGAACAGTTTTGCACGTGCAGATTTAGCAGGGGAAAAGGAAGAGCACCTGGGAAGGGGCCTCCTGAGTCCTTGCCTCACTCCTTCTATTTTTTCTTTTTTAATATATTTATTTATTTATTTATTTATGGCTGTGTTGGGTCTTCGTTGTTGCATGTGGGCTTTCTCTAGTTGCCGCGAGCGGAGGTTACTCTTCGTTGGGGTGCACGGGCTTCTCATTGCGTGGCTTCTCTTGTTGCGGAGCACAGGCGCCAGGCGCACGGGCTTCAGTAGTTGTGGCACGTGGGCTCAGTAGTTGTGGTGCACGGGCTTAGTTGCTCCACAGCATGTGGGATCTTCCCAGACCAGGGCTCGAACCCGTGTCCCCTGCATTGGCAGGTGGATTCTTAACCACTGCGCCACCAGGGAAGCCCCACTTCAGACTTTGAATGTCTATGAATCACTTTGGGATCTTGTGAAAATGCCAAGTCTTATTCAGTAGGTCTTGGCAGGCACTGGAGTACCGAGTTTCTGCATTTACAGCAAGCTCCCATGTAATTCTGATGGTGCTGGTTCACGCACCACACCTTGAGTGTGCCACCTGCCTAAAGCTACAGGGATGAACTACTGTGAACAGGCGTGGTGGGGCTTTATTGCATGCCCGCTTTCAGTTAACGTTTGGAGTTCCACAGGTTTATTTTAGGCATTAACCAGACAAGCAAATGAAATCGGAATTTTAGGACTCAGTGGCAGAGTTTAAGGGGGGAAATTTTTGTCAGAATGAGAGAGTGAATGGCTGTTACTCCTTTTCAAATTGGATTACCTTCAAGTCACCGGAATTCTAGAGCTAGACTTTGGTGGGAAAAACAGAAGCTCTCCTCTATGAAGTTTATTCTCCATAGGGTAGGAACAGCCATGCCTCATGGACAGAGGGATACAGGGGATAGACTCTGGTGCTGGGGATTTTTGATTTACTCTCATTATCTCTTGTGGGGTGTGTGTGTGTGTGTGTGTGTGTGTGTGTGTGTGTGTGTGTATGCACGCGCGCACACACGCGCGTGTGCGTGAATGAGCAGAGTTATATGTAAACGTGGAAGCCTGCTTTACACTCATCTCTCCACACACCGCCTAGATCAGTCACCTCTCCCATGGGCTTCCATAGAATCCTGGGCTTCTCCTTAGTGAAGCTCTTGTCTTACTATGTGGTTTTGTTCTCTTTCCCATTAGACTAGGAGCTCTTTGAGGGAAAAAATGTATCTGGTCACCACTGTCTCTACCACCATCAACATGGTTTCACACATACTTGTTAAGCGAATGGAAAAGTCCACGTTTTCGAGATTTCTGTAACTGATGCCTTATTTTCCCAACTAAGGTTGAAGATAATAATCCATCAGGAGTCCAATACATCGAGGCCTCGTTGTAGGCTGCTTCCTGAATGTTTGCAGCTCTCTAACTACTGGGCCGATGGCAGGATTGTACTTCCTGGCTTCCTTATGGGTGACTGGGGACATGTGATTAGCTTTGGCCATGAGTCATGAGCTGAAGTGGTGTGTGTCACTCTCTGGATAAGAATTTATTTGCTAATGTGAGACCCTTAAAGACTCATTCTTTTCTCTCTGGTTCGGCAAATGGTTGTGCTTGGAGTGATGGCTGTTCCATTGTGCTCAGTCTCCAAATGGCAATGATGCACAGACGCCCCTGTCCCCATTGTGGACACACAGTGTAGGAAATAAAACTTATGTTTAAGCCAGTGAGATTTTGATATTATTTGCATCATAACCTGTCTATTCCGATTAATATAGGTTATGAGGGTAATGTCCCAAACGGAGGGATGCTAGGTCCTGCCTGTTCCCAGGCCCAGCATCCCTCTTCCCTTTAAAGCTGGGTTTTAGGTGTGGTCCTGACCAAGTCTCTGGTTCTGAAAATAAGGCTTTGCCTTTGTTCCTGAGACCAAATTCACCTTGAAGCTGGTTCTGTTTGGAGGATTCCTGTCATGTGTCTGTAACGAAGTTCTGGTCTCTGTAGCCCAGACTCTCTCCCAGGGTGAGAGGTGCTGTCTTGCTTTTGCCACCGTGGGCCTTACGACTGTGCTCCTTCCTAATCATCTGCTCCAGCTCACCCTTGTCTGTTTGCCTGGATTTCCACCACTCCTCCTGTTTCTTTATCCATATGACCCATCCACGGGTCAGGGCACTCTGAAGACACTGTGTTGAATTTCATTTTGCTCTAATTCAAATAACTGTATTCCCACCAGTTATCTGTTGCTGTGTTCTGTCTGCCACAATGGTCTCCATTGCTGGCCCCTGTCCTGAATCTGTCCCCAAATCCCAGTGCCTGCCCTGTTATAATCAGGGAATTCTGTCCCAGTTTCCTACCTTTCTCATTCTGCCCTGAATCACTGCAGTTAAATGGGCCATGTGTATTTGTGTCCAGAGACATAACAGATGGGATCCTGGGGATTAAGGTGGCAAACGGAGAGCAGAGGGCTTTTAGAAGGATTAGTCTTTCGCCGGGTAGGGAGGGTAGAGAAGGATGCTGGGGAGCTGATTTGAAAAGGGTCACTTGGCCCCATGAGCATATGTGACAGTCGTTGGATTTAGTCCACTCTCACTGTCCCTATCTGTAAAAGAAAGGACACTAGACTTAAAGTAGAAAACATAGGTTTGAGTGCCAGCTGTGCCATTTACTGGCTCTGTGACCTCACACAGATGAATTAACCTCTCTGAGCCTATTTGCTCAGGTGTAAAATGAAGCTAATAACACATCCCTAATGCAGCCCATAGTGAGGGTGACAGGGTCTTGTAAGGATCACGTCACTCAGCCTACTATAAAGAAGTTTATTAATGTTAGGTGGTATTATGGCAGTGAGGTTGGAACAGACAGACAGATGGTCTAGTCCAGGAGGCATCAGGCTGAACCTTAAAAATAAGTGATGGTGGCATCTTTATATTTGAATAGAACCAGGCGATTGTCATATCATAGGAGAGGGATACTAAAGATACTAGGTCCAAAGAAGGCAAGGAATGCAGGGGCTCCCTGGGGGTGGGGGTGTGTAGAACTGAAACAAGATTCAGTGGGGAAGAGTTTAGGACCTAGAGAACTGGGTAGAATAGGATGAAGCACCTCTGCAGATGGTAGACCAGAGTAAACTTTCCCGGGCAGGACATTGAGCTATTTACGCTACTGATTGAAAGCCCTGATGCTCATCTACCTGGGAAGTTCAACCACATTGCTTCTCCTGATCTGCAGTTGACATGGACAGATGTACAAGCTACAGATGGCACTGTTGTCGTAGGATGGAGTCACTGTTTTCATGTTTTGTTGCTGGGTAGCTTTGAGTCCTCTGGAGTACTTCCTTTCTCTGATATGAATTCCCAATGCACCCACTTGCTGAGCACAGTCTTGTCTCCTCACCTTTCCAGCACAGTTCCCGCACATGTGGAAGCTTTGCTGGCTGCCTGGTAGTTGGCAAGGCTCCCCAGAACATTGCCTGGACCACCCAGCTAGTTACAGGACTGTTGTGGAATGTGGGATCATGTTCTAGAGTGAGGCAGAACCACACTGCTACATGGGGTGTCCCATCTGTGGGAGGGGGATCTTCGGGGACAGCAGGGAAATGCAGACAGATTCCCTGAGTTCTTACAAGAGGCCCTGGAAACATAAGGGGTGGCCATACACTGCCAGATTTCCACCTGGTAGGTTTTTGCTTACAAGCTGTTCGCAGCACAAACATTTTCAGGCTTTGAGCAAACGGAATATGCCAGGCAGAGGGTAGGGAGGCACAGGGAGAAAGCAGGGAAGCGGTGGAAAGAGTCAAGTTATTAAGATGAGACAAGAGGTAGTGAACAAGAGGCGGTTTAGCCGAGTAAACCTGGAATCACCTTTAAAATGGGTAAGTCTCCTGCAGGAAAGTGACAGATTTTGACAGATTAATTAAACTGCAAACACTCTTGGTTGTCTAGGGTTGGAGAAAATTAAGATACAGGATGATCATAAAAATGTGAAATCCAGATATCAAAGCCACAAAATAGCTGAAGCAAAGCTGGTTAAGGGATATTTCATCAGTATTTTAGAGGACCAAAACAGTGATTGGAAGATCTTTTTTTTAATAGACAAGAGTTCTTATTCAGGAAAAACATGTTAGATTGACAATGAAAGAGTTACGATAGTAGAGGTTATTTCTTTTTTTCAGTGATTTTAAAAAAATTGAAGTATAGTTGATTTACAATATCATGTTAGTTTCAGGTGTACAGACAGTGATTCAGATTATATATACTGTATATTCTTTTTCAGATTCTTTTCCCTAATAGGTTATTATAAAATAATATGGTTCCCTGTGCTATACAGTAGGTCTTTGCTACTAGTGTAATGTACATGTTAATCCCAACCTCCTAATTTATCCCTTCATTTCCCCTTTGGTAACCGTAAGTTTGTTGAGAGGGTCATTTCTGCAAAGTGCCAAGGCCTTCAAGTTAGATGGGTTTACAGCCTCAACTCCACTACTTCCTGTGTCCCCTGCATTTGCAGGCGGACTCTTAACCACTGTGCCACCAGGGAAGCCCCTAATTGTGTGATTTTGTACAAGTTGCTGAGCCTGGGTTTTCCTCTATACGAGCTGGAAATCTCAGTGATGCCAAATCACAGGGATATCATAAAGCTTAAAACAGATCATATATATGAGAATTCTCGCTAGTCCATAAAGTTCAAACAAATGTTAGCTCTTATTATTGCAGAATTTCTCTAGTTTCTTACACTGTACCTTTTACATCTTCTAGGTGTGCAGATACATGTCCACGTTGTGAAAAGCCATCTGCTTGTTGAATAGTTTGGATGTAGGAAGAGACAAAAGGAATAATTAGAAGACCTCCTTTGGCTTCCTACTGACTATAAATTTCCAACCATTTTCTATGGTAGCGATATTATCTCCCCAGCCTGTGTCTAAGGATAATTTTTGGCCACTCTTTTTTTGTTTTTGTTTTTTTTTTGCAGTACTTGGGCTTCTCACTGTTGTGGCCTCTCCCGTTGCGGAGCACAGGCTCCGGACGCGCAGGCTCCGGACGCGCAGGCTCAGCGGCCATGGCTCACGGGCCCAGCCGCTCCGCGGCATGTGGGATCTTCCCGGACCGGGGTACGAACCCCTGTCCCCTGCATCGGCAGGCGGACTCTCAACCACTGCGCCACCAGGGAAGCCCAATTTTTGGCCACTCTTACCCAGTCACCTTATAGAATGTCTTTGAATTGTTCTCTGAATTGTTTCAATATCTTCATGACTCTGTGACTCTGAGTCTGGAGGCCCTAGAATGCCCTTCCTCTGCTTCTCGCTCTGCTTGCCCTCAATACCCAGCTCTGATGTCACCTTGGGAAACCTATGCCTAAGTCAGATGGGTCACATTCTCTCAATGTTCCCATAGCACTCTGTTCAAGACTCTGTTATAGCCTCTGATAACAATCACCATAAAAATAAAGAACAAAACAAACCCCAGCTAACATTTACTGGGGGCTTACAATGTTCCAGACACCATGAGAAGCATTGTACATGGAAAATCTCATTGACTCTTCAACACATTTTTCCTGAGGTAATGCTATTGTTATCCTCATTTTATAGACAAGAAAACTGAGGCTCAGAGAGGTTGAGTAACTATCCCCAGTTAGACTGTAAGCAAGTAATTGACTTGCTTCAAATTTCAAATGCAGTGTTCAATTCTAGACTCATGCTCTTAACCCCCATCTGGTGCTGTAATGTTATGATTTGTTCATTTATTAGTCTTCTCAACTCCCATTAGGCCAAGCGTATTTAAAGAAGAGGACTTATACTTTAGCCAGCAGTGTACATTCAGGCCCTCAATAAGTGTTTGCCGAAAACAGAAACAGACTCACAGATATAGAAAACAAACTTGTGTGTACCAAAGGGGAGAGGGAAAGGGAGTGACAAATTAGGGCTATGGAATTAACAGATACAAATTACTATATATAAAATAGATAAGCAACAAGGATACTGTATACCACAGAGAATTGTACCCGTTATCTTGTAATAACCTATAATGGAGTATAATCTGCAAAAATACTGATTCACTATACTGTACACCTGAAACTAACATAATATTGCAAATCAACTATACTTCAATTAAAAAAAAAGTTTGCTGAATGAAAAGATAAGTGGGTTCTCATCATCTTGAGAAAAAGCATAAGGTGGGCTCATAAAACAACCCTAAAATGTCAATATTCTCTATAAATTGAAGTCATATGTACCACCCAAAAGAGACAATAGTTACATTTGACTTGGCTCCTTGGACATCATTTTATCTGCCTCTCATCCTTTTGGCAACACCACTAAAAGCATCATCTTCTCATGAGGTGAGAGGGTCCCAATGCACCCTTTGTTGTGGAATGATTCATACAGTTAGAAGCATGCTAACAAGGCAGGAGGCTGTACGTCTTCCTTCGTTCTTTATGTAATCTTATTTATGAAGGTTCAGTTTAATAGTAATCAAAAGTACTCCTTTTGGCACCAGTGTGCTCAGCACACATAGCTACAATGGAACCGGATATATAGCTCTACTAGATAGGGAGAGGGAGAGAAGGGATGGTGTTGGGAGCACAATAGGTGCAACACGAGGTAGGGCTGAGATGGCCTCTGGGTGGCCATGGGGGAAAAAGGTATCATATACAATGCATTTGTTTAGCATCCTGGCTAATAAATAAATAAGGAAGGAAAACATCTCATCAGATCTCCATTACATCACTAACTTCTCTCCCAGTCCCTGGCACAGAGTATGTACTTAATAATGTTTCATGAATGAATGAAGAAACGAACAGACAGCAATGTGAGAAGTTTTCTCTTCTACCTGTAGGAAGTATGGTAGTACTGGGAGTCTGGATTCAGAACTCATGTAGGGTAAAATGAGAAGCCGGACTCTTTAGGCAGCAGCTGAAGCTGTTGCAGTCAGTACCTGTTTAATGGATACCTGTGCCTCTGGAGTTTCTGGCTAAGGCAACAATGTCCAGGACTGAGCTCATGGGACCTGGATCACTGAATTGGCTACAGTCTAAAGAGCACTGTCTTGTAAATCAACTATACTTTAATAATAAGGAAGGAAGGAAGGGAGGGAGGGAGGGAGGGAGGGAAGGAAGGAGGTAAGGGAGGGAGGGAAGGAAGGAGGTAAGGAAGGAAGGAAGGAAGGAAGTGAGCTCTGAACAATCAATCCTGTGAACAAACCTCACGTTTTCTCATTCATTCATTCACTCATTCAGCAAATTTTTAAAAATATTTATTTATTTAGCTGCTCCAGGTTTTAGTTGTGGCATGTGAGATGTTTAGTTGCAGCGTGCGGCATGCGGGATCTTTAGTTGTGGCATGTGGGATCTAGTTCCCTGAGCAGGGATTGAACCTGGGCCCCCTGCACTGGGAGCGTGGAGTCTTAGTCACCAGACCACCAGGGAAGTCCCAGCAAATTTTTATAGAGTGTTATTACAGCTAGGCACTGTGCCAAGCACTTCACGTACATTATTCTCTAATACTCAAAACAGCTCTAAGAGATATACACCATTATTATACTGATTCTACAGATGAGGCAGCTGAGTCTCAGAAGTAAGTTCTCAAGGATACACAGCACGTGGTTGAGCTATGGTTTAGCTTAAGACTGACTTCAAAGCCCCCACTTACTCTCTCCCTTACATTTGTCTCTTACCTTAGGAGCTCGAAACTGAGCAGGGAGATAAGCTGGAAAACAAATTGAAGAGTGTTCTGACGGGAGAACACAGTGTGCCCACAGAGGAGGGGCACCTACCTCAGACTGAAGGAGGAAGGACCCAAGAAGGAATCCTTCTCGAGGAGATGATATACCAGGTCTTGCAGGAGGGTTGGGAGTTCATCACGTGAAAAAGGCAGAGATACAAAGGTAAGGGGAGCATAGTACATTCGGATTCATTCTTTGCCATTCTGTATGAATGGACTCATTATAAACAAGGTGCCAGTAATGTGTAGCTGGCTGCATGTCTATATATTATTTGACCAAATGTAGGGGTAACCATCCACAGATTGAGTACACAGGTTGAGATAGTATTAGATACTTTTCTCTGGATCTGGAAAGTTTGGCAATAGATAATTTTTCTCCTAATTTGCTCCCTCAAGATATTTATGCTCCACCTGCCCCAGCACCTCTGCACACGCTATTCTCTCTGCCTGAAAGTCTCTTCTTTTCTCTTATAAACATCCAATTTACCCTTCAAGGGTCAGTTTAAACACCACTTCCTCTGGGAGGCCTTCCCAATCCCAGGGTTAGGTCAGGTCCCCTGACAGTGTCCCCTAAATCTCTCCCATCATGACACTCATCATGCTTTTTTCCCATTGACTTACTTGTCTATCATCTCCTATAAGCTTTAAACTCCATGAGAGCCTGAGACTGTCCTGTTTACTCCTGTATTCTCAGTGGTCAACAAAGTGGTACATGATAGGCACTCAATAAATATTTGTAGAAGTAATAAATGAATGAGCGTGTATTTGATAAGTTTTTTCCTTATAGAAAAGAAAATTAAAAATCAGCAAAGTCTGATATCTAGGAAATAGAGTCAGAAGGCAGAGTAATAAAAAAGAATGAAAAGGCTTCTCTGGTGGCGCAGTGGTTAAGAATCCACCTGCCAATGTAGGGGACACAGGTTTGAGCCCTGGTCTGGGAAGATCCCACATGCTGCAGAGCAACTAAGCCCGTGTGCCACAACTACTGAGGCTGAGCTCTAGAGCCCATGAGCCACAACTACTGAAGCCCATGCGCCTAGAGCCCATGCTCCATAACAGGAGAAGCCACCGCAGTGAGAGGCCCTCGCACCGCAATAAAGAGTAGCCCCCGCTCGCCGCAACTAGAGAAAGCTGGCGTGCAGCAACGAAGACCCGATGCAGCCAAAAATAAATAAATAAAATAAATAAATTTATATATATATAAAAGAATGAAATAATGCCATTTGCAGCAGCATGGATGGACCTAGAGATTATCATACTAAGTAAGTCATACAGAGAAAGACAAATATTATAGATGTCATTTATCTGTGGAATCTAAAAAAAATGATACAAACGAACTCATTTACAAAACAGAAACAGACTCACAGACATAGAAAACAAACTTATGGTTACCAAAAGGGAAAGGTGGGGGGAGGGATAAATTAGGAATTGGCATTAACATATACACACTACTATATATAAAATAGATAAACAACAAGGACCTACTGTATAGCACAGGGAGCTATACTCAATATTTTGTAATAACCTATATGGGAAAAGAATCTGATAAAGATTCTCTCCCTCTCTCTCTCTCTCCATATATATCTATAACTGAATCACTTAGCTGTACACCTGAAACTAACACAACGTTGTAAACCAACTATACTTCAATTAAAAAAAAAAAAAGAATGTGAGTGATGACAACTTAAATGTCCTGAAGCGACTGATAACATACATTATTATGTAAATATACACAATGGATTTCTTTTTCTTCTGTTTTACACATTTTATTGTACTTATATTTAAATTACCATTAAATACTAAGCATAAAAAAATGGCAGAGTGAAATGTGACATATGTATAGAATTTATAGAATTGCATCCTTTACTGTACCCCCCACCAGTACTTCCTTAAACACAAAATAATTTGCCAGATCTTATCAATAGTAGCATCCAATTTTCATATATTCCCCACACATGAGCCATTTTGTTAAAAAAAAAGGTTATAAAAATGTTATTCATCACATTCAGGGCAGTGCTGCTCTTTGCCAGATTTATGGCATCTGAATAACATAGAAAGGAAATCCTCCAAGGCAGAGGTATACTCTTTCCAGGCCCCACTTACTATATTCTAAACATTTTGAACTGAATTTTACATTTTTAAGTGGATCAATTTTTCATTTCAATCCAAAAGTCCCTGCCTGTTTCTGAAATTTGCAACATCTGCTAGGGAAGTGAAGAGTGAAACAATTTTTTAAAGATCAAGTAATGAAAAAAAATCTTTCTTGGATTGTGGATTTTCAGTTTGTTCCACATGAGACTATTTCAGGAAATTATCTTTTAACTGATGCTCATCTTGTTTGTGCAGTAATATTCCCTGATAGGGATGGACTGTAATCTGAGAGATTTTCACAGCGTTAAAATTCTACTCGTCTGTCTTCCAAGGACAATATCCAGGTTTCTAGTTGTTTGCCATCTCAGAAGGATTCTTTACCGATGTGGGAGACCACACCACAGTTTTTCCAGTTTCTAAAATGAGTCATAATTAAGACAAAACTTTTCTTTCCTGTGAACAAACTTTATAAAGGATTACCTAGATAATGCAGTTTTCCAATTGTCGGACATTGGTCAAGAACAGTAATAGGGAAAACTCTAAAAAAATGGGCCAGGTTAGCATGTATCCCCTGATCTGTTCTCCCATCTTCTCCTCTGACCTTGTCTCTCTGTGGGCTGGAAATTCCCACCATTAGTCATTCACTGGCTTAAAGCTCTCACTTTCTCTGCTCAGTTGACACCTTTGAAGTTTGGTGAAAGAAAGATTTCAAGGGCTGAAAGAAGGGCTTAGAGGTCACATCCAGAGACTCCATCCCACCTCGAGTAGAGCATTTATTTTTATTCATTTTGTATGTTGGTAGACCACAAAATATTATGTTTGGAAAAACTGTTCTGCTACTAACTTTTTTGTACAGACTCATTCTAAAATTCGTATGGAAGGATACAAGTTCAAAAATAACTACTATATTTTTGAAAAAAAGAAAGACATGATGGGGGAATTACTCTACCAGGTATGTGATGGTTTATAAGCCATTGTAATTTAAACACTGTGAATTGGCTTGGAAGTAATGAAAAGATCAACAGAATAGAGTAGAGAGTCTAAAAACAGACTCACAAATACAAGAAAAATTGTCATATAAGAGTAAGGACATTAGAAATCCATGAGAAAAGAATAGAATTATTGGGCTTCCCTGGTGGCGCAGTGGTTGAGAGTCTGCCTGCCAATGCAGGGGACACGGGTTCGTGCCCCAGTCCAGGAGGATCCCACATGCCGCGGAGCGGCTGGGCCCGTGAGCCATGGCCGCTGAGCCTGTGCGTCTGGAGCCTGTGCTCCGCGACGGGAGAGGCCACGACAGTGAGAGGCCCGCGTACCACAAAAAAAGAAAAAAAAAAGAATAGAGTTATTTCATAAATGTTTCTGTAACAACTGTCCACCCAAATGGAAAACACAGTTAACATCTCTACATCTATGGGAAATTGTGATTAAAACAAACTAAAGCAATTTCTTTACTGAAAAATGTCTCAGAGATATTGAATATGCTAAGGCGAATTGTTAATTTCCAGAAAGGAGGATTCCTTAACATATTTAATAAACAAACAGTTCTTAGAGTTTTTCTCAGAGTACAGCTTGGGAAAGGTAGAATAAAAGATTCACTGGATAAAAGGATCCAGTTTTATGTGTCGTGTACATGCCCACAGTGCACAGCATACTTTGGGAACAGATAAAGTGTTTAATGAATGCCAGTTGCTCGATTTTTGTGTGATATTACTTAGCTCTTTGCATATCAGTGGGCCAAGATGGGGACATGCTGTCTCTCTGTCTAAAAATAAGTCCATGGCCTTAAGTTTCCTCAAATTAAGAATGTCTGGGATAAGTCCTGGCTAGAGTATGGACCAGCTAGAACAATCAAACACTGAGGCCAGGAAAGCAAAATGGTGCAGCCACTTCAGAAAACAGTTTGGCAGCATCTTAAAAACATGCACTTAACATCTGACCCAACAATCCCAGTCCTAGACATTTAACCAAGAGAAATAAAAATTTATGTCCCCACAAAGACCAAATTGGAAACAAGCAAAATGTCCCTTAGCTGGTAAATGTTTAAATAAACTGTGATAGGGGCTTCCCTGGTGGCGCAGTGGTTGAGAGTCCACCTGCCGATGCAGGGGACACGAGTTCGTGCCCCGGTCCAGGAAGATCCCACATGCCGCGGAGTGGCTGGGCCCGTGAGCCATGGCCGCTGAGCCTGCGCATCCGGAGCCTGTGCTCCGCAACGGGACAGGCCACAACAGTGAGAGGCCCGCGTACCGCATAAAAAACCAAACAAACTGTGATACATTCATACAATGCAATACTACTCAGCACTGAAAAGGAATTTGGTACACAACTATTGATATGCAACTACATGGGTGAATCTCAAATGCACGATGCTAAGTGAAAGAAGCCTGATGCAAAAGGCTCCGTACTGTCTGATTTCATTTATACAACATTCTATACAATAAGACTATAAGGCCAGAAAACAGACCAATGGCTGCCAGGACTGAAGGTGGGGGAAGGAACTGATTACAAAGGAACACAGGGGAATTTTAGGGTGATGAAACGTTCTATTAATAAATTGTGGTTATAGTTAAATGGCTACGCATTTGTCAACACTTTGGAAACTATGCACGTAGGAGAACTTTATAGTATGTAAATTATAACTAATTTTTTTTTTTTTTTGGTACTTAGATAATAGCTGCAAGTCTATGAGTCCTTGAAAGACTGTGAGCTCCTTGAAGACAGGGATTGTGACCACACAGTCTTGACCTGGTCTTGGTACACTGTAAATACTCAAGAAATGCTTTTTAATAAATATTGAATGAAAAGGACTCCCGGGGAGTCTGATTCTGATTATGCTTTTGTTAAGAGGTTGCATGAGAGGAGAGACTGATTGTTGGGGGCAGAGCTGGGCTCTGGTGAAAGAGCTCATTGAAGAGGAGGAGGGTGTACTCTGGGCCACGTCTTGGAAAACCTGGTGGCAGAGGGTAAATGTGCAGCCTTCCAGGTTGCATTGCTAAGTTTCATCTCTTATCATGAGCTTTTTTTGGAGAACTCTTGGAAGGGAGCTACTTGATTTGGATCCAGTTGGAATGACTAACTGGGGATGGGCTGCAACACGGCACATTTCCAACTGTGTTTCTTAGGCTTGAAACTGTTCCCAGAAGCAAAGATGATGAAGGCTTCATTTGTTAAGCATGAAAATAAAAACACTTTATAAAGGGTTTTAAGGAAAATCTTTTCTTCCCTTCTATACTTATCTCCCCCTACTGTTGGCCCATCCCTGAATTTTAATCTTTTTTGGGAAAGAGCAATGTTCCTTCTAACTATTTTTCTTAAATTAGACTAACAGTGGAAGCATTGAATCTATTTTATTTGATGCATTTTATAAGGTTTTAATAGTTATAATTACAGTTACACTGTTCAACATCCTCAACACCCTAGTCCTTTAGGTGGCCTAAGGGGAATAGGTCTCATAAGGATGTATAATAACATAATGAACACTTGTAAAGTCAGAGTTTTATACTCTTTGTATCTGATGACTAACACCCTGAATCCAGGAAGCACAGATTCTGACCTCCACCTCCATGGTCTTTTTTTGCTTCTAAAACAGCACAGTCAGCCAGCTAGGGCAGTTGGTCAAATACTTTGATGTGTGTGTGTGTGTGTTTGTATGTAATTTCTTCCGGTTTAAAACTTTGATAAAAACATTTGTTATTTACTAAACCATTTAATTAAAAGTGACTCCATCAGCTACTGTAAACCTCCTTCTCATTTAATGCAAAAAAGCTTTGTTGTAATAGAAAAGTAATAAGAGGAGTCCTGAATAATTCAAGTTCAATGACTTCAAGTTCTGCCCAGAATTTCTTATCCCCAAATTATTTTTGATACTTTATTGAGTATTCATAATAGTATAGGCATAATGATAATGAGAAATTTTAAAGACATAGTCTAAGGAAACAATAGGTGCTATTCCTCAGCACCCGCCTCAGACCATCCATCATGAATTTGAGGTCAGATGTTTGTCTAGTTGGCATACCAGGGGATCAGAGTCTTTGGTTTGATCATATAGGGCCAGTTAGTTTTGCCCTGGACCCCGATCAATCTAACCACATGGCTTTCAATATATGCTCTGGGTCACAAGAGAACTGTATAGGGCTATCTGGGAGGTTCACTTTAAAAGCTTAAAAGGATCCTCTGCTTTTTCAAATGACCTCTCCTCATAGGCAAAGGGGCTGAACTTAAGAACAGACTCATATCATCACTGTGTATGAAAAGGTACCATACGGAAAGCTACCTAGAGGAAGTGGAGTTGGAATTTAACTACTAAAGAAGGAAAAGCATTTGCATAACTGTCACAAAGAAAAAAAATACTGGAATCTTGATTTGTGTGCTAGCCTGTAAGGAGGCAATCAAGATAAGAGCAAAATAGGCCAAGAAAAGGTAGGCTGACTATCATCAGTGGGAGGTATGTGAAAAAATAAACAGAACTAGACTGGAAGAAAGCTACTGGAAGACAAGTATAATTAACTCAGATTTTAAAATTTGATATAGAATATCTAAATAAAGAAGCATGTGTTTTAGGCACACCCATTATTTTCTTTTTTTTTTTTTTTTTGTGGTACGCGGGCCTCTCACTGTTGGGGCCTCTCCCGTTGCGGAGCACAGGCTCCGGACGCGCAGGCCCAGCGGCCATGGGTCACGGGCCCAGCCGCTCCGCGGCATGTGGGATCCTCCCGGACCGGGGCACGAACCCGTGTCCCCTGCATCGGCAGGCGGACTCTCAACCACTGCGCCACCAGGGAAGCCCCATTATTTTCTTATAACACTCTCTTTTGGAACAGTTTCCTCTGCTTAGGTCAATCAAATTCCTGTATTTTTTCTTTTCTTTCTTTTTTTTTTTTAAGACTGTGCATTCTATGGAAGACAGGCAGGCTGAGTTTGTCCATTGTTGGCTCCTGGACCTGTGAGGTTGTGTGGCCTGAGAACTGGCATTATGCTAAGCCAAAGCTCTTGCAGGCTCAAGTACTGGGGCAAAAGAAATTAAGAACTTGGGAGAGGGAAGAAGGAAAAGAGATGGTGAGATCTCAAAGAGAGAAATACGGAGATGGCTGCTGTTACTTTCTCATTTTCTTGAATCTCAGTATCCTCCCAATACTGGGTTCTCTAAGACACCACAGTATCCATCCAGAAAATCTTTTATTCAAGAGAGGTTGAGGAGATTTCTGTTCCCTGAAATCAAACACTGTCTCACACACAGAGATGAGAGGGAGACAGACAACCTTGGAATCAGGTGACCTGGGTTGTAGTCTTGGCTCCAACCATGTGACTTTGAGCAAGTTACATAATCTCTCTGGTCTGTGGGGGGTTCGGCATCTGAGAACTAAGGATTATAATATGTATTTCTCAGTGAGACTACAGGGATTAAACACGAAAAATGTCTCAAAGTGTACCTGGCATACAATGGACCTTCAAAAAAATGGAACCTGTGAAAAAAATAATGAATGGGTATAGTGACTTTTTTACTTCACCACAATGTGATGTTTAAATGGAATTTTGAGGAAAATACAGCTACTTCTTTGAGGTGCTGCACATGCAGTTCTATTGTAAAGTAGGCAGGTGACAAACATAAAAAATCCCTCATCTAATGAGTGGCTTAAGCCCGTCAGAATGATATCAAATACAGTTAGACAATCACAAAAAGCTGGGCTTAAGATAATCCTATCTACAGGATGGGGCCATCAAAACAAGATGGTATGCCCGAGGTTTTAAGTGGGGCCGGAACAGCCCTTTCAGTTCACTCTGGAGAGCTTTACTCCTCTCACAACCAGGAGTGATTTACCATTCATTCGTCTTAAATGCTTTTAGCACTATTATGTGCAGGAATTTTGTGGTAAAGAACACACAATAACCATCTGACTCACAGCCCCTGGGACTGACTTGGTCACCACTGCAGTCACAGTTATAGTGAGGGGTAAGAAAGTGCCACATACAGAAGGCAAGATGTTAAGTATATACAACAGGATGGTAAACGGGGGTATACTGTGACATTGGGTTTAGTTTTATCTCTTTCTTATAATACTAAATGATAATGATAGGGCTGATGGTTAGGGAAATTAGATCTCAAGATTTGAAAAGACAGCTAATACTATGTAATAACTGTCAATGGAAAGTAACCTTTAAAAGTTGTAAAAAAAAAAGAATTCTTGGTTAAAAAAAGATTTGAAAATATGTTGAATCACATAACTATTTAAAATTAGAGATGGAAGACCTTCAAGATGGCGGAGGAGTAAGAAGTGGACATCACGTTCCTCCCCACAAATACATCAAAAATACATCTACATGTGGAACAACTCCTACAGAACACCTACTGAACGCTGGCAGAAGACCTCAGACTTCCTAAAAGATAAGAAACTCTCCATGTACCTGGGTAGGGCAAAAGAAAAAAGAATAAACAGAGACAAAAGAATAGGGACGGACCCTGCACCAGTGGGACGGAGCTGTGAAGGAGAAAAGGTTTCCACACGCTAGGAAGCCCCTTCACTGGTGGAGATGGGGGTGGGTGGGCGGGTGGGTGAAGCTTCAGAGCCACGGAGGAGAGTGTAGCAACAGGGGTGCAGAGGGCAAAGCGGAGAGATTTCCTCACAGAGGATTGGTGCCAACCAGCACTCACCATCCTGAGAGGCTTGTCTGCTCATCTGCAGGGATGGGTGGGGGCTGGGAGCTGAGGCTCCGGCTTCAGAGGTCAGATCCCGGGGAGAGGACTGGGTTTGGCTGCGTGAAAACAGCCTGAAGAGGGCTAGTGTGCCACAGCTAACCGGGAGGGAATCCTCAAAAAAGTCTGGAACAACCTGAGTTAAGAGACCATTGTTTCGGGGTGTGTGGAGAGAGGGGATTCAGAGCACTGCCCAAATGAGCTTAAGAGACAGGTGCAAGCTGCGGCTATCAACGCGGACCCCAGAGATGGGCATGAAACGCTAAGGCTGCTGCTGCAGCCACCAAGAATCCTGTGTGCAAACATAGGTCACTATCCACACCTTCCCTCCTGGGAGACTGCAGCCTGCCACTGCCACGACATGCCTCAGGCTGTTGCAATGTCATGCTGGCCTCTACCGCCGCAGGCTTGCCCCGCATTCCATACTCCTCTCACCCCTGGCCTGAGTGAGCCAGAGCCCCTGAATCAGCTGCTCCTTTAACCTCCTCCTGTCTGGGCAAAGAACAGATGCCAGGGGGCAACCTACACGCAGAGGCAGGGCCAAATCCAAAGCTGAACCTCAAGAGCTGTGCGAACAAAGAAGAGAGAGGGAAATCTCTCTCAGCAGCCTCAGGAGCAGAGGATTAAATCTCCACAATCAACTTGATGTACCCTGCATCTGTGGAATACCTGAATGGACAATGAATCATCCCAAAATTGAAGCGGTGGACTTTGGGAGCACCTATAGACTTGGGGTTTGCTGTATGTGACTGACTAGTTTCTGATTTATATGTTTATCCTAGTTTAGTTTTTAGCACTTGTTATCATTGGTGGATTTGTTTATTGGTTTGGTGGCTCTCTTCTTTTTTTTTTTTATTACTTAAAATTTTTTTTATTTTAAAAATATACTTTAATTTTTTAAATTTTAATAACTTTATTTTATTTTATTTTTTCCTTCATTCTTTTTTCCCCTCCCTTTTCTTCTGAGCCATGTGGCTGATAGGGTCTTGGTGATTCAGCTGGGTGTCAGACCTGAGCCTCTGACGTGGGAGAGCTAAGTTCAGGACATTGGAACATCAGAGACCTCCTGGCCCCATGTAATATCAATTGGTGAGAGTTCTCCCAGAGACCTCCATTAAGACTCAGCTCCACTCAATGACCCAATGCTAAGACCCAGCTCCACTCAATGACCAGCAAGCTCCAGTGCTGGACACCCTATGCCAAACAACTAGCAAGACAAGAACACAACACCACCCATTAGCAGAGAGGCTGCCTAAAATCATACTAAGTTTACAGACACCCCAAAACACACCACCAGATGCGGCTCTGCCCACCAGAATGACAAGATCTAGCCTCATCCACCAGAACACAGGCACCAGTCCCCTCCACCAGGAAGCCTACACAAGCCACTGAACCAACCTTATCCACTGGGGGCAGACACCAAAAACAACGAGAACTATGAACCTGCAGTCTGCAAAAAGGAGATCTCAAACACAGTAAGTTAAGTAAAATGAGAAGAAAGAGAAATATGCAGCAGATGAAGGAGCAAGGTAAAAACCCACGAGACCAAACAAATGAAGAGGAAATAGGCAGTCTACCTGAAAAAGAATTCAGAGTAATGATAGTAAAGATGATCCAAAATCTTGGAAATAAAATGGAGAAAATACAAGAAACATTTAACAAGGACCCAGAAGAACTAAAGAGCGAACAAACAATGATGAACAGCACAGTAAATGAAATTAAAAATTCTCTAGAAGGACTCAAGAGCAGAATAACAAAGAATGGGTAAGTGACCTGGAAGATAAAATAGTGGAAATAACTACCACAGAGCAAAATAAAGAAATAAGAGACAAAGAAGGACACTACATAATGATCAAGGGATCAATCCAAGAAGAAGATATAACAATTGTAAACATTTATGCACACAACATAGTAGCACCTCAATACATAAGGCAAATGCTAACAGCCTTAAAAGGGGAAATCGAGAGTAACACAATTATAGTAGGGGATTTTTAACACCCCACTTTCACCAGTGGACAGATCAACCAAAATGAATCTAAATAAGGAAATACAAGCTTTAAATGACACATTAAACAAGATGGACATAATTCATATTCATAGGATATTCTATCCAAAAACAATAGGATACACTTTCTTCTCAAGTGCTCATGGAACATTCTCCAGGATAGATCATATCTTGGGTCACAAATAAAGCCTTGGTAAATTTAAGAAAATTGAAATTGTATCAAATATCTTTTCCGACAACAATGCTATGAAACTAGATATCAATTATAGGAAAAAACTGTAAAAAATACGAACACATGGAACTAAACAATACAATTCTAAATAACCAGGAGATCAGTGACAAAATCAAAGAGGAAATCAAAAAATACCTAGAAACGAATGACAATGAAAACACGATGGCCCCAAACCTATGGGATGCAGCAAAAGCAGTTCTAAGAGGGAAGTTTACAGCAATACAATCCTACCTCAAGTAACAAGAAAAATCTCAAATAAACAACCTAACATTACACCTAAAGCAATTAGAGAAAGAAGAACAAAAAACCCCCAAAGTTAGCAGAAGGAAAGAAACCATAAAGATCAGATCAGAAATGAAGGAAATGATAGCAAAGGTCAATAAAACTAAAAGCTGGGTCTTTGAGAAGATAAACAAAATTGATAAAGTATTAGCTAAAACAAAATTGATAAAGCATTAGGCATACTCATCAAGAAAAAAAGGGAGAAGACTCAAATCAACATAATTAGAAATGAAAAAGGAGAAGTAACAACTGACACTACAAACTATAAAGAATCATGAGTGATTACTACAAGGAAATATATGCCAATAAATGCACAACCTGGAAGAAATGGACAATTCTTAGAAAAGCACAAACTTCTGAGTCTGAACCAGGAAGAAATAGAAAATATAAACAGACCAATCACAAGCACTGAAATTGAAACTGTGATTAAAAATATTCCAACAAACAAAAGCCCAGGACCAGATGTCTTCACAGGCGAATTCTATTAAACATTTAGAGAAGAGCTAACACCTATCCTTCTCAAATTCTTCTAAAATAGAGCAGAGGGAGGAACACTCCCAAACTCATTCTACGAGGCCACAATCACCCTGATACCAAAGCCAAGCAAATATGTTACAAAAAAGGAAAACTACAGGCCAATATCACTGATGAACATAGGTGCAAAAATCCTCAACAAAATACTAGCAAACAGAATCCAACAGCACATTAAAAGGATGATACAACATGATCAAGTGGGATTTATCCCAGGAATGCAAGGATTCTTCAATACACACAAATAAATCTATGTGATACACCGTGTTAACAAATTGAATGATAAAAACCATATGATAATCTCAATAGATGCAGAAAAAGCTTTCAACAAAATTCAACACCATTTATGATAAAAACTCTCTAGAAAGTAGGCATAGAGGGAACTTATCTCAACATAATAAAGGCCATATATGACAAACCCACAGCCAGCATCATTCTCAATGGTGAAAAACTGAAACTGTTTCTCCTAAGATCAGGAACAAGACAAGTTTGCCCACTCTCACCACTATTATTCAACATAGTTTTAGAAGTTTTAGCCACAGAAATCAGAGTAGAAAAAGAAAAAAAAGGAATCCAAATCAGTAAAGAAGAAGTAAAACTGTCACTGTTTGCAGATGACATGATGTTATACATAGAGAATCCTAAAGATGCTACCAGAAAACTACTAGAGCTAATCAATGTATTTGGTAAAGTAGCAGGATACAAAATTAATGCACAGAATCTCTTGCATTCTTATACACTAATGATGAAAAATATGAAAGAGAAATTAAGGAAACACTCCCATTGACCACAGCAACATAAAGAATAAAATACCTAGGAATAAACCTACCTAAGGAGACAAAAGACCTGTATGCAGAAAACTATAAGACACTGATGAAAAAAAATTAAAGATGATACAAACAGATGGAGAGATATACCATGTTCTTAGACTGGAAGAATCAACATTGTGAAAATGACTATACTACCCAAAGTCATCTACAGATTCAGTGCAATCCCTATCAAGCTACCAATTGCATTTTTCACCAAACTAAAACAAAAAGTCTTACAATTTGTATGGAAACACAAAAGACCCCAAATAGGCAAAGCAATCTTGAGAAACAAAAACGGAGCTGGAGAAATCAGGCTCCTGGATTTCAGACTATACTACAAAGCTACAGTAATCAAGACAGTATGGTACTGCACAAAAACAGAAATATAGACAAATGGAACAGGATAGAAAGCCCAGAGATAACTGCCCACACATACAGTCATCTTATCTTTGACAAAGGAGGCAAGAATATACAATGGAGAAAAGACAGCCTCTTCAATAGGTGGTGCTTGGAAAACTGCACAGCTACATCTAAAGGAATGAAAATAGAACACTCTCTAACACCATACATAAAAATAAACTCAAGGGCTTCCCTGGTGGCACAGTGGTTGAGAGTCCGCCTGCTGATGCAGGGGACACGGGTTCGTGCCCCGGTACGGGAAGATCCCACATGCTGCGGAGTGGCTGGGCCTGTGAGCCATGGCCGCTGAGCCTGCGCGTCTGGAGCCTGTGCTCTGCAACGGGAAAGTCCACAACAGTGAGAGGCCCACGTACCGCAAAACAAACAAACAAACAAAAACACCTCAAAATGGATTAAAGACCTAATTGCAAGGACAGACATTATAAAACTCTTAGAGGAAAACATAGGCTGAGCACTCTATGACATAAATCACAGCAAGATCCTTTTTGACCCACCTCCTAGAGAAGTGGAAATAAAAACAAAAATATTTAGGTCCCCAAATGGGACCTAATGAAACTTGAGAGCTTTTGTACGGCAAGGAAACCATAAACAAGACAAAAAGACAACCTTCAGAATGGGAGAAAATATTTGCAAAGGAAGCAACTTATAAAGGATTAATCTCCAAAATATACAAGCAGCTAATGCAGCTCAATATCAAAAAAACAAACAACGCTATCCAAAAATGAGCAGAAGACCTAAACAGACATTTATCCAAAGAAGATATATGGATTGCCAACAAACACATGAAAAGATGCTCAACATCACTAATCATTAGCAAAATGCAAATCAAAGCTACAATGAGGTATCACCTCACACCAGTCAGAATGGTCATCATCAAAGAATTTAGAAACCATAAATGCTGGAGAGGGTGTGGAGAAAAGGGAAACCTCTTGCACTGTTGGTGGGCATGTAAATTGATACAGCCACTATGGAGAACAGTATGGAGGTGCCTTAAAAAATTAAAAATAGAACTACCATAGGACCGAGCAATCCCACTCCTGGGCATATACCCTGAGAAAACCATAATTCAAAAAGAGTCATGTACCAAAATGTTCATTGCAGCTCTATTTACAATAGCCTGGAGATGGAAACAACCTAAGTGTCCATCATCGGATGAATGGATAAAGAAGATACGGCACATATATACAATGGAATATTACTCAGCCATGAAAAGAAATGAAATTGAGTTATTTGTAGTGAGGTGGATGGACCTAGAGTCTGTCATACAGAGTGAAGTAAGTCAGAAAGAGAAAAACAAATACCGTATGCTAACACATATATATGGAATCTAAAAAAAAGAAAAAAAAGTTCTGAAGAACCTGGGGGCAGGACAGGAATAAAGATGTAGATGTAGAGAATGGACTTGAGGACTTGAGGACTTGAGGGATGGGGAAGGGTAAGCTGAGATGAAGTGAGAAGCTCATAACTAGTGGGAAGCAGCTGCATGGCACAGGGAGATCAGCTCGTGCTTTGTGAACACCTAGAGGGGTGGGATATGGAGGGTGGGAGGGAGATACAAGAGGGAGGGGATATGGTCATATAAGTATATGTATAGCTGATTCATTTTGTTATACAGCAGAAACTAACACAGCAATGTAAAGCAATTATAGTCCAATAAAGATGTTAAAAAAACCAAAATAAAATTAGAGATTTAAGTAAGCAGTTCCATTGTAAATATATCTCTGGAGTCAAGATTCTTATGATGCAAAACACTGAAAATGGTTAACCCCCAAAAATGTTTTACTGTCCCGAATTCTCTAGGAATAACCGTCCATTTCTAACATCCAGGTGTGCTGCTGCCTAGTTAACCAAGGTAAAACACCTTTCATGATACTGACAAAAACAGAGTTTTCTCCCTCTAGCCTCCATTCCCAGTTCAGAGGTCCAGAATCCTAGACATGGAGCATCATCTTAGATATATGAAAGCGGAGCAGATAATTTGAAACTGATCCATCTTGGAAATTTTATCTGAGGCTGAGAACACCGCCTAGGTTGTTCCCGTGCTGTACTTGTCAGCCAGTGGCCCTGGGCTCTGGCCAGGGCTCAATTTCTGCCCAATCACCAGATGCATTCTGGGATATTTCTGGCCACAAGCAAAACTTTGGCCTGTTTTTCTTCCCAGCAACGAATACCCCAGAAAACTCTTTGGCTTTGCAGTTTCCCTGCTGCCTTTAAACCTGTAAAACTATATGCCACACCCACCATAAAATAAGAATAAATGCTCTTTTCTCCTGTTCAAATTTACCAGTGGCTATGAGATCTTTGGCTAAACTTGTCCAAGAGTCTAGGTCCTCCCTCTTTCTCATACACATAGGCAGGCAGTTTGAGACAAACACACTCAGACACAGTTGTAAGACAGCTACAACTTTATTTGACAGCTGTTTGCAAATTTAGCCTTGTTACTGAAGCATGTATCTTCAGCTGGCTGGTGACCATGGAAAACCAATAAATACTTAAAGAGGGAGCAATTGGGAGCAAAGAAACATAGATTGATATTAGAACTTCTGAGTTTTAAGGCTGTCACCAGTCATCTAGTGCAGCTTACAGAGGACATGCAAAGGGAGAGAGACCAAAAATACATAGACGTTCAGAAGCAGCAATTCTCTGGATGTTTTATTTCAGAGGGAGCTGTATTCAAAGGCTGCTCATCCATGGATCCTGTTTGTATGTTACCATCTAGAACTTTTCTTTCATTGGGCATTCTGAGATTTGTTTCTATTTTCTTGACTGCTATTTGTTTATTTCTGGCTTACGAACCAGTCCCTTGATATTTTAGCTTCTAATCCTGGCGGTGACCAAGTATCCCAAGAGACATCTTTGTTAACAGTGTGAAGATCACTAGATATAGATTAAAATTAGGTAGGGTGGGGCTGTGAAGATATATACTCTATTACACAGGAAAGAGAATGTTGAAAATCTATGTTCTATCAAATAGAATAATATTGTAATATTCCGGTGTTCATATCTTATCTGGAAAATTATGAAACAGAGTCAGGTGAATATTAGGAATTTAATAAATATGTACCTAATATAAAAATAAAGGAATCTGAGATAATATATTCCAAACTGAATTCTAGTGTTTTGTGCATTATGAATGTTTGCTCCACAGGGAAAACATATGTTAGAAAATAATGAATTAGGTGTTTTGCTTTGTTTTGTTTCTTAGTGTGAGACAGCAACACCTATATTATATTTGTATACATTATGAATATTCTTTATTTCTTATACTTATTTGGCCACAGAACCATGCGTGTGTGGTATAACAGATTTTGCATAATTCAGTTTGGGATATATTCTATTTAACACATTTTAGGAATGCTTATTTAAGTAAAAATGTGAAATGGATTAATAAATGACAAAATCTTGAATAAATTCAATCACTCAGAACTTTCTGCGTCCAAAACGGTGTGCTAGGCATACAAACCCTATCCCAAGGAATACACATACAAGACTCATACAGAAGCCTGCTCTTACTGTAGGGCATTTGCACTTGCTGTTACCTCTTCCTGGAATGTTCTTCCTCATAGTTCACTTGCTTACTTCATCTGCGTCTCTCCTCCAGTGTTGTTGATATAGAGAAGTCTTCCTCATAACTTATCTAAAATAGCACCCCATCACTCTCCAACTCTTTATCTTGCTTAATTGCTTTCAAAGCACCCCAAATAATTTTACATATGTATTTATTTATTAGTTTATTGTCTATCTACGCTACTGGAATATAGCCCCACGAAAGACATTGTTTTTCAACCTTGTATTTTCCAGGACTTAAAATAGTATCCAGGGGCTTCCCTAGTGGTGCAGTGGTTGAGAATCTGCCTGCTAATGCAGGGGACATGGGTTCGAGCCCTGGTCTGGGAGGATCCCACATGCCGCGGAGCAACTAGGCCCGTGAGCCACAACTACTGAGCCTGTGCGTCTGGAGCCTGTGCTTTGCAACGAGAGGCCACGATAGTGAGAGGCCCGCGCACTGCGATGAAGAGTGGCCCCAGCTTGCCACAACTAGAGAAAGCCCTCGCACAGAAACAAAGACCCAACACAGCAAAACTAAATAAATAAACTAATAAACTCTTACCCCCAACATCTTAAAAAAAAAAAAAAGGTTACTGCTAACCACACAAACAGACATCTCAAGTTAAAGATTAAAAAAAAAAAAGTATCCAGCATTTAGTAGATGCTCAATAGATATTTGGCGAATGAATTAATGAATGAGTAAAAACAATTCCAGAAGACTATCACAGAAAGGGTAAAAATAAGAAGCTAAAGGAATTTAGGTTGAGGTTGTTAAGAAAGGCTTTATGGAAAAGATGGCATTTGAACTTGGCTTTGAAGATGGGAAGGTTTCTGACTCAAGGCAAATGATGTAAATAGTCTAGGATAAGAAAAAGGCTTAATTAAAGGTCCAGAAGTAGCCTTAAGAAGTAGCTTGGAGACAGGCATGGGAAAGAGACTATCACAGCCTCGGGGCTAGCAGCCTATCCACCACACTCAGGAAGGAGAAATCACCAAAGCAACACTGGACCTCAACCAGGGTTCCACTTGTATCTCTGAGTCTGGCCTGTTCTATTCACGTTTTCAGATTCCATAGTTCGTTCATTCATTCTGTTACCTGTTATGTGCCAGGCACACTTCAAGGTGATGTAGATATAGCAGTAAGCAAAATGCAGCAAAATCCCTGAGTTCATAGAACTTACGTTCTAATGGGTAAAGAATGTGATGAACATTATAATTGCAGCTTATATTAGAAAGTGGTAAGTATTGTGGAAAAGTGGAGTAAGGGAGATGAGAAGTATCGGGAGAAGAGTTGCATTTAGAAAATTTTATTGATGTATATGATACATATAGAAAAGTACACATATCATTAAGGAACCACTCTCTGAAGTTTTACACACTGAACTAACCCCGTGTACCCAGCATGCAGAACAGAAAACTGAACACTCCCAGCAGCCCAGAAGCACTTCCTGTGCTCTTCTAGTAACCAAGTCCCCAGCCAAAGGTAACCATTATCCTGACTTCAAATAACAGAGCTCAGTGTTGACTGTTTTTGTAATTTTATACAAATGGAATTATATATTAAGTAGTCTTTTTTAACCAGGCTGCTTTTCTGGCAGCATTTACAAGATACATCCATGTTATTGCATATGGTTGTAGGTTAATCATGCATTCTGATTTCTATATGGTATATTCCAGTGTGTGATTATACCACACTTTACCCTTTCAATTGTTCATGGGCATTTGGATATTTTCTACTTGTTGCTTATTGTAAATATCACTGCTATGAACATTCTGATACGTGATTTTTGGTGGGGGTATGTATTTTTAAACAGGTTGATCAGGGTAAGGCTCATTAAGAAGGGGATATTCAAGCAAAGACTTGAAGGATCTCAGGAAGTGAGCCATGGTAATCTGCTGGGAGAGCGGTCTAGTCAGTGAGGACACTCACGAGGCAACACATGGAAACAACCTAAGTGTCCATCAACAGAGGAATGGATAAAGATGTGGTACACATATACAATGGAATACTACTCAGCCATACAAAAGAATGAAACAATGCCATTTGCAGCAACATGGATGGACCTAGAGTTTATCATACTAAGTGAAGTCAGACAGAGAAAGACAAATATCCTATGACATCGTTTACATGTGGAATCTAAAAAACTGATACAAATGAACTTACTGATATTTACAAAACAGATATAGACTCACAGACACAGAAGACAAACTTCGGTTAAGCAAGGGTGGGGAGGGAAGGATAAATTAGGAGTTTGGGGTTAACATATATACACTACTATATATAAAATAAACAAGGGCCTACTGTATAGCACAGGGAACTATATTCAATATCCTGTAATAACCTATAATGGGAAAGAATATGAAAAAAAAAATATATGAATCACTTTGCTGTACATCTGAAACTAACACAACATTGTAACTTAGCTATACTTCAATTAAAAAGAAAAAAGAGTGTGCCTGATGTGTGAGAAACAGAGAGGAAGCCAAGGGAACTGGAGTGAGTGATGAGGGAGCAGAGGTAGAGGATCCATTCTTTTTCCTGAAATGTGTTTCAAATCTATTCTTCCTCCTTTGTTTCCATTGTCTTCTGTCATCTGGGCCCTCCTCTCTTCTCACATGGACTACTACATCAGCCTCCTACACTGACTTTGGATGCCCACTGGTCTTCCACACTGAAGTCAGAATGACCCTTCTAAAACTCATATCTAATCATTCAGGTCACTCCCTTGTTGAAATCTCACTGTGGTTCCTCAATGGATAAAGTTCAAACCTTTAACCTAAAAATTAAAGTCCTTCACCGTTGGCTCCCATCCTACCTTTGTATCTTTAAGTCAGGTTTGTGTCTCTGTGAAACCTTTTCAGAATCAAGCCCTTGCTAATATCATGCTGATTACCAGCCAATTCTTAACATTCCTTAACCCAGGTATCGCCTTTAATTTAGGAAGAGGTCCACTGGGGAACACATGAAAAACACCACCTTTTCTTAGCTCAGCTAACTTATTCTTCTGCTTACCTGTCAACCTAGGGAGGAAGGAGCCATAACAAATACTGATATCGTTTTACAAGCAGAAATACAAAAGATCAGACACATTAGCAAGTGGAATTAGGTTTTAATGAACAAAACAGGTTTCCTCTCACAGAATCAGTGCAATGACTAGAGAGTAATGGATGGGGAGGTCCAAGCAGAAGGTTCAAACCCTCTGCCCAGGAACAGAAAAGTACCTGAAAAGAAGGAGCGGCATGAAGAAGCCTTATAAAAATCCACAAGTGGAAATGAGAGGCAAACTTTGCCACCTGGGTTGTGGAGAAAGAGCTGCAAGGGTTGCCAAATGTACTTTAATGGTCATCGATGGGAAAACCTGGTTTCCCCATATAAAGGGAAAGGATTCCAGAACGTATGCTGCACACAGATGGCAAAGTAATTTGCATTTAACATAAAAATTTTCCCATCAGAGGAAGACCAGAATCAGTGAGAAATCCCTGTTAATTTCCTCTGGTTGAAACAACAACTAAAACAGGGCTTCCCTGGTGGCACAGTGGTTGAGAGTCCGCCTGCCGATGCAGGGGACATAGGTTTGTGCCCCGGTCCGGGAAGATCCCACATGCCACGGAGCTGCTGGGCCCGTGAGCCATGGCCGCTGAGCCTGAGTGTCCGGAGCCTGTTCCCCGCAACGGGAGAGGCCACAACAGTGAGAGGCCCGCGTACTGCAAAAAAAACAAAAAAACAAAAAAACAAGTAAAACAAAATGGGCAAAAAAAAAAAAAAAAAAAAAAAAAAAAAAAAAAAAAAAAGGGGAAAAAAAAAAAAAAAAAAAAAGCAAAACAATGAAATGGGCAATAGAATATCTGGTTGAATAGCTCAACAAAGAAAAAGTATTTTAGGGGGAATTATTATGGACAAGGCACTGTGCTAAGCAATAACGGTATTACAGAGGTGACTAAGGCAGAGCATTTTCTTTCTAGGAACTTCCAGTTGAAAAAGTAGAGAGACACATAAATATCTCTAATAGGAAGAAAACTGAGAGGTGACTTCCAACAGAAGCTCTCAAGGAAAGGGTTCTGTAAGTGATTTTAGTAACTATAGCCCCCTCCCCCTTTTATGGACTTAAAATAAGCAGAGAGAGGTGAGCAGCTATGTTGGTCAGGTGGGTAGGGGGCCAGGGCCTGGGGTTCTCGGAGCAAAGTACTTGGAGCCAGAGAGAAATCCCGGAAATCACACCTTGCATTGCACCAGTATGAAGGCTAACACCAAAGTATAATTTCAAGACAGTTGCTAATCCAGGGGTGATATAAGTAACAGAAACCAAGCTATGGGACCAGAACAGAGTCCAAAAAAAATCCAGGAGCTCAGAAGTGCTGGGGTATCTCGCTGGGCAAGAGGGAGGTATGTCTGGAAGAATTTGGAGATAGAGTATGGATGCTTGCAGCAGTTTTCCATGTGGTTGCACTGATGTCCTAAGATTTTGGAGAATATGGAACAGAATATAAGGCCTATCTGCCATGACGTGTAGGGTGGTTACAAAGGTTTCCTGCCCCCAATTTTTCCCTTCCTGGGCACTGCCTGATGTGATTCTTGAATTTCACCATTCTTCGAGTATTATATGCCTCCCATTCTCTTCCTTCCTTCCTTTTTCATATATTTATTGAATGTATATTATATACCAGGGATTGTCCTGGGCTTCAGAATTTCTATTAAAACATAAATACCCTAGGAAGGGCAAAACATCAAACTTGGCACAGACTAAGTTCTCAATAAATATTTTTTGAACGAATGCATGAGGCCATTGTCAGCTGACATCTTAGAAAAGATTGTGACTGCAAGCCGGGAGGGAGTGACAGGGCAGGTGGCTAAGGGGATGTACAAGCATCTGGTTGCTGAAAAGAGGTGAATCAAGAGGAAAAGAGGCATTTTGGCAAGTTTGTCTGACTGCACAGTTTTTTTTAGAGCTGAATCTGGCTCAGTTCTTTGGAAACAAGAGATGTTAGGAAAAAAAAAACTGTCTAAGTCCTTGAAGATGAGTTTTTTTCCCTTCATCCACTATAATGAGAGGGTCTCTGTTCCAGATGAAAACATCAGAATGACTTTCTGTAAATCAGGGGGTTGGCTGCACCTGTGATTCTCTAGATCCATGAACATCCTCTGGTCAGGACCATTACACACATGGTCATGGAAGTTTTGCCCATTGATGGACCAAGTGGGGTCTTTCTATTTATAAGACTCCTGTGCAACCCCTATCACCACCGGTGGTGACTTCAGGCCCTACCAAAGACACTAGTGAACCCCTTCCCCTCATAAACACTGACCTCAGAGGCTCCACTCTGGTGCCCCCAGACCCTGAGCTCCCAGCCTCTGGCTGCCCTCCTGTAGCCCTTCCCCTTGCCCCTCCCCTCTCAGTGCAGATGGCGCCTTCAGGCCCTCTTCCTGCCCTGCCCTCTGCTTCCCCAGAGGGTGGATCTTAACTTTCCTCCTTGCACCGCCCCCTCCCTTGCTATAGGTACTAAATTATCTATATTTTGTAGAGAGAACTCTATATTTGTAGGGGATGCAGGGGTCCAGGATGCTCTTGTATAAATTACACAGACCATGAAAAAAAAAACAACAAAAAAAGCCTGCAGTTTGCTAAGCCCTGTGCCCAGGATAGAGGGTGAGGGGTGGGAGTGTGGATATGCCCTGAGGAAGGGGAACCTTTTTCTAATATTTCTCAGAGGTGGTTCTTTCTTTGGAGGTATTCTATTGGTCCGGCAGATATAATGGGTCACCAACATTGAGCAAAGTCAGTTTGATATAGGTTCTATATCAACTGTTGGATGCAGAACCAAAAGGCATACCAGACCTGCAGATTGCAGAACCCTGTCTCTAATGTTGGTACAAAGGGACTTGCGGGAGAGTGTGGTGCTTGCATACCATGGAAAAGAGAACAGGACTAGGGCTGAAGATCCCTGGGTGAACCCTCGTCCCGCCACCCCATCCCTGTATGACAGTGGGGAGGTCATCTCTTAGCCTGAACTTCTCCATCTGTGAGATGAAGGGTGTGGATTAGGGAATCTCTGAGGTCCCTTCAGATTTCTATGACCCTCTTATAACGCCATCAGAGATTAAGGCCTTTACCCTTTCAACATTGCTTTCTTGCCATTAATAACCAGTTTCAAAAAAGATGCCCACCAATTTGCACTCTAGGTCTTGTGGTAGGAATAAATTGGTATCAGAGTTGTCCAACTATACTCGAAGATAGAATGAGAGAATTTACTTTCGTGATTATTTTGGAAAGTAAGCCAAGGACTGAAAGTGCTAATCGAAAGCTATCACACAAGGAGAAAATGAGAAAAGAATTTGGTGGGTATTGGTAAGTCTCTTTTGGGCTGATCAAAAAATCTTTGATTCAGTCTATTCTTAATTTATGCAGTGGGTCACAGAGGGAACCGGAATTCACCAAATGGAAGGAATATTTTGTCCCTCCTATAACAGAGTTAAACGGAAAATGCCCTCCAAATGGGTAAAACTCCCTTATAGAACCTAGAAGATAAATCAAGACAGACACCGGTGACCTAAAGAAACATTTGGTTGCTTAAGTGATGTAATGATGGGAATTTTTCCCTTTTAACCTTTTGCTGCCCCTCTCTATTTTTTCCTCCCAGTCAGCAGACTTCTGCTTTTCTCCATTTCTGTTATTGTTTTTGGTTTTGCCCTTGGCTTTCTCTTTTCCTAGGTCTTATTTCTGAACGAAAGGCTGTTAAACCACAGAATTTACTTTCGAAAGAACTGATCTATTTCCTTCTTCTTCTCCTTCTTTGCTTGCCCCCTGCCATGCCAGCAGGCAGCGCTGCTCGGTAAGAGAAGCTGGCAGGAGTAGGGTCTGGAGTTGGGGAAGGAGGAGGAAGAGGGAAGGGGGCAGGCAGGGGGCAGGGGAGGGGAGTCTGAGCAGTGCAGGTGAGGCAGAGGCAGAGCTAATGAGAAGCATATGCCGCCAACCATTTTAAAGGCTGGCTTGAGCCAAGGGAAGTGATGAATTGCAAGAATGTGTTGTGTTCATAGCCGGGGAGCTGGCAGAGATAGCCTAGCTAGAGGACTAGGAGGGAAGAGTGTTTTTTTTTTTTTTTAAAAGAACTCAGGCTTAAAAATACATTTCTCTTTGTCAGCAAAATGTTCTAGTTTCAAAACTATGAATGGTAGCCTACCTCTGTCAGCCTAATGCATTTCTTTTTCACCTCAAATTTTGTAAGATACAACTACCTTCAAACTAAAAGACAAATGTCTCTAATAAATGAACTTACATGATAGTGCAACTCTAAGCTGCTTAGAACAGTTTTAATACACAGGATAATCTCAGCCCCTGGATTTGCATAAGCAAACTCCATTTATATCAGAGGTCCCTAGGGAAGACAGGTAGAATCTGAACACAGGTCCAGGAAGACTTGCTCTTTCCTTCCCTTTTCCTTCCTCCTTCCTTCCCTCCCACAATTATTTGTAAAGTATCTTCTAAGTGCCAGAGTCTCTTTAAGGAATGAGATGGTGGAGAAATGGAATCTAGATCATCATCTCCAACATCTATGCCCTTCACATTTGCTGGGTTGATTGTAGAGGCTGTACTTCAGAGGCCTATAGAGTAAAGCTCCCTTTAAACGTTTAGTCTCCAGAATCATAGCCCTTACTTTCCAACAATACATTTGTTAGGTTTTACTCTGGAGAAAGAACTCAGCCCAAGCTCAGGTCAGAACCTTATGAAAGGAAAAATGAATGTTTCCATTGAAGGTTTCAATAGATATGTACCAAATGTTGCCTTTGGTACCTTCTACCTTCCTTTTCACGTCTTTCTTCTAGTTTACAGTGCTGTCCCTGGCTATTCAGTTCTCAACTAAGTGACAGAAATGCAGCGTCCACACAGTTATCATTCACTCCTGTTTCCCCTGGTGCCTGGCATAGGGCTGGCACTTAATGGCTAATCAAATAGCTGTTGAATGAATACATGAATGCCTTTCCCCCAAATGCCCCTGTTCAAAATTTCCTTTCAGTTTCTTGCTACTCAGCCAATCCACTTCCCAATCCAAACTCCAACAAGTTTTATCTCAAATCCTGGCTCTGGCATTGTGTCGTAAGAAACCTTGAGCAAATCATCTCATCCTCACCTTTCAATGGGATTAATTAAACTTACTTTACAGGTATGCTTTGAAGATTCGCTAGATAACTGATAACTTAAATAAAACTCCTAGCTCACCTCTCAGCTTATAGTAAAGTTTCAATAGATACTGATTACCTCTTCTTCCATTCATTCCTTCTGATTTCTAAAAGTATAGAAAAAAACTGGTCAAAGGAAGTCATGCTAAGGTATAGGTTTAGTCTTCAACGGTCTATAGTAAAAAATATGGAAGTGGTGGCTGGTATAGTTTTGAGAGGCTGGGACCTCTCAGAGTCTCTATCTACTCTGTGCTACTTCCATTCTCCTCGTTCTATTTGGACAGTCAGTATCCACTCTAGCTACCCCAGCAAGCCAGAGCAGGTGTCAAAAAAGGTGTCTCACTTTTGAAAGGTTGCTAACCCTCCATATACAGCATATTTTCTAACCTTTATTTAATGGGTGAGCAGGTTAATAGAAAGCAAAGAAATCTGGATTAAGAAATAAGATTGTTTAAGAATCAAAAGGCATTATAAGACTACATGATTAAGGAAACACTGTGAATAAATAAATGTTCATTCTCTGTTTGATGTCCCCAATAAATAAAGTTCAGGAGGATGAAACCATTCTGATAAACTCCATCCTGTATTTCCTATGAAACTAATCTTTCATACTCCAATTTAATTCAGACAGGATGGAAATGATGTTAACTAAAAAAATTTTTTTTACACATGGAGGTCATTTTATTCACGCAACTATTTTCTAAGAGAACGTCTTAAGAGGGGTTGAAGGAAATAAAGTGAATTATAAAGTTTTATTACATTTACCTTCACTGAAAAATTATATGATTGAATGGATCTCTTCAAGTTTCCTAAAGCAAAAATTATTTTATCTGACAGAACAAAAGTCTTTCATTTTTTCCTTCTCTTAGATTGGCATGATCTACAAGAAAACACACATTTATGGGTTCAAAATGCCGACATATCTACATTTCTCCCCACATCCCATGCAAGTTTTAAAATTTATTTGACAATTGAACTGCCCAGTTCAGAATTTTTCTTGCCAATTGCAAATTCTTTCCTGCACAGATCTGTGAATTAATCAGAACAAAGTAGGAACGTGCTAGCTGTAAGTGGAAGAATTTAGCTTATTTTTTCTTTTTGGCAGGAATACATGTTCTAGTACATTATAAGTAGACAAAACATGTAGCTGAAATTTTGGGGAAAAGCTATGAAACTTTCCACTATAATAAACCAGTGATGTTTCTAATATCTCAAATAGAATTTTAACAATTTGGAAGCAGTTCTTGTACTATTTCGCACGTCGTCAAGGTAGATAATGAGTTGTAATTACCACTCCTTTGAAAGGGCTCTGACAGGACTAGTTGTGGTGACTTCAGAATGTGCATGCTATGCTCTATTTTTCTTTATGCCCCTTTGTACTTTATGGCCTTTTTTTTTTTTTTGGATATTTTAGAATAGGTAACAATATAAAATAGAGAAAAGAAATTCAAATAAAATGAGAACTTCCCTTTGTCTCACATATATTTTCATCTAAACAACTTTCCTCCCTATTTCAATAAAATCCCTTTCTTTTTCTTTTTTCTTTTTTTTGATGAAAGGAGGTAAAAATAATTTTTAAAGGCGATGTGAAATCTGTTCCTACTGCACTTACAGACTGGCTTAATGGAAATAATGCATAACTTACAAGCCACCTCCACGAAGATATCACAGAACACAGAACATGAGATCTGATCTAATACTAAACATGACCTAACCCCTGGCTCTGCCACATACAGTTGAGTGACCTTGGGAAAGTCTTGTAAACTCTCTGAGCTTTGGTTTCTGCTGAGAAATAGAGTTAGTGATATTTGATGATTAAACAAGAGAGTGTAAGTAAAGCACTTTGCGTGGTCCCTGGCACATGTTAACAATTTAATAAATAGAAACTATTATTATCACTGGGGCAGGGAAATAAATGGAATATGTAATCCTTTTACTAAGACAAGTTGGTACTAACCAAACTCTCTACCATCTCATGGCTGCTTAAAAGATGAAATGATCTGAGAGTTTAGTGGTTCCCATGGGTCAATAAAATCTCCCTAACTACTTACAGTAAAAATGGATATCAACACTAATAATTTAAATCAGAGAAGTCAGGATTGCTCTATGCTTCCCACTTAGGCAAATCTGATGCCATTCACCCATATTTGGAATTCAGTCTCACTCTCTGAACAGTAAAGCTAGTTCAGATTTTTACTATGCTCCTTTCAACTCTTTAATCTCATTTTATCCTCCCAACAATGCTGTGGGGAAGGGAAAAACTCAAAATATCCTTAGTGGTGTGACTTCTGGGCTGGGAGAAACTTTTAAGATGATATGGGTCCAAGGAAACTGAAGTCTCTTGTGTATTTGTAGAAGTGAGTGTGTGTGTGTGTGTGGAGAGCTACCTGTGCTTGGGCTCTGAAGGATGAGACTGTTGATTGGAGGTGGGGGTGGGTGACAATGAGAAAGGCAGGCGTAGTGTCAAGAATCACTGTGCTTGCCTCTTTGTTGTTGAAGGGAGGGTGCAGAATGGTGCATGTGGCCACACCTATATAATTTTACTCTGGGAAATATATGTGGCAGGTATGAGATATAAGAATGTGTTTTTTCACAGAGACATTGTAAAGGTTTCTCAGGCTGTGCTGTAAGTAACTGTTTAGATGGTGTGGGCACAGAGTTAAAAACTCTTTCCCTTTTTGCATGAGAATCTGACCTTTGGTTAACTTCTTAGCTTGGTTTCCCTAGAAACAGATAAAGATGGTATGTGTCAACTATGTTACTAGGCAACATTGCATATGGTAAAAAATGACCCCTCATTGGTAGACTGCATCTGGACTAGGGTGGAAGTACAAATGAACTGTAAATACCTGATGGGAAGGCCAGGCTTTGGACTCCTCTGAGTGCAGCAATTCTGGTGACTAGAATGTCCCTTGAGAGGACACTGCAAGCCATGTCTCTGGAGTTGCTGTACAGCTATTGACTGCTGTGGGATATAAGGCTTTTTTAAGCAAAGGCAGCTCCTTCACCTGCCCAGTATGGATTTCATCATCTTGCACCTGAGCTGGTGGGGCTCTAATTACAGAAGAATGTCTAATGCTGCTCTGCTGGCAACTACAGTTCCTACCTTATATCTTTCTGAGTAGACTGATGTCAGATGTGGTATATAGTAATCTTGTGAGCCTGAATGTCTAGTTGAGCCTAAGGAGCTGCCTGCTGGATGTTGCAAGCTGGTTTAGTGTCGTGGCGATTTCCTTTGGGTAACATGTGAGGCATGACTTTCTCGGAAGGGATCTGGAAAGAATGAGATTTTTTTGGTAGAGTCTTTTATCGGCATAAACTCAAATTCATTTATCCATCCATCCATCCATCCATCCATCCATCCATCCATCCAGGCAGCCAGCCAGCCAGCCAGCCAGTATTCATTCAGAATCTACAATGTGCCAAGCATTGTGTTAGATACAAAGATATGCAAGGTCCTTTCTCTTAATTAGCCTTCATATCTTATGGAAATAAAAGAGGTAGGTATTGATTATAAGTAGTAATAATAATATTAATGGCCACTATTTATTAAATACCAGACACTATGTTATGCACTTGACACGCATCATCTCATTTAATTCTTAACAAGAATTCTGTAAAGTAGATATTTTATATATTTTCTAGACCATGAAGTCGAGGCACAGAGAGATTGCCTCAAAGTTACAGCTCTAGTGTGGAGTTTGAACTCAGGGAGTCTGACTTCACCGGTACATTATTTAATGTGGTGTGTACCTTAATAATAGCTATTATTAATATTTACTAAGCTACTTTCACAAGAAATAAATAGGGGAATCAGAAGTCAATCTCCTCTTTGCCACACCTCAATGTCTCAGATTTTACTACTCCAGTCATTATTAAACATGGCCTTGAACCACCAACGGCTTCCTACGAGGCACTCCTGGCTCTCCATTTCCTACAATGCTGGAAAGCCTGTCAATTATAATTTATTTGAGTTAGTAAGCAACTACTTAGGAGGCATCAGGGTAACCAGGGGTATAGGTGAAGGGCATATAAAAAGGGCAGAAGTTTACCTGGATCTAATTGTGTTGCAGGCCTGTGTCTCTCCTTCTCCAGAGAAGTCTTAAGCAATTCTCTGATCCAACCTGATCAACTTCCTTTCCCAGTTCTGAAGGGCCTGGCTCACAGCTGGGCAAAAGTGAGTACTGGGACATTTTCTGTCTCCAGTGATTCCCTTTAGAATTATGAGATAAAATAATGTATGTAAAGTGACAAGCACTGTGCCTGTCATGTCATAAGCACTCTATAAACCACAGCTATTATTTCTTCCCCTGTTGCCTACAAAATGCTGAAAATTATCGGAAAGGCAGACATTTCAGTGACATTAGCACCTAGTATTCTCTTTAATCATATAGATTCTTTGTGTGTCTGTCAGGAACACTTGTTAGGTGCTTATTGGGTGGGCTGTGGGGTATCAGAGACAACATAGAGATCCTTCAGGTCCGTCAGGATGTTTATGACACACTCAGGAACACAGACTGGGAAATCTGAAAGAGCCTTACAAACCCTTACAAAGAGGCACCCACCCCATAGAAATTGTCGGCTCTCCAAGTCTTCTCCAGGAAGGGGGCTGGTTGCATTATGGAGGAAGTTAGCTATTATTAATACTAACTAAGCTATTTTCACATGAAAGTAAATAAGGGAACCAGAAGTCAATCTCCTCTTTGCCACACCCCAGCACCTCGGATTTAACTACTCCACTCTACTTCTGCCCAGTCTTTACTAAACATGGTCCTGACCAGCAGCCAACCTGTCTCAGTTCCAAACACTCTGTCATGAGGAGAAACCATAATGCTGGACTGTGATTCCTTTCTGTTCAACAAGGACTGTCAAAGCCATTTGGATCTTTTCTGGGTCTGGCATCTCAGACCAATTTCCTACTTTGCAATTTCCTTCAACTCCTAAAAGAACAGAGAAATTCTCTCCATATTCCACTTCCGGAGATGTTCAGGTCTCTCTGAAGATTCAGGACCTGTCCTAGATATCGAAACCTTGAGTTCTTGCACTTCTTTGCCAAGATGAGTCCCAGAGTCAAAAATAATCCAAGACAGAAGACCTCAGGAAAAGGCCCACCTCAGATGCGCTTGTCTGGTCTGGAAGTCTGGGGTGAGACTTAAGTGCTGGTCTGTCAGAGAAGTTGACAGCTAACGATGGACAGACCAGGACCCCACTCAGTACTCTGCTCAGTTCATCCACGAAACACTTACTGAGCAGGTATTGTGCTACAGTCTGGGGACAGAAAGCTGACAAAGACAAGGTGCCTTCCCTTGAGAAATTCAAAGTCATTTATTGTTCACGTAACATAGAACACATCATCAGTTCCTAAGGAAAAAAACAAAAAAGAAACAAAAACCACATTGATTCTCAAACTCTCACAGAAGAAATGTTCACTATTTCCTCTAGCCTGGAGTTCTAAAATGTCTGACTCAATGAAGAAAAATGCCATCAAGCACCACCAGAGCCTCCCCAAATGAGAATTCTGCAGCAGGGTGATCCTGATTATCTCAGAAATCCCAGACAGAAATGGAAGCCATATAAATAAACATAAAAGAAAATAGAGGTGCTGTAACACAACTATAAATTGCTCTTCGCCCCGACTTTCTTCCAATCATCCAGGGCAAAAGAGGGAAGTTGGTCTTTGTGGCAGAGAATAGACCAACAGCTGTTCTATATCCTGCCAAGAAGAGAGAGTCTTATTATAAATAATAGCCAACAATATGTCCTCTGGGACTAGAGACTCAGCCAGTTGGAGGGGGGTGTGCGGAGGGGAAAGGGAGGGTTAATGGGACGGGGGGGTGACCAACACAGCAGAGGATGAATTAGGAGAAACCCTATCAAATTTTCCTGTGTACTTATGTTTCTATTACCTCATTAGGGTGATTACATAATGCCACTCCATTTATAAAGTAAAAGGGAAACAAGGGGCAGCATCCTCATTAGCAATGGCTGATGCGAGACATTAACATACCAGTAAGTCATGTGGGTGAACAATGAATATGTTTGGGAACATCTTTTCTTTCTCTCTTCATCTCCTTGGTATTTTGTCTGCTCCTTCCCTCCTTTTAGCCATATATGTGGATCTGTGACTCAGAAATGGAGATGGAGCTGACAACTTGGGTGCCCTCGCTTTGAGAGCTCTTCATGGAAGACATTTACGGACTTAGTTTTCCTGTTTTATATTCTATGGGGAGAGAAAAAAACAGAACCATCTTAAAGCCATGTATGGGTCTCTTCCTGCAAACTCCACATAGGGTTTCCTAGCCAGATGCAGACTGAAGTTCTGAAATTCCTCACTTCCTAGGATATTTTTTTACTTGTGGAGAAACACCATTCTTTCACAGACTCCGACTTGTCAGTGTCTTAATTCTAAGTTGTAACTCTAGATAGAGATATTTTGGGGGGCTTCTGTTTATGGATATACTATTAATTTGCATCTCAACTTTTAAAATAGCTCACCAGGGAAGTAAAATTCATCAAGCAATATTTAACAGAAGACGGCACTGAGTCCCTAAAATGTGAAACAACCTGCTCAGATAATCAGAGGAAGAGCCCAAGCTGGGATCCAGCATCAATAGGAGTTATACAGAATGTGACTGTATTATATAATTTCTAAGGGAGGTTGGCTAATTTAAGGAGTGTTTGCTTTATCCATGGGCTCTTCTAATGAGGGGGCAGTGTCGGGGTGTTAGGTAGAGATCAACTGTTTTCACGGGTCCCTCGGAGAAAGAAGTAGCTATTTAGCCTGTATTTATGTCTTACATGTGGTTTTAATTTGATACACTTACCCTTTATTCCTACATAACCCTATTTCATCTCTGTCTCTCTCTTTTCATTTTCTTTTATATTACCTCTGGCTTTAATTTGGGTGGCTCCCAAATGCATTGTTGCAAAGTTATCCTTTCCCTGAAGATGAGCACTTCTTTTGCATTCGTTCTTATGATTGGAAAAGAAGGTGGAAAGTCCAGGATATCTAAGTCCTGTGCATGAATAGGAAGGGATATCTTTATTCAGATTAGAAAAAAAATAAATTTAAACGTTTAGACTGCAGGCAATACATTAGGGACACTGCACTCTACCTGGGGCCTGGGGAGTACTGTGGAGATTGACTTAAATTAGCAATCAGTCCCCTCATTAAGGTATACTGTTCCATATGTTTTCTCTTCACATTGTTTTTGGTTACAGTATTTTAACTATCCAGCAGATGGCATCTGCTTCAAAATTCTCATAAATTCCATTTACATTTCAAGACAAACAGGATACTAATACATTGAAACCTCCCTTAATTGACTTCTACATTTAATACCTAGAAAAGCCTGCTAGGAACATACTTAAGGATAGACAATTAATTCCCTCTGGGAAGGTAAGAGTCATTCTTTTTTCTTGCCAAGCCCATGGCAGCATCATGGATACCAGGAAAACCTCCGTCATTTGAAAGGAAACATAATCAGAATTAAACCCAGAAGCTCTCTTTAAACACCTATTACTTTAGTTACTTTTAGCACCAAACAAGAGCTGAGTATTAAAGGCAGATTCAGAAAAACAAAGCTAATCTCAAACCTCCTCTAAGGGAGAGGGAAGAAGAAAAAAGGGAGCCAGCTCCTACAAGAAGCAAGGGGTGAATGAATACACAAAGCTTTATGGACGGTTACCATAAGAGCTTTCTTTACTGTGTATGAAGAGATGGGTGTGATTGAATGACTTCTAACGTTTAATGACACCTTTGCTCCAGTGCTTTGTAAAGCTCACACATGAATACACTGATCCATTTCCAGATGATCCTGGGGGCCCCATCCTTTTGTGTGAAGCACAAAGAAAAAGGAGACAGAGGGAGAGACAGAGACAAAGAAACAGCCCATGTAACCAAGCTCTGAACGTGATTTAAACAACCAACTCAGTAAACATCAATCTTAGGATGTGTTATATGAAATGGAGTCATACTCCAAAAGAAATGTTGGCTACATTTAAAAGATCACTTGGTCTAAATAAAATGCCAAGTTGAATTTCCAAGCAGTAAGTCATCTTTCTGCAAGAAGCTGACAAGACAAAAGCAACAATGTGAAAGGTGAAAAGATGGTTCCTCTGAAAAAAAACGGAATAGCGTTATAACCCTGCTGGGTTTTTTTTAAGGGTCTGGTCCACTTGTTTTGTATTACATATTTGTTAGGAATCAGTGTGGCTGTGAAAAGAGCAATGGGTTAGAAATCAGGATACTCGTGTGAGTTGCTGTGTTACTTTGTGTGAAGGGTGTCATCTTCTTGGACCTCAGTTTCCATCTATGTAACGTAAGAGGATTGGACCCAATGACCTTTGGGTTTCCTTTCAACCTCTGTTTCTTCTGACACGTATCCCTGTAGCCACGGAGCAGCCTCTTAGCCCCCAAGTGTGAGTGTGAGTCATAAGGAAGGACAGTGGGAGCTTGGATAGTGGTAGGGTCTGGAGCTAGTTTGCCAAAACTGAGGCATTGGAAAGGTATGCAGCAAGGAAGCAGTTTAGAATCCTTTGAGTTGCATTTTTCCCCTTTTAGTTCCATGGCTCTTTTCTGAGAAACAAAATAGAAGCTCAGATTTGGAAGCAAAGTCTTAGAAATGAATCCATTTTGTTCTCACTCTTAGCTCAAAAATCAAGTGCATTTTGACCATTCGATTCTTTGTGTAGAGCACCACGTACGTCTGTGATTCTCTGTAAGTTTGGAATTTAAAAATGCCTGACACCTCCTCCTGCCTCAGCCACAGTTCATAAACACAATGGATTCTTCAGAAATGCAGAGTTAGAACATTTGAAGCAGCTGAATACTGATTTACATGAAAGCTGAAAGTGTACAGTACCAGTAAAATGTATCTTTGACATCTTGGCTTCCAGAGAAACACACTTCCTTTGTTCATTCACAAGTCTACTCTATTTCCACCTCAGATTTAATTATCTTCCCAGTTCTTATTTGCGTATGTGTAGGCTACCATTCAGAGTGCGCCAAGCCCTACATGCGGGAGGCACAAATCTTTTCATTCAAAATAAAAAAAAAAAAAATGTGGACAAGCCATTCTGACTGCATAGTATGTGCTTTAGACAAAGCCAAAAGATGCTAACTGTATTCCAAGAATACCAATGTCCTTGAAATAAAATTTGCTGTTTGCTGCATCCATCTATATCACTCAGTTGAGACTTTCAATTATGTGTCAGATGTGCAAAATTACTAATTTTTTTTCTATTAAATCCTAGGCTCTTGGAATTAGGAGGGACTTTATAAAATGATCTAGTCCAATCTCCTCATTTTACAGATGAGGAAAATGAAGCCCAGAGATGAAAAAGGTTTGCCCCAAATCACTGAGATGGATAGTAGCAGAAATGAGACTTGGATATTTTTAAACATCAAAATCAGTTACACATCCACGGTTATCACAGTCCCCAGCATCTACCCATCTCTCCATCCAAAACCAAATCACCTCTGAGTTGATCTAGACCTGGTAAACAAAATTAAATGTCCCTGTTCTTTAGGAAGCTCACAGTATAGTTGCATTTGCTCCTCAATAAACTTTTGGGGGAAAAAAGCCAGCTTCCTAGTTGTTCTTAACAAGTATTTAGAAAAAATTAACATCATCACAACAAACGTTCCACTTTCCTTATTCTCCAAATACAGCGACACTTCATTTATTTGGCTTTGGCAGAGAACGAGGTGTTCCATAGAAGTAAACTCTGCAGACCACTGAAATCAAAACTTTTCAACAGAAATCTTCCTTAAAGAGTATTTCCCATTTCCCTGCTTTTGGAAACAAAGGATGTTGAACACGACTTAACTTTTTTTTTTTTTTTTTTAACATGACTCAGAGTGATCTCTTAGGAACATCCATTATCATACTGGACAGTGATTCTGCCCTGTGTCTAATTTTCCAGGTCTCTCTTTTAATACCAGGCAGTTAACACTTTTCACTACAAGTTATCCTGACTTCTAACAGCCCTTTCACAACCTTTTTAAATTTGCAGTGCCAGGAATCATTTCTGAAAATTTAATAAAAATTGTATCTTAAATCTGTGTTAGAGACAGTAAGGCTTCAGTAAGGGTCTGAGGTATAGTATGCATGAATTCAATGGGTAGACTTGGGGTCCCAAATGACAGTTTTTCTTTCCTGATTACTTCCAAGCTTAGGACCATGCAGGCAGGGCTGGGGATGCCATGCCTTCTGGGCATGCTGGCCAACATTGCAGTCAGCCTCACACTAGAATCCTTCACCTTACCCCCAGAGGAGAAAACACTGATGGGGCTGTAAAAATCCAAGCAGTTTTCAGCAAGGGTGAGATTGCCTCTTTGAAGTACTTGGTTTAAGTAGAACCCAATTCTTTCTGTTCCCATTGTAGGAGCCCTGAGAACTCTGCCCACCTGCCTGCCAGAATATCTCCAGCCCCATGGAGTTCAAGTCCACAGCCCCAGCTTCCACTTACAGTGGGATCCACTGCCAAGTCCTGTGCCAAGGCCTTTACCTAACAGGGATTCGTGTGTTGTGTCCCTACAATTCTGTGAAGTAAATGCCACTATCTCATTTCACAGAAGGAACCTAAGGTACAGAGAATTGGGTTAATTTCCCTAAAGTAAGCTAGCAAGTGGGGAACTGGGGCTCTTGACTTGACTCTCTTTGTCATGGATATTCACACACCCAAGATGGTGACTTTGCAAAACTATGACTAAAATAGATGATGAAATTTCTGTCTTCTTTTCTTTTTCAATCACTTTACATTTATACCTGATAACAGCACTGGGCTTGAAGATGAGAGTTGCATGGTAGTAAGAAGCAATGTTAAGAAAAATAGCAATCTGGATTTTAGCGCACTGCTTGTTCCTTTGTGGACGTTGATTCAGAGATTCCAATCCCCTATTTCCATGACCTCTGTGTATGCTTTATGGTGAATTAGCAGGTCAAGGAAAGCAAAAAGAAGCCCAAATTATGTAAGAAACATAGACGTGGATAAGACTACCCTCTTTCATATATTCCAAAAACATTTATTCGGAGCTGGCCATGGGATAGTCACCAAAGACTTAAAGATGGATAGAAAGTGGTCCTTGCTCTTGGGCTTCTGACAATCCCATGGGACAGTTAGGATTATCCATGCGTTCAGTGCTAGAATAGAAATATGCTAAAAGGTGCTGTGGGAGCCTAACATTGAACTCTGCTGAAGGAGCTGATCAATGAGCTAGGACTAGTGGCTTGAGCAAAGCCAGGAGGGAAGGGAAAGGGTACTTCCTGCAGAGGGAACCGCAGACAAAGACAGGAAGGAAGGAGTTTCATGTGGTGTACCTACTGTGGCTGAAGCCAAGAGCTGAAGTGATGATGTGAGGCAGGAACTTTACGTGCTGAAGCTTAAAAAAGTTCTAGAAAATGATTCCGTCATAATAATGCCCATTTTTATAAACGCAATGACTAAATGAATGTAGGACTAAATTTTCTGGCACAATTGTAAATGGACAAAACATGAAGTTGAAATTTCTGGAGAAAGCTAGAACACTTTACACTCCAGTGAAACAATGAGGTTCTGATATCCCCAAGAGAATTCAAACTGCTCGGAACCTGTTCTTGTGTTACTTAGCATGTCTTCCTTCAGTTACAAATTTTTGTCACCATGTCTCTGTAAGTGGATCTGGGCTTTTCAGACCATATATCCTGATTTTTTTTTTAATTTAGAAAATATCACTACCTACATTATCACACAGCACAAAATCACCCAAATAACCATTTTATGACATTTCAATGGGAAACATTAAAGTATGCACAGAGGGCCTGGCTCTAAATGAGAAAAAGACCTAATGAGAAGAAAATGTGAATTTAAGTGAAAATTACAGGGTATTGCACTTCTTTCATGAGTATAAATGTGCTGCAGTTCTTTAAAGCCGAGGCCCTCCCTTTAAAGACTGAAGTGCCAGGTTCAATGTTACTATACTCCCCGGGAGAAAATTAGGGCCCTTTGGAAATTAAATCACCTCTTTTACAATAACTGCTAAGTTTTAGTTTACTGATGGTAGTCTTGTGGCTGGGATCTAAAAGAGTCACTCCTTTCAAAACTGTGCAAGGCAGTAGCTCAGAGAGTGGATAATCCAAATCTGTTTCTTTTTTTTTTTTTTTTTTTTTTTTTTTTTGCGGTATGCAGGCCTCTCCCTGTTGTGGCCTCTCCCGTTGCGGAGCACAGGCTCCGGACGCGCAGGCTCAGCGGCGATGGCTCACGGGCCCAGCCGCTCCGCGGCATGTGGGATCTTCTCAGACCAGGGCACGAACCCGTGTCTCCTGCATCAGCAGGCAGACTCTCAACCACTGCGCCACCAGGGAAGCCCCAAATCTGTTTCTTAAATATCATCCTCTGTTTTTCATGAGACCAGTGGGAAGTAGCATTCTTCAGTGTCATGGAAAGGGAAACTGAGAACACAAGAGGTAAAATGATTTCTGGGTCTCACGAGAAGTTGGATCTGGAATCAGCAATTTTGATTCCCAAGTTATTCTGGATCTGAAATATATACGTATGCATAGATGAAAGAAACTCAGTGAACAGACAACTGTGCCCGATGTATCTGGTGATTTTGGAACAATCACTATTTGCTTGGTAATTTCTCTTTGAGGAACTTGGTTGTCAAGTTCCCAAGAAAATGCACCCATGAGGGATTCATTTTCAAATCCTCTGAATTTGTTTTAAGCAGATTGACAGTTATTCTTCTGATGAAAAGAAGTTGTCTCCCTGGACTATTTTTTGCCTCTGGTTTTTCTGGATGAAGAGATGGTGTGATTTCCACAGCTGGGTGAAGGACAGAAGTTCACCCGAGAGAGTTTGAAGGGCGACTGAGGGCTGGAGGCAGGAAACCAATGTAATGCAGGTCCTTTTTCTGAACAATGTCACCAGAAGAGGAAAATATAAAAGTGGAAAGTGAATTTGAAAAGATGAACATAGTTCTTTGCTAAGTGTATCAGTTGTTCAAATAGAGAGATAAAAAAAAAAAACTGAAGCCAGACTTGTTTCCTTGGAATATGGCTGTCTACCAGCAGCCCGGTTTTGACATCTGCATGTCAGCACACCAGTAAAGAACGGAGGATCCACCAGTCCTACCAGACAAGAGCCTTTCTTTCTCTATGAAAGGTGTAAAGACTTATAAATCAGAATTTCAAAACAAATATTTTCAGGTAAGTCATTTCCATTCCAAACAAAACTTCCCTTCATTCCTTCTTTCCTTGTTTTTCCATCTTCTCTCCTCCTCTTTTTTCCCATTTCTGAAGTTTTCTCTGTGTTAGGAGGAAGTATCTCAGATGAATCCTACTTAATGTAAACAATACCCCATAGGTATAAATGTAATAAAAGGAGAAAAACTCATTTCCCTCTCATTTTTCTAGTATTACTCCATGAGCAAAAAAGTCTTTGCTTTCCACTTTATCTGGTGTTCCTGTTGCTTGAAGCAGTACAAGCTTCCCAGTTGCACACGGGGTACACTTTCTGATTGACTAATTGATTGCCCAGAGTAACAATAACGCTAACTGAAAACAGCAAATCCAAAGTGTGACCAGAGGTTATTTAACCTCTGGGAACAGAGGGCTCTTCAAAGCAGTGTGGGACACGTTTACTGAAAACCTGCCACGTTCCAAATAAGGTGAATCAGACGTTAGTTTGAAAGCTGTGTTCAGCACAAGCACGTCACTGAACAGAAGTCTCAGAACAAAATAGGAAGCCAGCGTACTGGGAGAGAGAAGTTCCACTTTCAGCCTGATTTAAAGAAAAACGTTTATTTCAAAGAAAAATGGCTATTTTAATCATCAATTAAAAAAATCCGAAGGCTATTGCTTTGATATTCTTATCATACATTTAATCAATGAAGGGAAAGTAAATAAAAAATTCGGGAGGGGTTGGAGAGGGATACTTTTCACATTGGTTTGCGTTACACAGAATGACTCAAAAGAAACAGAAAGTTGCAACAACTGTGATGTGGCATTTATAATAAATGCCTCAACCTCATAAGGCCCAAACGCTCAGAGATTTAACTGGTAATGCCAGGGGGATGATGTAGTATTTCCTGTACTGTTTTAACTTCTCAATAAGCATGTAGACACTGCAGTGAAGCCCAGGTAAAAAGTTCACAGCTGGAGGGGGCGTATAGGAGGTACTCTGGAAAGCTATAAGCTTACATAGGCATCCAGCTGGAAATAGCCCTGGAAGAATGGAGGGGGGCGTCACACATGGTAATAATTTGAAATTTACAGAACGTGGGTTTTAGGGGCTACAGTAAGGTCTGAGGAGTTTTCTCTCAAAGGGGTTCTGAAATAAGGCGTGGGGAAAGGATGGGGAATGTAGCACCAGTTAACAGAATCTGGCTGCACTTGAAGAGCATGGCTACTAATTTTACTTCTTAGGGTATCCAGGAGGGCAAGCCCCCCTCATCACCAGCTCTCTTCATCCAAAGGGGGCCCATGTTTAAGATGGGTCTCAAATGCTATATCAATTAGATGGGTCACTCCCTGTTTTAAAATCTCAACTAGAACTTTGTACCTAAGAGCATTTTTCTTCCTGGGCCTTCTTTAACTGTGTACCTCTCTTAGGACCCCTTTCCTCCCCTTCAACTTCTCCCACCATGAGATTGTAACTGTCTCCATGACAAGGACCAACTCTCGTTCTTCTCTAGTACACTGTAGCCAAATATGATTATGTTGCCAACAACCCCCCTCCCCATCCCAATAAAAGCTTTTCAAGTGGCTTCCCATTGACCTTAGGATAAAACCTAGCAAGGTCTTTAATGTGGCTCATACAAGGATCCTTCATTTGGTCCCAGTCTGAGTCTACCCTCTTGTCAATCTTTCTGGCACTTCACTGATCTTTCCTTCCCGGCACATTCTTGCTCTCTCACTTCTTGGCTTTGTGCCTGCTATTCCCTGCCCGGGACAAGCTGTCCACCCATCTCCACCCCCACTCTGTCTGGTGCTGGCTCCTCCCTCAGGGCTCACAGCCTTCTTCAGGGACCCTTTCCCACCCCCGACAAAGTTACGCATCCCTGTACTTTGCTGTGCTTCTCCTCTCATAACTCATTCTTCATTTTTACTACTTGTATCTGTTTTAGTATCTGCTTTCCCAGCTAGATGGCAAGTTCTGGGAAGTCATTGCCCCTCTCTTATCTTTTTAGCACTGTACCTTTGGTGCCTAGGGCATAAAGCTTGGATGTATGGTTCTACTATATGAGAACTCAATAAACTTTATTATTTGAGTCAATGAATGAATGAATGAATGAATAGCTACTGTAATAAAAACCACCATGGGCTGAGTGCTTACTATGTGCCAATGAGTATGTTGCATAATTTACACATATTATGCCGCTTGGCCATCACAGTGGTCCCATTATTACCTATAATACATATTATTACTCCTATTTATAGATGAGAAAACCAAGTCTTGGAGAGGTTATTAATGACTCAGGTTTCCTAGCTTGAAAATGACAAAGCTGGGATCCACGTCCAAGGCTGTCTCACTCCAAAACCTAGGGCTTTTTATGGGGCCATATGTTTCTCAAATAGCGATCCAGTAAATGCTCATTAAAAAAAAATACACACAGAGTATTGAGTAGAGTTCCCTGTGCTACACAGTAGGTTCTTATTAGTTACCTATTTTATATAGTAGTATACATATGTCAATCCCAATCTCCCAATTTATCCCTCCCCCCCCTTTCCCCCTTGGTAACCATAAGTTTGTTTTCTACATCTATGACTCTATTATGAAAATAGAATCTAAAAAAGAGTGGATATATGTATTTGTATAACAGATTCACTTTGATGTACAGCAGAAAGTAATACAACATTGTAAATCAACTATGTTCCAATAAAAATTAATTAAAAAAACCCCACACATGCAGGGACTTCCCTTGCTGGTACAGTGGTTAAGAATCCACCTGCCAATGCAGGGGATGAGGGTTCAATCCCTGGTCCATGAAGATCCCACATGCCGTGGAGCAACTAAGCCTGTGTGCCACAACTACTGAAGCCCATGCTCTGCAAAAAAGAGAAGTCACTGCAATGAGAAGCCCATGCTCTGCAACAAAGAGTAGTCCCCGCTCGCCACATCTAGAGAAAGCCCGAGCACAGCAATGAAGACCCAATGTAGCCAAAACAAAAAAACCAAAAAAAATACATGCAGAAAAAGTTGTGAATATATTAGGTTCTTCCAATTTGAGAATCCCTTTGTAATTGTATGACTTGAATTCACATGATTAGAACTGTTCCTAATTCCAACAAAAGTCTCTAAATTCCACATCCAAATCCAGTGCCGAATTTCTTCTTTTGCCTGTTAATACAATGTCTGCTGGACCAGAGTTTGACCAAGGGTTTTCTGCTCAGATGCTGCCTGAGTGCTTAGAAGTGAGATGAGTTCATGTCTGTACAACAAGCCAAGGGTGGCCAGAACATCTTTTACCTAAGGGTTCCAAGGTTCATGATTGGCCAGCTATGGGACACCGCTGTATGACACCTTCTTATTCTATTTTCCTAAAGATACATGATTCAGTGTAGTGCTAGGTTAGTACCAAGGTTCCTAAGAATGGCAATAGTTACTTAAAAAATTATAACACATAGAAAATTAGGTCACAGCACATCAGCTCACTATAAGAAAACTCTCAACTACTGAGTGATTCAGTAATGGACCCTCTGTGTTCCTGGAGGACAGATGGATGGAAACGGAAGCTGGGTGACGATCGATCAGGTCCACTCTAAAAAATGATGTGTACTTTGGGTGGATAGTTAGACAAGAGAACTTCTAATGTCCTTTCAAATTCTACCAGAAGGAAAGTTTGATGAAATGTTTATGGAAATTACTTTGAGGGTTTGTCTGAATGCTGAAAAACACTTGTTAAGTATGTGTATATATATCCAAGCTCTGGATTCAGATACCCCTAAGTTCAAGTCCTTCCTGTACCCTTACCAGCTATGTACCTTGGGCAAATCTCTGGGACCCTCTAAGCCTCAATTTCCTTTTCCATGAATAATAAAATTCACTATTATATTTGTAGAAGGCAATATATTCAGACTGTGGGATATTCTTACTAACTGCATGACTTGTGCAAGTTAAGTAATCCCCACACACCTCACTGTGGTATAATATGTGGAGGATAATAGGATCTTTCTCAAAAAATTGTTATGAGGATTAAGTGAATTAACAATGTAAAGTGCTTGAATGGTGTCTGGCACAGAATAAAGCTTCAATTGGCTTTAATTACTGTTATCATGATCTTGGAAACAACTGACATTTTTAAACTTTTCATCTAGGAGTTTCATGTTTAAACTCCATTGCTGTTTGTCCTTTTGCTTGAATTCTAAGTGTAGAATAAAAGTTGGAAGTTTAGAAATGATTAGAATTTATGCTCTAAACCGGGAAGCCAACATCTCAACAAGGGACTGTATTCTTAAAAAGCGAGAAGGAATGTTTTTGTGTCAAAGTGGACAGGAAATAGCTGATGTCCAGAACCTAAAGTATCTGAACAAAAGTGATCTTTTGGTAATGATTTGGAAAATGTTCTGAATACATGTCTCACAGATTTAAAAATGCTTATACCTATTTTTTTTAAAAAAAGGTCCAAGAAGAGTTACTAAGAAAAGTGTCCTGGTTTTATCAAATATTTATTCCAAAGCCAAGATAAAGAAATAGAATTTTAATGCATTCACGTTTACAACTGATATTAGCTCTTATGGCACAGCAGGGCAAAGCGTGATTTTTTTTTTAAATGTCCTGTGTCATGCCTGTATACAACACTCTCTCTGTTGTGCTCTCGTTCTCTCTCTCTCTCTCTCTCTCTCTCTCTCTCTCTCTCTCTCTCACACACACACACACACACACACACACACACACACACACGAGAAAGAAGACAGAGCAAAGAACCTTTGCTTAGCTATTAGTTTTCCAAAGTCCTTTGGGATGACAACATAGAGATCTAGGAAGAAGAATCATGATTCATTCCATAAATCTCTCCAATATTCATAGAGGATGATTCAGGTCTTGTCTGGTTCTGGGGAGTGGCCTTTTATTGTGAAGTTTTATGTTCCAGGCTCTGCTTAACAAAAAACAGTACCATTTAATCCTTATAATAATCATGTACGGTAGATATTACTCCCATTTTATAGATGATAAAACACAGAGAATTGACGTCCTTTGGTGACTGTCACACAGCTAGGGACCGGCAAAGTCAGGATTTGAACGAAAGTCAATTTGATGGCAACGCTGATGCTCTTAATCACTCTCTGTTCTGCCCTGTATTGGGAGACACGGAAGGCAGAGCTGGTGCTGTTGGGATAGAGACCTCCCAGCCTTCTCCTTGCTTTTGTGCTTGGTCCAGGCCCGATAGGGGAACCGGTTAAGTTGGCCTTTGACCTACCCAGCCTCTTGGGCCTGCTTCCCTTTCCCTCCCCAACGTCTTTCAAGAAAAGATTGAAACCTTGCTCAAAGGAGAGTGTCCGTGACTAGTAATGACTAGTTACCCATGCCAGGGAGCTATGCAATTCAGTTAGCAGCAAAACCAGTGGTTCTTCTTCAGAAACCAAGCCCACAGGGACAGAGAGTATCTTACTCTGCCTCTGCCTGGGTCTGACTCTTCTTAGCACTGCCTGGACCTTGCTGATAGGATGCCTGTACTGCAGGACCCTCTCACTAACGGTAGTAATGAGTGAGTAAACAGTGTCACCATGTGCTGAATGACTAACTGGGGCTGGCACACACTGCCATCCTGAGGGTACAAGACAGAGCCCCGTCTTTGTCAAGGGAAGGGAAGGACAGCAGCTCCTGAAGGAGGAGAGGATCAAGGTCTTCATCCCCAAAGGATTCTCTGTCCCCTGCTTTGCAGTCACTGAGTAACCTCAGCTCCACTGTGGCTTGCACAGAAGGAAAGGGAAGGAGCAGGGTAACTGGGGGAGAATACGGTGTTGCAGAAGGGCTCGATGAGCCCTATTAGATTCAGCCCTGAGCCACCTACTGAAGAAGCTCTAATGATGCTTCCTTGGATAAGAGCTGACCTAAAGCGAGACCACATTCCATTGAACCATGGAACCAGACCCCTAGGAACGGGTTATATTAGAGTAGGATGAAAAGTCTTCCATGTATCCAAGCAATATTGACTGAGTGTTTACTAAGTGCCAGACACTGTCTGAGTACTGGGTATACGACAATGAACAAAACTAAAAAAGTCCCTGCTTTCACGGTGCTTAAATTCTAGCGAGGGCAGAGAGACAGAAACAAAAACACAAGTAAACTGAACAGTGTGTCCAAATTTGATCAGAACTGTGGAGGAAAAGAAACCTGGTAAGAAAGCTAGAGAGGTGGGGAGGGAATCAGAAGTACAGACTCTGAGACGGGCATGAACTTGGTGCGTTCTGAGAAGGCAGGTGTGGCTGGAGGAGAGAGAAACAGGGAGAGTGATGGGAGTTGCAGTTGGAGGAGGGGTGTGAGAGTGTGTGTGTGTGAGAGAGAGAGTATGTGTGCTCCTGCATGTGTGATTTTTTAGTAAGATCCTGTAAAGACCATGAGGACTTTGGCATTTCCCCCCAGTGAGATGGGAAATGGGTGGAGGACTCAGCAGCGGACAGACTAGACGGAACACGTGGCCAGACCTCCCCAGAGTTCCGGGCAGCCCACCACAAATGCCTAATTTGCCTTCCCAAACAGGCCCACTAGGCTTGCCCTTCCAAACTCTTTTCTTCTGCTGATAAGCTTCCCTCTACACACGTTTTTCTCTGGCCATAGCATCTCCAGTCACAGTGCCCGTCTGTCCAGTATAGCCTGACACTATTTTAAAAACAGCTCTTCAAGACACGGACTGCCTTTCAAAGTGCCTTTTTCTGCACAACAGGGCACGCATTTCAAGAAACAACAAGGGGCCGTTTCTATCGAAGCAAATGTGTTTCTTGCATCCAACAGCAGGGCTCCACAACAGTGATGTTTCTATTTCAGAAAGCAAGTCTATTTTGTCAGCAACAATCCTTTAAAACCCAAAGTTGTCACATAATCCCCTTACTCTGTGCAGGATAAGTAAAAATCCAACAAATGAAACACTTCTTCTGGAAACTATATCCCTTTTGGATTTTGTTTTGAAATCATCTTTTAAAATCTGTCATTGGTAAACAGGGTTGAGAATCCCAAAATTGCCTCAAAGATTTGTTATGAGAGTTAAAGGAAGGAGAGGAAGTGATTGTTTACTGGGGTCTATTGAGTTCTTTGAATATGATATGACATGTTAATATGGAGACAGGAAAATGCATACCCAGGACTACCTGTCTGGTTTTAGTTTTCATTTCAAACCCATCTTACTTATGCATTCCCAAAGAACAATTCAAATGCCATGTTTTGCAAGTTTGTGATTTCAAGTGGCTAATCTGTCTTGTTGGCCTCTGTACAGAATTTTAACCTTTTTTTTCCCCTCTTTGTTGGCCTGAGGGTGATGACAGAATCAAATATGCTGATAAATAGGGCCAAATAAATTCTCTCCTAGGAAAGATGCAGTTAGAGGAAGAAATTATCTGACAGTGACAGTTTTTAAAAAAATTTTCTCACCCACTAACATTTCTGGTTCAACAACTTTTCTGCTTGATGTAGTTAAATGTCAACAAAAGTGTTACTTCTTAATTATCTGAGTATCCTGAGTCATAATAGTAATGCGTATGTCACTTCACTGAGGAAATGTTTTATTCTCAATGACATTAGTTATTTTTACAAGAATCTTTATGACCCACTGGAAAGAAGATAATTTTCCTTTGATGACTTTCTCTACTACAATAATTGACCTCAGTTGATTCCCTTCAAAATTACATGAGAAAGCCCGACTTTTCAAAGATGGAGATAAAGCAAGTCTGTGAACTTCCCCTCTCCCGGTACTTCCCCTAGAACAGTAGTTCTCAGCTCTGATGCACAGTAGAATTTCCTGGGGGAGCTTTAAATCTATACAGAGAGAAAGAGAGAGAAAAGATACCCAGGCTCAAACTGAAGAGATTCTGACTTGATTGGTCCAAGGTGGGCATGGACATTTTTAAAACTGTACAAAGAAAATTCCAGATAAATACTAGTGTAACTTTAGAAGACACAAGTACACTATAAAAATGAGAGGAATTGTATTGCTTAGATCAATGGTTCTTGATTAATTCATATTTTTAAGTTCATTTTGCCACTATAGGAAACTACACAGCTATATGTTCAGTGTGGACAACAGATAAATCTCATTTCAGCCTCAGGGGCCCTGACCACAACTAGTCTTTGACTTTTCTCTATTGTTCACCTCTGTCTTCAATGATTAATTTGTTGTTACTTCAGCATCTCTTGCATTGATACTTGAATACACCTGCCAGGAGGAAATAGGTGAGCCCTCTTTTTAGGAATTTACATGAAGGTGAAGGGTCCTCCTGGGTAGAAAAGGTGCATAGAGGTTTGAACTCTATCCCGAATTTATGTTCATTATTCAGACATATATGCAGAACGGTAAAAGAGTACGATGGAAACCAAGTTATTGAAAGGGGCTGGAGCTTCCTGGGGAAGAAAATGCTTTATGAAGAAATTTAGAGTCTGGTATAAACAGATCACTTCAGCAATAGGACCAGAGAATAAGAGGGAAGTGGTTTTGCCAGCAAGACAAACGGCACCTGTCAGTGTCCTGAACCACGCTCCTGGCTGAGTGTGACCCGGGGGAGGAAAGAGGTGTGTGGGAAGAGAAAGAGATGTCACACTAAGCTTGGAATCGCTTTGGGATCCACAGCCTGTGAACACGAGACGCTCCAGGCAGTGGAGGCCAGTGGCGTCTGAAGTGTGGTGCTGAGTAGCAGCCGCTGGTATGGAGTATATAAAACACTTATTTGGGACCCCCAAATACCTGAGGTGTGGAGGAGGGCTAGAAGTAACTTTCACAAGATCAGAATACTCAGGTGAGAAGGTAGTGGGGGAAGGTTGTAGCCTGTGAGATGCCAGTTTTGATCTTATGTGACCTCATTTGTACTGATGGGCTATGAAGATGTGGATATTTGTGTGCGCTGGATATTATCCCATCCTTTTATTTCCCCAGTCCCCAAACCCCGTCTCTTCCATCTGTATTACTCCAAAGGCCCCGTTTTCTTTCTCCACTCCAGTCCATCCTGCAAGTGCCTAATATTACAGAGACAGATTAAAAGAGCTCAACATGGCATTTCACCACTGGCCATTTTGATGATTGGTTGTCTTCGTGGGCAGTCAATCAGAATAGTCACAGCCAGCTTTCTCTGACTGCATCAGCAGACCCTTAGGGAAGAGTCCTCCCTTCATTTATCTTAGCTATTGAACCAACGACACCACAGATCCTTAAAATGCATACTGTATTAAAAAATAAAGGAAACCAAGTTTGGTGGAGCACAAGATCTGGGGAGACAAAGAGATGTATTTAATTACTTTAATCTTCGCTTTTTTTAAAAAATGAAAATTTCAAGTCGTTACAGAATTTCTCTGATTCCTCACTGATATTTCCATTTCCAATATGCAGTGATCTTGCCTAGCCCACTTGCTGAATAAAGATAAGTCAGGCCACATTTCTGCGTAGTTTAAACCTTACTTCGGTGTGTATCTTGAGAAATATAGGTCAAGGGGCCTTTGCATGCTTCTTACATAGAATTATCTGTATACTTGCTAATACTCTGATTCTAGAGGTTCATGGGAGATGTAATTGATCTGGGGGGGGTGTCCAGTATTGATATGGAAATAAGATCACAGTTCTAATCAGGGGTCTGACGAGTGAATGAACTTGGAGAAGCTACTGAATTTTCTCTTGCATATGTGAAAAGGGAGTAATGACTTTATTAGAAACATCTCTAAGATTCACGCCACCTCTGAACCTAAATTTGAGCATTTACATAGTTGAAATAAATTAAGCTGTTTTTTTGCTCCTCAGCCAGGAAGAAAAGGAAGGGGATCAAATCTGCTCAACTTCAAAGAGATCTCTCTCAAGTAAAGGGCCATTTTCTAAAAACTTCCTTCATTCTAAGAACAGATTTACTACAAAATGCACCCTGAACGGAACCAGGGATCCGATCTCACGCCAAAGTGACTGTGCCTTTAAAGCAATGAATGCCAAAGCTGGCCTCTTGCCCTGAACTGCCAAAGGAAACAGGAAGGCAAAGCCAAGCCTCCCAATGTGATAAACTCCATTTGTCACCTTCTCACATGTGCCTCCAAGACTAAACTTGTCTCTTGGTGGCTCCATTTCAGTTAAGTACTTTTAGACCTCAGTCCAAACCCCTTCTCTTAGGATTTGGCTCAAAATATTGATAACCATAAATTTCCATATTTATATTTCCAATCTGTGAGGACTTAAAAAAAAACTATTATGGAAACCAAGTACAATCTTAGGGAGCAGACTGTGTGTTTAATTTATACAATGAAACTTGGGCTGCAGCATTAATATTGTAACAATGCTGAATAATTTAACTGAATTGTATTACATTCTTTGTGCTGTAAATCCTTTCTGTTACTTTTGTGTTTGGGGCAAAATCATCCACTGAGCCTTGCAAAAAGGCTTTTATTTTGCTTTTATATTCTTCTGTTGCTTTGACATCTCCTCCATTTCTTTTTATTTGATTTCTTTCTTGCTGGGTTCACTTCTAATTAAAGGAGTAACTGCAGCTGAAAACAATGACAATTTAATGGTGTGAAGGAGATCGACTACTTTGGGTGGAAGTAGTATGAAGTGGTTGGCAGTGCCTTCCACATTCTAGTTAGCTGGGCACTGGAAAACGTGAACACCCCCGCTCTTTGAAGTAGACGGTGATGCATCTCTGGTTGGCTTTGCATTTATTGACTCATGTGTAAGTTCCAGGATCGTGCTTAAAATGGCAGAGTTGGAAGGAGTCACACAGATCATATAGGCTAACGGTGTTCTATGGATATGTATCCATTTCCAAGAACATTTTCATTTGGCAGTGGGACCAAAAATAAATAAATAAATAAGGCTTATGCAGTGAGTCTCTGAAATAGCTAAATTTAAAGGTTTGCTACTTACTCTGCAGTTACGGTTGTTTCAATTTTTTGTAATGCTGAAATGCATTTTCTTTCATGAAATTATGGTAATAGTAAGTGGTAGTTGTTTTAATGTTTAATGTCTTTACACAGAAAAATGAAATATAGCAAATCTCTTATAAAGATGATCTTGAAAGATAAAAGTCTGGGGACCACGCATTTGGTCTGATCATCTATTTCACTGTGATTTGGGGAAAATGAGGCAGAGTGGCTACCTAGTTTTCATGCAGCCACCCAGCTAATCAATGGCATCAAAGCCATGTGGCCTTGGACAGGCTCATACTCTCAAAGCATAGCAGTATGTGAAGAAAAGTACAGGCTGTACCCACCACATTCAAAGAGCTACCCAGAAACAGTGGTAATACTGGGTTCTGTTTATCAAGCTCTTGTTTGCAGTCTTTTTGGTGGCATGAGAGTTACAGCTGATATCTGGGGAATGTAATTTCCCTCAAAAAATAACCGCCAAAAAACCAACCAAGGCAAATGGTCCCCAAAGATTCACCTCTTCAATAGACTCTATCCTTGGAGAGGTCAGTGTGGAAGAAAGATTCAAGGTCAGTCTAATTTTCGTGCAGATTATGATGTGCAAGGCCACCTGAAGTCATCCACCTTTGCATCTACCCCTGGGTTCCATCTTTCTCTCTGCATCAAACATGGAGATACTGGATACTACAAGAGGAATGAAAAGATTGCTGACGAGTATCCTAATACAAAAAAGATTTCAAGTCATTTGTGACACTGGGATAAAAGTTATATTTCTGTGTCTGAGATTTCAAGTTATCTTTGTAAATGGCTCTCTAATTGAATCAGCAAACCGTAGGGAAGAGCTTTCACTTCCTTTCTGCTGTCTGTTATGCCAAGCACACCAACAGTGCTCAGTAAATAATGCTGTATGGATACAGCAGACCAAGGAGTGGGCGTAACATATTTTGCTTTTGATTGTTCCGCTGAAAGAAATGATTTAAATGACAGAGTGACAGAAGGAGTAGGCAACAAAGAGATGTAAGTGGAAACTTGAGGGTGACTCTTTATTTCACTCTTTAAAGCTTCGCTACACAGACAATTATGTATTCGCTTTCAGTTCTGAAGTTTAGAAATTCAATGTTACGTATCACACAGCCAATCAATAGATTTCCTGGAGTAGATACTGATAATACGTCATGTTTTCTTCCTGATATGATATTCCCCCAATGAAATCCATTGCTTTTTATTATTGATATTGTGCTATCCTGGCAGCAAACCTGAAATGTAAGGAAATAGGATTCTATTCACTATTTCCTATTAGTAAAGTTAATAAGTCAGAGAAGGAGCTAACACAGTTGTCTATTTCATCCCTAGGGTGCTCACAAGTTCAACCTTCCCTCTGTTTTATTTTAGAAAGGGTGCTTATAGGTATTACAAAGTTTGGTAAATTGTCTGATATCTTGTTTCCCACAAGGGTTCTATCATCTTCACTTTTGTATCACGGGCCCTTCAATACTTCACCGATCACTGAGCACAGGTTCAAGTGCCTACGAAGTGCTGGGGTGAGTACTGGCTGCTGGGGATTGAGAGGTGATGGTTGTTTAGTGAACAAGACAGATAATTCTGGAAAGGGTGAGAAGAGCTGAGCTAGGGGAAGTCGGCTGGGGGTGGATCTGTCTGACCGGCTTCCGAAAGGAAGTGATGTTGAAGGGGAAACCTGACTGATGAGTAGGAGTTTCCCCAAGTTCTCTTTTTCTTTGTCTTTTCAGGTTACTGGAAAAGCTGTGGCTGAGAACATACGGTTTCATGTGTCATCTGCTACAATGGTCTACGTGAAAAAATGTTTCTCCTCTTCCTAACTGGTGTTCAGATAGTATAATACCTTTCCACGTTGGTCATATGCTAATGCACCTGAGCTATCTGGCCTTTCTGTGCAGTTTTCTCAAGCTTCCCTAAACTTGAACCCTGAAGTGAACCTTGGCGGGTCCTGCTTTGTGGGTCCCCTGTCTCCACTTTTAGAATCAACTTGTTAATCAGTTCTCCTCTATCCCACCTCAGGGCAATGCGTAGGTGAAAAAAATTCTTCATTTTAAAAGAATTACAACAGAAAATTATTCTGACTCTATTGCTGTGAGATGTGATACTCACAGTCATTTGAAATATCATCTGAGCTGAGTCTCAGAGACACTCGGGAGAAAGACAAGCCTGTAAAACCTGGACGTGTGAATGGTGTGTGTCTTGTAATGTCTGATGGAGCAGAAAAGCCAGCCTTGGAGAGAGAAACCAGCTCCCCTCTTAGTCTCTTTACTGTTTTCTCTCTGTGAAATTTAAAATTCCACATGTACTATAATGCAGGCAATGATGGAGAGCTGCTCTCATTCTGAAAAAGAGTGGATATAGGTATATGTATAATTGAATCACTTTGCTGTACACCTGAAACTAACACAACATTGTAAATCAACTATACCCCAGCATAGAATAAAAAATCAATTAAAAAATAACGTCAACATTTACAAGATATGGATAATCACTCTGAATCAAAAATTCATAGGAGTTATTACTGTTTTACATACATGCCAGATATTTTTTGTTTTGCCTATCAAATGAATATGATAAAGTATCACGTTGTTTGAATTTGCTTTACCTGTTTACCAGTAGTATGAGATATCTTATCCTATGTTTATTGGTCTTATTTTATTTTCTGTAATTTTTTTTTTTTTTTACAAATGATGCCTATTGGTGTCATTTTCCCAACTTTGTATTGAGTTTTCTTGTTGCTTTTGTCCTATTGATTTGTTTGCGGTTATGTGCGTGTGTGTAACTATACATATTCTAGATATTAAAGATATTTTTAATTCAAAAAATTTTAAATTCCGCGTGTACTATAATACAGGCCATGATGGAGAACTGCTCTCTTTTCACTGAGACATAGACACACACACAAGCACACACACACACACACACACACACACACATATGAGCACAGCCCTTTAGAGCTGCCTGCTTAACTTCTCACAGCGACTTCCTCCATTTGGGATGGGCTGTGGTCCCCGAGGGAAGCCTCGGCATCTGAATTTGGCAGGGAATCCCATTCCCATGGAAGTTGGGGCTGCCCTCACACTCCCAAGGAACAGCTTGCTGAGATTCTCACCCATTTGCCTCTGCCTTCCCTGGAGAACATGTGCACACAAGGTGGACCAAGGAGGGGGTCTCCAATATTCCCCGACTCACACAGACCCACAGGTGATGAGAAACTTCTCGCCTCTAGGTATGAGGAAGATGAAATCTCTGTAGATCTTAACCAACCCACTGCTCTACAAACATGAATGTTGGCAGTGCTTTCCATATCAAAACCGTCCAAGTAGAGCCTGACCTTTGGGCCTTGGGATCCAGTGCTGAATTCACATCCATTTAGATTTGACCCCATTTCAAGTGTTCAGAGAAATGTGAAAGAATTTTACAGTAGACCCTCCATCACCCCCCCTCCCCCCCCCCAAACTGAATGAAACATGAGGAGGAAAAACAAATGGAGAGATTTGTGAGAATGGTTGGCTTCGACTGCATTTGTAAACAGAAATAGGCAATTTGTCAGAGTTTAAATTGCCTTATAAAGTATCTTTATACAGCAGAAGAGATGGTCAGAAATGCATTTTTTGGCCCCAATTTCCTTTCATTTCTCCCTCGGGATCTCTCTTTCCTACTTTCTACCCCATCTTTCTGACCCTCTGGTTTTCTCTCTGACTTTGGCTATGTAGGCAATTTCAACGTCATCACACGCGTGGGTCAAAACCCTATTTTAGGAATCATCATGGTTGTAAGAGAACTGCTTTTTCAGAAGCAAATAGTTCTGTGGACTATTCACAGCATACAAAACCCAGCCTCATCTGCCAAGTCCTGCCTCCCAGACCTGGTGTGGAGTCTAGGCCCAGCCTGGTGGGGTCACTGGGCCCGGCTGTGTCACTGGTATATTCTTCACTGCCTGCTGCTCTCTCTTTCTATGTTCTATGGAATAGTTCTATGAAAATAGAACTGATGGCTCCCAACTGTTTTATCCTGATAAATTAAATAAACAAAAATTAGTCCACAAAACTGGTGTGGATGGTCATCCCTAGGCATTAAGGTAGTATCCACACTCTAAATGTCTGTAAATGACCCCTAGAAACGAAGAGCTCTATGCCCCTTTCCTGGTGATGTTCTGGCTAATCTCATTTTCCCTCTTCGCTTGGTCTGAAGGCCTTCTTCCCTCTGCCGTGAAGGTTCAGCAGAAAATACTCCTAGATTCCCGGTTCCAAACCTGGAGCCCGGCTGAGGGGGGAGCCCCTTCCTGGAGGTTTCCGTAGCAAAGAGCTCTGTACACACCTGGGGCTCGCATGTCTCTCTTGTACTGTAATCCTCTGCTTCTCCAAATAGATTGTCTTCCTGATTCCGCCACTATTCCTGGCTCAATCAATGTACACTGAACAAATTTTGTTTTTCTTCATGTAAAGTTAGAGAAATCATGGTTAGGACTCGAATTGCTCAAAGTCCATATGACTCAAATAGACTTTATACAGGCTTGCCTGAGGACCTAATAAATTTTCTTTAAATTGTTCCTGTGGAAAAATGCACCAGGGGTGCCAAACAACCGAATTAAAAATGAACTTTTGGAACCCAACGTTCAAAAGTGGAGACTGTTCAGAAAACAGTTACCTGCTTCTAATTTCTGACTGAATGAAAGGGTTCATGTTTCTGCCTTTGAGAGCAGGGGTACTGGAACAGCCACCAAGACGCTGCTAGAGAACAGTGCTAGGAGTGTGGAGGAACGCTCCCTTTTCTCCAGCCCCAGAATTTCTCTGCACCGAGAGTCTCTCTCATTTAATGAGAGCTGTATCTGAGGCGTCAAGCCCTCCAGGTGAGGAAAGCTGTCAGAGGGCTTTCACTGTGCCAGCACGAATGAAATGCATCCATGGTATTTGTTTCCTTGTACATTAGTTATATATATGTGTGTGTGTGTGTGTATGTGTGTGTGTGTATATGTATATAAATATATATATAAAACAATGATTCTATCTTCTTTCCTTCATTTTAAAATCCTTTCCTATGTTTATAACCCTTGTACTTACTATTCTGTTTTGTTTCTGAGAGGGCTATCAGTACAGATTTCCAGGCAATGAGAGCTTGGTATAACCTGCAGGTACAGTACACCGCCAGAAGTATGTATCATTCCTTCTACACAGTTAGTTACCCTGGAAGTCTGTTAGGCAGGAGCTACATGTGATAAATGTCAGCCAGTGAACTGACTGGCATAGAAACCAAAATCCACCAGGGAGAAGGGCAAAACCACTAACATGTTTTCAGTTGTAACCAGATCAGACTGTAACTGCCTAAGCCCTGATAAATAAAGGGGGATAAAGAATTGAAATCTCCTTTGGCAATAGCTCTGTTACAGAATTTCACAGAAAAATATTTTAAAAAAAACCTTGATGTACATGGGACTATGAAAATAGATGTTCTATTAACCAGAATTAAATTACACACACACACACACGAACACACACACACAGCAAACAAACACATACGTGAAAGTAAAAGGGCAGTCAGTATACTGGGCCAGAGAATTGTCTGACGTTGCACTAAAGACACGGTTGAGCAAACTCCTTGAGGGCAGGGATTCTGCATTCATGTTTTTAGCTAAGAGACGCAATGTGTGGAGCTGGTTAGAAGCCGACAAACGTGATCTGAATTCTGGAACTGAATTCCAGTTCTGCCACCTGAGAGCTGTGTGATGCAGGCAAATTAGTAAGCCACTCTGCTCTCAACTTCCTCATATATAAAGAGGAGAAAATGATTCCTATTTCTTAAGAATGTCACGCAAAGAGCACTTAGCTCATTGGAGGTGCTCAATACTTGAGGGCTCCTTTCTCATCCCTTCTTTGCACTTTCTGCAGCACCATGTATACTAACTAGGACACTATCCATGTTCAACAATTGTCTTTCTTCATGTTTTGAATTCTTTTTTCTTATCTCCTTAAATGGGTTATGATTTCTCTGAAGGTTTCAAGATTTTACCTCTCATACACCCTTCGTCAGGGAGCTCCTGGCAGACATAGTCCAACAAAATGAGAGTAAATAAATAAACAGAGAAACAAAAGAATCCCATCCTGGGATTCCCAGGATGGTGGCAGTAAGGCCTAGGATGATGGTGTATCAGCAGGCCTAGAGAACACCCGTCAGGATCGTGGTGGGGACAGAGGGCTCCTGGGGAGACACGTCCAGGAAAAGAAACGGAGCAAAGAGATTCTCTGACAGGAATTATAGTGAGGAAAATGTACTGAGATGTTTTACAGAGCTGTTGGATGGTATGAAAAGACTTAGCCAGAGATTCAGAGAAACTTCACAAATGAAAACAATGTTGGACACTTCACTCCTGGAGACGAATTATAGTTATATATACCACCTGTCTTAGCAGGAAACATTATTTCCCTCTTCATGACCCTGAAGACACTGATATGAGCTCAAGCAAAATTTTGACATGGCCATGATGCGGCAAAGGGGGAGAAGGAGAAAGGCTGTAAATGGAACTAAAATCTTCATCCATTAGAATAAGAAGCAGTAGGTAGCACCTAAGATGAATAAATCAAGAGGTATAAGTTACGGATCAGTTTAGAAATATGACGGCAAATACCAGAAGAAGCAACTCAAAATGATGAAAATGGTTTCCTCTAGAGACTAAGGGTGAGGGACGGGGTGCCAGTGAATGGTTTCTGCATTTTAGCACTGCTTGTCTTTTTAAATTATGTGCATGATACCTTGATAAAAATGAAAATTTAAAAAATAAGGACGGTAATTATATTTTATACTCATAAAATTCAGAATTATTGAATAAAATTGTAGGAAAGGAAGTAAACAAGGTCTGATTACTCAAGGTAAAATACTCAGCAACAAGTTTGGTTCCAGAATATTCACGCGCTGTATTTCTCATTCCCATGGAGCTCTTACCACACAGCAGATCCGTTTGTTATATTTCTTACAGCAGCTGGCATGGCTTTCTGTATACAGGAGGTGCTTAAGTTTTTGTTGGATGATAAATAACTATACCAACTGCTGAATTTTTTCATGGTGATTTTTAATGAGCTTGGTCTGAAGAACAGAGGGGTCACATCTGGAGTTTATAGTTTTGTTTTATATGGAGGGAGAAGATTATAGCTTAAATGGATTTGAAAAGTCTCTCTGAAATCTGATTCTGAGGTAGACATTCCACAGGTCTAATCTACTTTATACTATGCAGGGGTTTGCCAGAGACTCATTTGAGACAATTGATATTTGACTGAGGCAGTCTAATGGGAATTTAAATTATGCATTCTTATATGGTCTCTAAACTCTACTCTTGGGATAAGCCAGAACTCTGGTTTATAATCTCTGCCCTGAAGGAACCTAAATTCTGGGGAGGTGCCTAAGGGACACCCTGAAAGGGGGAGGGGAGGAAAGAAGTATTCTTGCTAAAACAGGGTGTGAAAACCACTGAACAGAGTCTTAGAAAACATTAATCTGACCACATTATCTCAGCTTCCTGGGGAAAAGTATTCACTGAATTAAAAGCTAGTATTTTGGCCTCAGATTTCATAACGCAGCTTAGTAACAGAAACATCAAGATAAATAGTGTCATAGTGTCCTTGCAAAATTTCCAGTGTAAGATGTCCATCATGTTACCTAATTCCCCCAGTGATAAATGTACCTTTGAATTCACATCCAGGAAAAAGTTAACTTCCATTGATGAACCTGCAGGCTTTCTTTTATGTTAACAACAACAGCAAAAAGAACCCCTATATCCCCACATGATTTCTTTTTTGCCTTAGTTGCCTGGAAACGCAGAGTTAAATGAGAGTTCAGTTTTGGAAATCACCCATTGCAAGTGTCTACTAACATTTAATTTGTATTGTTTGAATGGATTTGGTTCTGAGGGTCCTTATTTTGCAAAGAGAAGCAAGCCAGCACTTGTGAATTGCCTACCAGGTGCAAGCCTTGTATTTGTTGTAAGTCTTACGGGTTATTCCATGGAATGTGTTCAAGAATCCTGCAAAATCGGTGTTGTTGTTCTCACTTTACAGATGTTGCAGCTTAGTTTCAGGGAATTTAAGTAATGTGGCCAAGGCTATATGGTCATTATGGCTATATGGTCATTAAGATGCTTATGAAGTAAGCAATGTATAAGTTCTCAATAACGTACATTTTATATTCAGATTGATATCAGAAATTATTCAAACCTATTTATTTTCCTTTGATTTCAAGACCATACAGCCTATCTCTCCCTCTCTCTCTCTCTCACACACACACACACACATATACACACATGCACACACACACAACAGCTTCTTTTTTGTTCATTGTTTACTGAGTGTTTTGAAAATTAATTTTTATTGGAGTATGGTTGATTTACAATGTTCGCACCATGACTTTCCCTTCCTTATTTTCTTCTTTCCTCCTCTCTTTCTGTTTCTGTATCCATATGTTGGAACTTTCTCTGTTAGCCCTTGGAGGTACAAAGATGAATGATAAACAGACTCCGGTCTCAAGGAGCTTACCGCTTAGGGCAGGGGTTAAAACACAAACTTACCAACAGTTAAAGGTTGAAAGCAATGAGTGATGCAAAATGCTTTGTGAGTTCGGAGTGGGGAGGGAAATTTCAGTGTCCGAACTCACTACGAATTCACAGTTCACTGGACCAAACAAGTATAATACAATGTAAGAAGTGTACTGGAAGAGTTTTTTCACTATGTTGTACACACTAGAAGGGGAAGAAATGGACTTTACCTGTTTCACATCTTGAGGAGGGGCGGTTACAGCAACATGGGCACTTCGGGCAGGGGATGGGGAGGGCCAGGGTTCCAGGACATCTCACAACTATCTAAGCGGGTGGACAGGATGCTGCAGCCAGTGGGGAAAATGTAGTGGTCGGGCAAAAGACCTTCACTGGGAGGAGAGCTGGTCCTGTGAAGTGGAGGGAGCCTCAGGGAGGGACTGGATCTTGGGTAAAGCTGTAATTCCAAGGGGGAGGCCTGGCAAAGCCACAAAGATAACTGGAAGTTCAGCCACTGGGCTCAGCCCCAGGAGTGTGGAGCAAGGTAGAATTTCTTAGACACACTGTCCAGCCCATTACTGGGAGCGACAAGGGAGCACTGCAATAATGTGAGCACATGGGCAGTGGCAGTGGTCACGGAGAAGAGAAAGAGGTGTGGATGGTTATCAGTGGCCTCCGTAGTAGTACCTGGGAAGGTGGTCTAAGGCAGAGAGAGAGGAATTATACTGATGCAGAGGTCCTGAGCCTGGTAACTGGGAAATTGGGGCTCACAGAGGTAGGAGGGCTGATGGGAAGTTATTTTGGAAAGATGCTGGGGGCTTGAGCAAGCTTGAAGGTAGAAAGGAGAAAGTGAAGATATAAGAGACTAAACGGATAGACCAAGTCCTCTGGAGCAAAAGTAGAAGTCCAGTGTTGGCCATAGAGAAGCCAAGTGTGAGAGGCAAGGGGGAGAATGGGACAGAGGACCCGTGAACCGGCAGGGACATTCTAGGGTTGGCAGAAGGGAGGAGCTGCCTGGGCCCACAGCAACTGCACGTTCAAATCTCTGAAATGTTCTTGGCATACAGATCTGGTGAAGGTCTCCTTGCCCCTGGCTTGGGCCCCTCAGGTATATTCCCTATACTGTAACTTGTCTGAAGAGCAAATCTGATTCTTTAACATTCAATAGGTTTGAATTTCGCAACTCCTCTGTGGTAGGCATAAGTTATGCCTCTGTTTAAAAACAACCTGTACACTTTTCTCCACAACTTTCTATTGCCCTCAGGATGAATTTCCAACCTCCTTTATAATGGTGTTTAAGGCCCCTCATGACCTGGCCCCTGCTTACCACCCCAGTCTCATCTCTCCTCTCCTGACCTTGCACTCCACAGTCCAGCCACACTGAACTACTTGGAAGCTTCCAAAAGAACTCAGCCTCTGCCTGGAAGGTCTTTTCCCTTTCCCCTCACTGCCTCCTAGTCTTCCTTGAGGTAGGCACTGAGATAATACCTCCTCCAGAAAGCTTTTTCTGGTTCCCAAGGCTACACTAAGTGCTTCATCTCTGTGCTCTCAGAATACCTTACAGTGACTTCTATCAGAAACCTTATAACACTACATTATAATCACTTGCTTCTTTCAATTACTTATGAAGAGGGATTGTGTTTGGTCATTATTGGTAAATTATTGATGTTCCATACATGTTTTCTGAAAGAAAAAATCATGTGGAGTATTGTTGATAAAATTCTTATAACTGACTCTTATCTGCATGATTCCCCAGGATATAGGTCAGTCCAGCCTCTGTCAAAAGTGCTTCTGTCGAATCCCCTTCCACAGTTTTAACCCATGGAGCAGCTGAGAGTGAATTCTCTGAGCTGTTGCCAGGTCCACGGGCAAATGTCTTAAGGGCAGACTTGGTATAGATGAAGGTAGAAGGGCAAGCTCCTGTTTCTACCTTCTGAGGAGGAGAGGGGGGATGTGTTGGGGACCTTAAATCCTCAGAACAGGTCCCCAGGATATAGGTCAGTCCAGCCTCTGTCAAAAGTGCTTCTGTCGAATCCCCTTCCACAGTTTTAACCCATGGAGCAGCTGAGAGTGAATTCTCTGAGCTGTTGCCAGGTCCACGGGCAAATGTCTTAAGGGCAGACTTGGTATAGATGAAGGTAGAAGGGCAAGCTCCTGTTTCTACCTTCTGAGGAGGGGGGATGTGTTGGGGACCTTAAATCCTCAGAACAGAAGAAAGGGTCAATGGTATAATTCCGCTGCTCATTTCTTCAGCAAAAATGTTGTGGGTGCCAACCACAGAGTAGACATGTTAGGGACTGGAGTATAAGGGTGAACAAGATGGACACGATCCCTGCCTTCAAGTGGCTCGCTGCTTCGTTGAGGAAGACACACAAGAACAAAGAGATATGAGGGGTGATAGCTGTTGAAAGAGAGGAAGTAGAGGCAACTAGCAGAGAATACAGAATGGGAGCTTATCCAGATTGGGAGGCCAGGGAAACCTTCTGGAAGAAATTGTTTAGCTGAGACTGAGAAAGCTTAGAGTTAGGTTAGCCAGGCAGAGTAGAGCGGGAGAATGTTCCAGAAAGAAGGAACGGCATGTTTGTAGAGCTGAGGGTGAAAGCGTGGTACTTTTCAGGACTTCTGTTGGAGGGAGCTGGAGGGCACAGTGTATGGGAGTCTGCGGGGCACAGACAGGTGACAGCATGGGGCTAAGGGAAGAAGAAAGCTGGGAATAGAAACCAATCCATCTGGAGGGCTTGGCAGGAGCCAGGTCACACAAAGCCATGGGAGGAGCTGGATTTCATTATGAGAAAATGAAGATGGCTTAAGGGGCTTAGGCAGGTGACAGACATGGTTAAATTCCTGTTTTAGAATGCTCACTCCACTGGCAGGTTGGCAAGATGGCAAGGACTCAGGCCAGTCAGCAAGCACCTGATGTGACAGGGGCAATGTTTTTCCCATGGGTGTGCCCATTCAGACTTCATTCACCTATGCCAGAGGCTTGCGGGACACAGAGACGGGGCTGCCAGCTCATCAGGTTCTCCCCAACATGCAGCCTTTTCCAGGAAAAGTGTCTTCACCCTTGTTGCCAATAACAACTCCAGTGGCTAAATGTCCTCGGCACCCCTTTCCAGGCCTGCCATAAAACGGGTCTCAAAGGAGTTCAGGGAAAAGAGGTGAGTTCAAAATTGGTCTGTAGAGAAAGGGTAAAAGAAGAGAGGGGATAGACAAGGGGAGGGGGTCCTGGACAAAGAACCAGAGACATAAAGTTGAGATGTGAGCCAAAGACAAGAACGTGAGGTCCACACGCTCTTGTGTTCACCCACACAGGCGTGTGGGCTACAAGACATAGGGCCAGAACAAGCTCCCTGTTTATGAAGTTCATGTTTCCTAAAGGTGGAGCTGAACTTAAGCTCCTGTGAAAAGCAAACTGGAAAATGCCAGTGATTCAGAGTGGAGGGAATTAGCAGCAGAAAGGGAAACAGGTCAACCACCCCCATTCTTTCATCCTCAAGGACCTTGAAATTTGATTTTGCAGGATGCACGGGCGTGTAGTCACTGGCCTCCCTTTATTCTGCTCTACTCCATTTACTGCTTGGAGAATAAGGTGCCACTTTATTGTTCAGATTCATTGCATAAAATGCAAATATTCATCCAGAGTTCTCTAATTAGCATCCGGAGAGCTGCCTGGGCTCTGCGTGTGTGTGTGTGTGTGTGTGTGTGTGTGTGTGTGTGTGTGTGTGTGTGTAAGTTGGGTCTTCCTTGCTTGCAACACAATGTAAAAGAGTAAGATGATTCACTCACGTTACATTGCTCTGATCCTAGAAGTCTAAATATTTGTGTGGTCTTTTGTTTCAAACCTAGAACTTCTTATGGTAAACACCTTCTGAATCTCAAGTCTCTGTGCCTGACTTTAATTAACCATTGATATGAACACTTACTGATTAGCACACTGGCTAAATGGGTTTTTGCTTCCTTTTGATTTCACAAAAAGACCCCACCGCCCCCCTCCACCAAACTGATACCAACTGACATCTGATTAGAAAAGGCAAAACTAATTGGAATGGGTGCAAAGGGGATTGTTTGAGTCACTTACATTAATGCACATTACAGTTAAATATCTGTCATATTTTCCATTAACCCTCTTGCATTTCCCTCTCCAGGATCAAATCTATTTCTTAACCTCATACCCCTCTTTTCCCTAGTTAGAAACTTGGTATTCAACAGGCTAAATTACCCACTAATGCTTTAAATGCACAGCTCTTATGGACGGATGCAAGGCATGGACAAAGACCTTGGAATGAGAGGAATGAGAATAACAGAAGCCATTCCCCTAACTGTGGATTTAAACCCTGTGGATTATGATTCCAAGGCTAACATGTTCTTCTTGCTATTGTGTTTACTTCTGTATTGAGGGACACAGGAATTAATTGTTGCTTCACACCAATTCAGTCTATTGTGAACTGAGCTATTGCATACTAGGAAGATAAAATGAAATAGAAATGAAAGTGGAATATCTAGCAAATAGAGTTCTATTCTTTAAAAGGTTAAAGTAACATGTTCAAAGTTGAACTTGAAAACTTAGGGGAAAAGCCCAGATCATTTGGGCTCAGTTACCACATAAAGTGGATTTAAGCAAAGGACAATGCAGTATGCATACCCAATGGGAATCCAATAGTATTATGGACAGATGTCTCCTTCTAATCAAAAGCTCATTGAGGAGAGGAACCATGACTTCCTGATCTTTTGATGGATGCAAGGAGGGTTCTTTGGATCACTTAATCTTTTAGTCTTCAATTCCTGGCACATTGTAAGTGCTCAATAAATTCTCATCATACGAATGAATGAATGCAAAAATTATGGTTTTACCCTATTGTGAACCTCTAACAGTGACCATAAACAGGTCCTAAAATCTTGATGGATGATGTTAAAGAAAAAGAGAGTGAATGAATTTTCTTTATCACTTAAAAAAATATAACAAAGACTTTGGATTTTTTGCTTTAAAAACTAAATCACATATCCACTCCCTTGGGTTTTTTCCATTTTTATCATGGATCAGAGGTACCAGGAAGCCCAGCAGCAAATCAGTCTAGCAACAGAAGCAAGAATAAGTCTGCAATATGATGAAAATAGCTCAATTTGAAAACATTCTGATTATTTATAATCTAAAAAAAGTTTAAAAAAATTATTTTCCCTTACTACATCACACCTTCATCTTTGTTCTCAGTTGTAGTATCAGTATCCAGAACTCAACAAATAGAGCAAGCACTCAACAAATATTTTTTGCATGAATGAATACAAGCTATTGCTAGAGTGAAGAATGGATCAGTTCTCAGGTTAGCCTGGAATCTTTAGTTCCCGGCTCCAAGTTGGGCAGACTAGGAGACTAGAGATCTGTGGATTGAGATAAGGCAACTGCATCAGAACTGGCTTAAATTTTGCCTGAGGTAGAAAAAACCTGGGAATGTGGACAACAGTGAAATTTCAAACAGACATCACAAAAAAGGCTCTGTTAGCACAACCCAGACCACCTGTACCTATTTCCTTAACCTAGGCAGCATAGTAGTTATTAGCACTGGGCCAGTGCTGACTGCAACTCTGAGCAAGTTATTTAACCCCTCTAAGCCTCGGTGTCCTCATCTATGAAAAAAGCGTGGATAATATCTACCATTTGGGTTATTTATATATGGCACAGAGTTGGCATTCATGTTAAAATGAACAAACCAAAGAACACTAACAAGACACAAGCAAAATCCCTCCTGCTAATTTTGCCAGTCAAGAGTCTTCAGTACAAGATGACATGATACTATACACAGAAAATCCTAGAGATGCTACCAGAAAACTATTAGAGCTAATCAATGAATTTGGTAAAGTAGCAGGATACAACATTAATGGACAGAAATCTCTTGCATTCTTATATACTAACGATGAAAAATCTGAAAGAGAAATTAAGGAAACAATCCCATCTACCACTGCAACAGAAAGAATAAAATACCTAGGAATAAACCTACCTAGGGAGACAAAAGACTGTATGCAGAAAACTATAAGACACTGAGGAAAGAAATTAAAGATAATACAAACAGATGGAGAGATATACCAAGTTCTTAGATTGGAAGAATCAACATTGTGAAAATGACTATACTACCCAAAGCAATCTACAGATTTAATGCAACCCCTATCAAACTACCAATGGCATTTTTCACAGAACTAGAACAAAAAGTTTTACAATTTGTATGGAAATGTAAAAGACTCCGAATAGGCAAAGCAATCTTGAGAAAGAAAAATGGAGTTGGAGGAATCAGGCTCCTGGAATTCAGACTATACTACAAAGCTACAGTAATCAAGACAGTATGGCACTGGCACAAAAACAGAAATATAGATCAATGGAACAGGATAGAAAGCCCAGAGATAACCCCGCATGCATATGGTCACCTTATCTTTGACAAAGGAGGCAAGAATATACAATGGAGAAAAGAGAGCCTCTTCACAAAGTGGTGCTGGGAAAACTGGACAGCGACATGTAAAGGAATGAAATTAGAACACTCCTTAACACCATACACAAAAATAAACTCAAAATGAATTAAAGACCTAAATGTAAGGCCAGACACTATAAAACTTATCCTTTCTGACCCACCTTGTAGAGAAATGGAAATAAAAACAAAAATAAACAAATGGGACCTAATGAAACTTCAAAGCTTTTGCACAACAAAGGAAACCCTAAAGAAGACTGTAAGACAACCCTCAGAATGGGAGAAAATATTTGCAATTGAAGCAACTGACTAAGGATTAATCTCCAAAATATACAAGTAGCTCATACAGCTCAATATCCAAAAAACAAACAACCCAATCCAAAAATAGGCAGAAGACCTAAATAGACATTTCCTCAAAGAACATATACAGATTGCCAACAAACACATGAAAGGATGCTCAGCATCATTAATCATTAGAGAAATGCAAATCAAAACCACAATGGGGTATCACTTCACACTGGTAAGAATGGCCATCATCAAAAAATCTACAAACAATAAATGTTGGAGAGGGTGTGGAGAAAAGGGAACCCTCTTGCACTGTTGTGGAAATGTAAGTTGATACAGACACTATGGAGAGCAGCATGGAGGTTCCTTAAAAAACTAAAAATAGAATTACCATATGACCCAGCAATCCCACTACTGGGCATATATCCTGAGAAAACCATAATTCAAA